>NC_142483.1:58995378-59298409 GCF_049115385.1 Moschus berezovskii | reverse complement strand
GTAGCGTCTTTTGTATTAGTCAGGGTGGGAGAGATGCTATAACAAACAAGGCCAGTGTCTCACTGAATGAACACAATCAAGATCAGTTTCTCACTTGTGTACATTTTCAGTGTAGAAATCAGCTCACAGGCTCTTCCTCCTTATCGCTCCATCATACTCAGGGTTTCAGGGCCTCCCCTGTACACTTCATCAGACCAGCATTTGGAGGAAAAGGAGCCAAGGACCCTGTGAGCAGGGTTCCAGGAGCCAAGCATTTAAGGAACACATGTCACTGGGCTCTATTCTACAGTCAGAGCCCATTCACTTGGTCACAGGCAACAGTATGAGAAATGCAAGAAATGTGGTCTAAATCTCTTCCTAGGGGATGAAGGGGTTTGGGCAAGAGCTAGCAAGGCTTGGCTGCTCCTGCCTTCAGAAAGCTTACTCTCCCCCACACTGGCCTGAAACCACCAGTGCCATCATAGACTGACACCCCAGGGCCTAAAATCATCCAACCTTCAGACCACTGTGGGCAGGAAAAGGAAATGCTAACTTGATTTAGATATGAGACTAATTGAGAAATTTCTCTCTGCCATCATTTTATTCTTATTAAAATAAGTAAAATATTTTAATCTTGTGGAATCTTCTCAACCACTTTGAAATGAGATCTTATCATCAACACATTTATGATGACAAACTGAGATTCAGAGAGGTTAAAATCCTTCTAGAGTTACTGGGATTCCATTTCACAATCCTGAACCCCCAGTCTAGTGCTGTTTTACTGCACCACTGGTCCCCAAACTTGACTCTTTTTGGGCCCCACTCTCATGTCTCTTACCATACTGGCATGCTAGTTATTGTTTAAATCATCCACTCATTAAAACTTAACTTAGGCTCCAAGATTCTATGATAAACCATAATGAAAAAGAATATTTTTATAAAAGAGTGTATATATATATATTTATGTAAATACATATAAATGTGTAACTGGATCACTTTGCTATACAGCAGTAATTAATGCAACACTGGAAATCAACTTTACTTTAAAACAACAACAAAAAAATCATAGTCTCAGCCAAACAATATTCTATGTGAGCTAAGATGCGGGATGCGGCATAGACTTGGGTTACCATAATGTTGAATGGCTTGCCTTGGAAGCAAACCAAAATCATTCTGTTGTTTTTGAGATTGCAACCAAGTACTGCATTTTGGACTCTTTAGTTTGCTGTGAAGTGTTCAACCTTGCCATCTCCTGCTTGACCATGTCCAAATTACATGGATTCATGGACCTAATGGAAAAGGTCAGTTTTCATTCCAATCCCAAAGAAAGGCAATGCCACAGAATGTCCAAACTCTGCACAACTGTGCTCATTTCACATGCTAGCAAGCTTATGCTCAAAATCTTTCAAGCTCGGCTTCAGAAGTACCTGAACTGAGAACTTTCAGATGCACAAGCTGGGTATGGAAGAGACAGAGGAACCAGAGATCAAATTGCCAACACTCGTTGGATCATGGAGAAAGCAAGGGAGTTCCAGAAAAACTTATGTTTCGTTGACTATATTAAAGCCTTTGACTATGTGGATCACAACAAACTGGAAAATTCTTAAAGAGTTGGGGGTACAAGGCCATCTGCCTCCTGAGAAACCTGTACGCAGGTCAAAAAGCAACAGTTATAACTGGATATGAAATAATTGACTTGTTCAAAATTGGGAAAGGAGTATGTCAAGGTTGTATATAGTCATCCAGCTCATTTAATTTATATGCAGAGTACATTATGAGAAATGATAAGCTGGATGAATCACAAGCTGGAATCAAGATTTCTGGCAGAGATATCAACAATCTCAGATATAATGGCAGAAAGTGGAGAGGAACTGAAGGGCCTCTTGATGAGGATGAAAGAGGAGAATGAAAAAGCTGGCTTGAAACTCAACATACAAAAAACTAAGATCATGGCATCCATCACTTCATGCAAATTCAGTTGAGTTCAGCTCAGTCGTGTCTAACTCTTTGCGACCCCATGGACTGCACCACACCAGGCTTCCCTATCCATCACCAACTCCCTTAGCTTGCTCAAACTCATGTCCAAAGAGTCGGTGATGCCATCCAACCATCTCATCCTCTGTCATCCCCTTTTCTCCCACCCTCAATCTTTCCCAGCATCAGGGTCTTTTCAAATGAGTCAGCTCTTCACATCACGGGGTCAAAGTATTGGAGTTTCAGCTTCAGCATCAGTCCTTCCAATGAATATTCAGGACTGATTTCCTCTAGGATTGACTGGTTGGATCTCCTCACAGTCCAAGGGACTCTCAAGAGTCTTCTCCAACACCATAGTTCAAAAGTATCAATTCTTCAGTGCTCAGTTTTCTTTATATTCCAACTCTCACATCCATTGAAGGGGGAAAAGTGGAAACAGTGACAGATTGCATTTTATTGGACTCCAAAACCACTGCAGATGGTGACTGCAGCCACAAAATTAAAAGATGCTTACTCCTTGGAAGGAAAGCTATGACAAACCTAGACAGTGCATTAAAAAGCAGAGACATCACATTGCCAACAAAGGCCCATATAGTCAAAGCTATGGCTTTTCCAGTAGTCATGTATGGATGTGAGTGTTGTACCATAAAGAAGGCTGAGCACCAAAGAATTTATGCTTTTGAATTGTGGTATTAGAGAAGACTCTTGAGAGTCCCTTGGACAGCAAGGAGATCAAACCAGTAGATCCGAAAGGAAATAAACCCTGAATTTTCACTGGAAAGACTGTTGCTGAAGCTCCAATACTTCAGACACCTGATGCACAGTCAATTCATTGGAAAAGATCTTGATGCTAAGAAAAACTCAGGGCAAAAGGAGAAGGGGATGGCAATGGATGAGATAGATAACATTACTGACTCAATGGACATGAATTTGAGTAAACTCTGGGAAATAGTAAAGGATAGAGGAGCCTGGTGTGCTATAGTCCATGAGGTCACAAAGAGTCAGACGTAACTTAGTGACTGAACAGTAACAAGATGAGGATACCATATTTCATAGTACATATATTATCAGTGGTCAACATCTCATACCTTGGCAATAACTTAATTTCCTTTATCCTCGTTATTTGTCTTGATGATAACCTGATAAATAATTCTGGGCAAAGACAAAAAAACACAGGATTGATGGCTCTATGACACTTTCTCTCTGGCATTTGCCTTTTAAAAAACATACTGGGTTTAACCCAGAGACTAGGCTTTCTAAGATGACATCCTTCAAATTACACCACCATGAGTTTTCATTTTAGAGCCACTGGAATGACTAAAATTAAAAAGACAATTTTAAAACCTCAAATTCAACATATTGTGACTTTAAAAATTTGAAAAAATAATTCCAGAAAGTTCTAAAAAGCAAAACTTGAGTTTGCTTTTTAGACAAGAACAGCAACTATTTCAATAGCATTTACATTGTATTTACAGCTATTTACATGGCATAGTGCATAGTGAAATTGCTCGGTCATGTACGACTCTTTGCAACCCCATGGACTGTAGCCTACCATGCTCCTCTGTCCACAGGATTTTCCACGCAAGAGTACTGGAGTGGGTTGCCATTTTCTTCTCCAGAGGATCTTCTCAACCCAGGGATTGAACCTGGGTCTCCCGCATTGTAAGCAGACGCTTTACCGTCTCAGCCACCAGGGAAGTCACTTACACTATATTAGGTATTAAAAGTAATCAAGAGATGATTTAAAGCATACAGAGGATGTACATAAGTTACATGCAAATATGTCACATTTTATATAAGGGACTTGAGCATCCATGAATTGTGGTGTCCACAGGGGTCCTGGAATCAACCAACCTCAGCCCTGGATGCTGAGAGACAACTGTGTACCTATGGCTTCATCCTGACTCAAGAACTTAGCAACCTGCCTTCTACATCCCCCCAGTCTCGTTCTCTGTCTATCTACACTCCTTGATTATATGGAGTCTCAATTACCTCAAAAGGAACTTCATATTGCAATGAGTGTTCCATTTTATAGACAGTTAAGCAGAGGCTTAAACTTGCATTCAGTTGAAATAGTTATAGAATAATAGACTAAATTATCCATGTAGCATGAAAAGATTTCAATATTGCTAATTATTAGAGAAATGCAAATCCAAACTACAATAAACTTATCACCTCACACCAGTCAGAATGGCCTTCATCAAAATTTAACAAACAATAAATGCTGGAGAGGGTGTGGAGAAAGGGAATCTTCTTATACTGTTGGTGTAAATGTAAATTGGTATAGCCACTATGGAAAACAGCATGGAGATTCCTTAAAAAACTAAAAAAAGGACTTCCCTGGTGGTCCAGTGGTTAAGAAACTCCATGCAATGCAGGGGACAAGGTTCAATCTCTGGTCAGGGAACTAGGGTTCCACAATTCCCGACCACAATTAAAGAGTCCTTAAACCTGTATGCAGGTCAGGAAGCAACAGTCAGAACTGTGCATGGAACAACAGACTGGTTCCAAATAGGAAAAGGAGTACGTCAAGGCTGTATATTGTCACCCTGCTTATTTAACTTTTATGCAGAGTACATCATGAGAAACACTGGGCTGGAAGAAGCACAGCTAGAATCAAGGTTGCCGGGGAAGTATCAATAATCTCAGATATGCAGATGACACCACCCTTATGGCAGAAAGTGAAGAGGAACTCAAAAGCCTCTTGATGAAAGTGAAAGAGGAGAGTGAAAGAGTTGGCTTGAAGCTCAACATTCAGAAAACGAAGATCATGGCATCTGGTCTCATCACTTCATGGGAAATAGACGGGGAAACAGTGGAAACAGTGGCTGACTTTATTTTTCTGGGTCCAAAATCACTGCAGATGCTGATTGTAGCCATGAAATTAAAAGACGCTTACTCCTTGGAAGGAAAGTTATAACCAACCCAGACAGCATATTGAAAAGCAGAGACATTACTTTGCCAACAAAGGTCCGTCTAGTCAAGGCTATGGTTTTTCCCGTAGTCATCCATGGATGTGAGAGTTGGACTATAAAGAAAACTGAGCGCCGAAGAAATGATGCTTTTGAACTATGGTGCTGGAGAAGACTCTTGAGAGTCCCTTGGACTGCAAGGAGATCCAACCAGTCCATCCTAAAGGAGATCAGTCCTGGGTGTTCATTGGAAGGACTGATGTTGAAGCTGAAACTGCAATACTTTGGCCACCTGATGTGAAGAGCTGACTCATTTGAAAAGACCCTGATGCTGGGAAAGATTGAAGGCAGGAGGAGAAGGGGATGACAGAGAATGAGATGGTTGGATGGCATCACTGACTCAATGGACCTGAGTTTGAGTGAATTCCAGGAGTTAGTGATAAACAGGGAGGACTGGCGTGCTGCAGTTCATGGGGTCACAAAGAGTTGGACACAACTGAGCGACTGAACTGAACTGACTATGCCTAAATGAAAGATCCTGCATGACAAAACTAAGACCTGATGGAGCCAAATAAATAAAAATTAAAAAAAAACTAAAAATAGAGTTACCATATGATCCAGCAATCCTATTCTTGGGCATATATCTGGAGAAAATCAGAATTTGAAAAGATATATGCACCCCCATGTTCATAGCAGAACTACTTACAATAGCTATGACATGAAAGCAACCAAAATGTCCATCAACAGATGATTAGATAAAGAAAATGTGGTACATATATAGAATGGAATACCACTCAACCATAAAAAAGAATGAAATAATGCCATTTGCAGCAACATGACGGACCTAGAGATCATCATACTGCATGAAGTAAGTCAGACAGGGAAAGACAAATAGTATATAATTTATACAGGAAATATAAAAAGATGATACAAATGAACTTATTCATAAAACAAAAATAGACTCACAGACTTCAAAGAGAAACTTACGGCTACCAAAGGGGAAAGGTAATGGGGAGGAATAAATTAGGAGTTTGGGATTAACATATATATATATGCTGCTGTATGTAAAATAGATAATCAGCAAGGACTCAATATTCTATAATAACCAATATGGGGAAAGAATCTGAAAAATAACGGATATATATATTCACATATGTATAATCAAACCACTTTTCTATACACCTGAAACTAACACAACATGGTAAATCAACTGTGAAAGTGAAGAGTGTTAGTTGCTCAGATGGGTCCAACTCTTTAAGACCCCATGGTCTGTGGAACTCTCTAGACAAAAATACTGGAGTGGGTTGCCATTCCCTCCTCCAGAGGCTCTTCCTGCGAACCTGGGTCTCCTGCATTGCAGGCAGATTCTTGTCTGTCTGAGCCACAGGGAAGCCCTAAGAATCTTGGAGTGGGTAGGCATTCCCTTCTCCAGGGGATCTTCCCAACCCATACATTGCAATAGAAAATAAAAAGTAAATAAATAGCGCAGGAAGGTCTGTCCTACAGGCCTAATGACATCACTAGATTCCTGCTGGAGGCTGAATACCGAAGTCCAGCATACACTTGCTCTCCTGTCAAAGCCCCTCCCAGTGAGCGCCACCCACTAGGCTCCCTGCTCACGTGTAGTCCGCTTAGAGGCTGGACTGGCCTGGGCCCTTGACTCGCTTCAGCTGATGGGATAAGGGAGGGAAGGCAGGACAGTGCCAAGGCACGGCAGCCTGAGTCACCATATAAGAGGTCCAGCTGCTTTGCACACACCCCATGCAAAGGCCGATGTCAGCAGAGAAGGGAAAGTGAACCCTCCCCTCAGTCCGTGACCCGCCAAGCCCAGGTTTGACCTAGAGTGAAGGACCCTGGACACCCAGCCCCATCCTAAGCCACTGCAGCTTCAGGCAGAGCCCAGTGAGGCCAGCAGAAGAGCATCTGACGAGGCCCGTTTAATAGGAGAAACAGCCCCACGTGTCAGGTCAGGGCTGGACAGGCCACAGATGGCTCCAGTCATGTAAGGGTCCCATCTTTGGGGTGCAAGCTCCCAGAGCACAGAGAATAAGGAGATGCCTGTCAGTGTAAGCCACTAAACGCTGGAGTAATTTCCATGTAACCAGGACACAGGGTGAGGCGGAAATGGGGGGTGAAGATTAGGACTCACCCAGTGACTTCGTTCCAGGGCTGGGTTCTCTGTTTTGTTCAGTGGATGTCTCTGAGCAGAGCCTTCACCATCTTGTTACACTAAGATCCTTCAGTGATTTCACAGGGAAGGATTTTAGTCCTTCGTGACACCTGGGGATGCAAAGAGTGTTTGTCTGCAGTTGTTGTTTTTTCATCTAAACGGGAGCTTCCTTGGAACCTACAGCAAAGATTGGAGATAAAAGCAGCCTTCCAATCCCACATATCTGTCTCCTTGCCCCAAAGCACAGAAACCTGTGCATTTCTCAAAAACATGAGGCTCTCTGAATCAGGCCTTCAATCCGGTGAGGTGTCTGGAAGAGGAAAATAAAGCGTGCTCACACGGGCTCATGAAATCCTCACGGTAATCACCCTACCCCTAACCCTGGACTCCTTCTTCTTCTTCCCTTTTTATTTTTTCAGCTGTGAAGGAGCACCTGCCATGAGCTGTGGTGGCTCCTCTTTTCATATTGTCTGACAGTAGCAGTTGGATCAGGCTGGAGCCAGTGTGACTGAGAGGCAGACTCCCCGCTTCCACAAAGCTGAATTTAATAAGCTGAGAACAGCATGCCAAGATGGAGACCTCCCTCCCCATCACTTATCCTGACACCAGCCCCTCGGCGGGGGGCGCCTTGCTGCAGTAATCTGGGTGAGGCCGACCAAGCTTCCCGCTTACAAGTTCAATATAATGGAACAGCAGGGGGTGAAGGGCTGGCAAAAAAGCTTAGCGAAGTTAAAGCCTATTACGCTATGCTTGAGGAAAAATGAGTCACAAAATATTACACCCAGAGCAAGACTTGAACCTGCCAAAGGCGGCAGTGACACGGGCGCAGCCTGGTTCCATAGTGGTGCATTCACGATTCTGTGGTCCAGGGTGATGCGGATTTCAGTGTCTTGAATCCTGATGGAAATGCATATGCAAATTCCTCCTGAAGCCCACCCCACCCTCGGTCTAACGGGCAAAATGACTGCACGCTGCATGTGTCAAAGAAAATGATGCCTTTTTAATCTGCCTTTAGTGGCAAGCAGAAGGCAAGAAACTGAACAGAAATCTTTCAGCTGCATACTGTGGTCTTTGTTGTTTTTGATGCCTCTCATGATGCTGAATTTAAAACTAGTGGGAGAATTAAAAGGCAAATGGTCTCTGAGTTAATTTGAATATCAGCTTTCCAATATAAATGAGATCTAACACAAACCCTTCAACACAAACAAATCAAATCCAGCTCTAGGACTCAGCATCAACTTGCCTCATGCCTTCAATCAGTCACTGCTCTGGACCCAATTTTGTCTCCATCTAACTAAGAAGCTGAGCATTCTTGAAAGAATGACAACAGAACTAAGACTTGTGATTTTTTTCTGCTTCCCCTAGATCAGCTACTGAAGGTTCTTATGACAACAATGGCCAGTCCAATCAGGCTGGGTGCATACATGTCATTATATAATATATAATGTCAAATCCCATAGGATTTAATGCTAAGAGCGACCTCTCATGTAAGCTATGAACTTTGAATGATAATGATGTGTCAATATATGTTCTTCAACTACAGCAAAGCTATTACACTGGAGGATGTTAATAGTAGGGGAGGCTGTGCTTGTGTGAGGACAGGGGTATATAGTAAACGTCTATATTTTCCCTTTAATTTTCCTGTGAACCTAAAACTGCTTTAAAAAAAATAAAATCTGCTTAAAATATTTTATAGAACTGTACACACATTAAAAAATTACTACATGTAAGTTTTATATATAAATGGGAAAGAAGGGAAGGAGGAAGGGAGTGAGGAAGGAAAGACAGAAGTGGGGAAAGAAGTTCGCTTTGAGATTAGAAGGTGAACAACAAGTTGTTAGATCCAGGCAGGACTTACCCTCTCCTCTGAGGAGATCAGTTTCCCAATACAACCTTGAAAATCAAAAGATCACAAAATAGCATGATTGAAAGGGGAGACAGCCACTCTCTCTGCTACATTCACAAATCCTGCCAGGCAGACACTTACTGTCCTCATTTTACAGACAAGGAGCCCATGCAGCAGTGGTTGAATGACCCCAGTCTGCTGGTAGCTGCTGAGTCTGTGAGTTGAATCCAGGTCTCTGCGCTCCTGGTGGGCTACAGTCCACAGGGTTGTAAAGAGTCAGACACAACTGAGTGGCTAACACTTTCACTTTCTATTTGGTCCCAAAGTTTAGGTTCTGATCACAAAACACTAACTCAAATGTTCAAGACCAGCTATTGATCACTGAGCAACACTGTATCTGGAAAGCATCCTCCAAGGTGAATGGGGGGGTGGGGTGGGGGGTGGCATATGAAGGAGGAAGGGGGAGGAGACAGGGACCAGGGACCGCCATCAATTTACTAGCTTCACTGCATGTGTCTCACACACCTAGCAGGAACGAACCAGGAAGTTTGTAAGCTAAGCTTTCTTCAACTTCTAGGGAAGAACTGGTTAAGTTTATTTCAAAGACTGATGAAAGCACAGATACTAAATTTCTCCTTCCACTGATCCTGCCCAGATGCTGAAGAATTAGGACATTTGTTCTGCATTCATTTCAAAGAAAAGCATTTGTTTTCCCAACTGAAGCGTAACGGAACATCACTTACTTGCTGCTGCTTCAAGCAAAGCCACTGGATCCTAGCAGGGGCTGATCAAATTCTAAATGACATTAATAGCGAAATCCTGATATTTTGGAGGCTTGTAATTTTCCAAAAAGTTATTCCAAGGACTTCATGACCTTCCACCTTCTTACCCCTTGATCTGAAAAACAAACAAACATACAGAGGCCATTTCAGTGATCACGTTCGTTCAGTGAAAGCCACGCATGCAAACAGAGAGTCATCTGGTGGGGTGTTAATATCACAGGGAATTCATTATTTTGGAAGAACAGGAATAGTTTTAAACAAAAATCCAATTAATATGTTTGATTAAAGTGAAGCAGTTGCAAAAGGAATTTAAAAATGATTCTATTGGTTATAAGTCAAAGTAACATTCCAGCCACCTCGGAGTCACACTCCGTTTTGTCTCTGGGCTTTTGAATACACAAGCCCCTCTCTCTCTCTGGAACATTCCGCCAGCCCACCCCACCCCCCAGCATCCTATTCTTCAGAGTCATCCTTCAGGTATCCGTGTATGTGTAATTTCTTCCTGGGATTGTTTTTCCCATTCTGGTTACCCCACATGCCAATTCCCAAGAAGGTATTCAAGCTCACAGCTCAAAGGAGGCATCCTACCACAGAAGGCATTCATCTCTGTAATAGATGCCAGCTTCTTCTCTCAATCCCACTACTAAGGAAGACGAGGACTTCTTGACTTCTTTTTATATTTGTTTAACTGGAGTAAAATTGCTTTACAATGCTGTGTTATTTTCTGCTGTATAACAACATGAATCAGCTGTATGTATACACATGACCCCTCCCTCTTGAGCCTCCCTCCCGCCCCCTGGTCCCACCCCTCGAGGCCATCGCAGAGCACTGAGCTGAGCTCCCTGTGCGGTACGGCAGCTTCCCACTAGCTACCTGTTTTACACATGGTCATGTGTATATGTCAGTGCTGCTCTCCCAACAAACACCACTTCTGGATGGCTGTAGCTGGACACCTAGCCTACATTACACGCTCACAATGGTTGTGGAATGAGTGGCTGACACGTCTGTTTATTCCCTGTGAAGCCTAGCCTAGATTAGGAGATAACATGTGGATCAGAAAGATGGAATCCTGATTTACCAGCTCCATGACTTTTTGAAAATGGCCTGATCTCTGTAATCTTCTGTTTCCTCATTTGCATTATGGGAACATTAATATTTACCTGTCAAGGATGTTATGCCAATAAGTGAAATTTTATGAGTTGATTGCTTGACATTCTTACCTAGGAAAGAGTAAGCACTCAATAACTGGTAGGTGGGTTCTGCTGGGAAACATGTTAATATCTACAGGGCATTTACCGCCCCCCACCCAGTGTGCTGCTCTATATGCTTAGAAAGCAGGGGCTCTCACGCATTGGGGCACAGGGTGACCATGTGGATGGTCTCCGCCACACGGAGTGCTGCACCAGAACTAGCTTCCACTCAGTCGCTCTAGCGTAGAGCCCAGGAACGCGCATCTCCAACAACTTCCTGGGTGAGGCTGGTGCTGCTGGTCCAGGGACCACACTGTGAGAACTGACTCCCTCTTCCCTTTCATTCCTCCCCAGCCCAGGCCACTGCACGCTGGGATCATACAAGCAGTTTCCCAAACTCCTGACTCCTGGGCTCACCACCATGGACTTCTGATTTACAAATATGTCTAGAAATGAGGAGCTGGAGAAGATTCTGAGAGTCCCTTGGACAGCAAGGAGATCAAATCAGGCAATCTTAAAGGAAATCAACCCTGAATATTCCTTTGAAGGACTGATGCTATATCTCCAATACATTGGCCACTTGATGCAAAGACCTGACTCACTGGAAAAGATCCGGATGTTGTGAAAGATTGAGGGCAGGAGGAGAAGGGGACAACAGAGGATGAGATGGTTGGATGGCATCACCGACTCAATGGAAATGAATTTGAGCAAACTCCGGGAGATGGTGAAGGACAGGGAAGCCTGCTGTGCTACAGGGTCACAAAGAGTCAGACACAAGTGAGTGGCTGAACAACAACTAGAGTAAGGCCTGGCTATTGGGATTTTTAAAGCTTTCCAGATGATTCTGAGGAGAAGCCAAGGCTGAAGACTTTGCCCCCGAGCCTTTGCCTCTGGAAGTGTGGTCCTCAGCGTCAGCATCAGTTGCTTGTCAGAAACTCGCACTCAGGCCCCGCCCTGACCCAACCAAGAAGCATCTATGTCTGTAACACCATCTGCAGAGGATCCCTGTGCATATTAAAGCATGAGAAACCCTAAAACATGGTGCATCCCGCCTGATTCACATCGAAGGGAGCACCCCCAGGTCTCACCTTGGCCCCTTAAGATTCTCCTTCCTAAGATGCTAAGATTCAGGACAAAATGAGGAATGTACCACCTCTGTCCTTTCCCCAAAGAGGGGGGCGGTCCTTACCTCCCACTCTGTAGGCACGACCCTGAAGAGTCTGGCTCTCTGCCCACCTGTCTCCCCAGATTCAGTCTCATCTACAGACGCAAACTTCCTGCTCTGAAATCAAGGCCAAGGCTTCCTACCTGGCTTTCAATGAAGACAGGAAGCAGGATCAATGTCCCAGTGGGATTCAGAAACAGAAAACTTTCCTTTAACAAAAATGTTAGCACCTGGCTTCTTCCCAAATTACCCTAACACGCAAATGTGTTGAAATGGTATTAAAATAGAATCTTTATCCACTACAGGCTGAAAAGTGAAAAGTAAAAATGGAAGAGATGCCTAATGATTTGGAAAAAGAAAAGATCCAACTGCATTAGTGAAGAAATTAGGAGGTATCTACAAGCAGAGAGACCTGGACGTGCTAATTGAATGCCCTCATCCATTATCAGCAGAGCCCCTCCAGAGCGAGCAGCACAAACGCTTCTGAGAAGAAACCTGAGCTAGCTGCAAAAAGATACGTTCTGATGGCCCGAGGAGGGTTCTACACGCATGAGTCACCGGGCAGGGTCCTTGTGCAGGTGGGTTCATCAGGAATCCTTCACAAGCAAGAGGAAAATCTCCCCTGGCCATGCCGTGCTGAAACCCCAAAAGAAGACAAGTCTGGTTTTCAGAGGGAATGGTAACATCTCTATTAGGAATATGCACATACACAAATGCACTCAGGTACACGAACAGGGCTTCCCTGATGGCTTAGATGGTAAAGAATCTGTCTGCACTGCAGGAGACCCAAGTTCGATCCCTGGGTCAGGAAGACCCCTGGAGAAGGGAATGGCAATCCACTCCAGTATTCTTGCCTGGAGAACTCCATGGACAGAGGAGCCTGACAGACTACAGTCCATGGGGTCACAAAGAGTTGGACATGACTGAGTGACTAACACACATGAACACACCCACTCCAAACCATACCTCTTCCTACTCAAAATGAGTTCCATGGACCAGAAACAGCAGCATTGTCTGGCCCCAGTTCCATACCTACTGTTTAAGAGTCTGTACCCACCCCCTTTCTTTCTATTGAATTTAGCTTTTCAAAAAAATTTTATTGGGGCATAGTTGCTTTATACTGTTGTGTTTAGTTTCTACTATGCAGCAAAGTGAATCAGCCATATGTGTGTGTGTGTGTATTTTAATTTCCTTCCCATTTAGGTCACCACAGAGCATTGAGCAGTTCCCTGTGCTACACAGTAGGTTCTCATTAATTATCTATTTTATGCATAGTATCAATAGTGTATACATATCAATCCCAATCTTCCAATTCACCCCATGCCCATCCCTTTCCCCTTGATATCCATATGTTTCTTCTCTACATCTGTGTCTCTATTTCTGCTTTGTAAATAAGATCATCTGTATCAATTTTTTCAGGCTCCACATATATGCATTCATATATGATATTTCTTTTTCTGTCTCTGACCTATTTCACTCAGGATGAGTCTCTAGATCTATTCACGTCTCTGCAAATGATCCAATTTCATTCCTTTAGTTGATTTACAGTTTTTTGTTAATTTCTGCTGTACAGAAACTACAAAGTGATTCATTTATACATTTATATACATTCTTTTTTAAAATTTTTTTCCATATGATTTCCTGTAGGATATTGAATACAGTTCCCTGTGCTATATTTTAACAAGAACTCCAGGTCATTTATATGCACATTAAAGTTTGAGAAGAATTGCTCTAAACCAAAGAATCACAATTCTGGCTGCACACTGGTGTCACTTGAAGATTTCAGTTAGCAGTCATTTTTAGGAATCAAAGATCTAAAATAAAATATAAAAATATGACCTCTCTTTTCCCCTCAGATTGAGTCCTTTGACTAGTTGGAAAACAAGACATTGATGCATAAGGCAAACACTTTAAGGCAGCCATTGGAAGACCTGGCTTATAACTCTCTTAAAGACTAACTTTATTCTGTTCTGGTAATGAATTCCCTCTCTAGCTATGTGCTTCCTGAGATCAGGAGCCAAACTTATTCTATTTTACATTAGACTTCAGGCCAACCAACCAAAGGGCTTAGGCTGGAGTAGGTGTGGCACAAATGTGTGTAAATTATTGATAATAAAAAGGGAAAAAGGAAAGGAAAGTGAAGTCGCTCAGTCGTGTCCGACTCTTTGCGACCCCATGGACTGTAGCTTACCAGGCTCCTCTGTCCATGGGATTTCAGGGCAATAGTACTGGAGTGGATTGCCATTTCCTTCTCCAGGGGATCTTCCCAACCCAGGGCTCGAACCTGGGTCTCTCGCATTGTAGACAGACATTTTACCATCTGAGCCACCAGGGAAGTCCTTTTATTGATAATAAAAGAGAGGTCAAATTCTGGCTTCTCGGTGTACATTTTTTCCTCTGTACATTTCAATTGTTGAAGGCATTATTAGGATTATGTTTCTACATTAAGACTATAAACATAATATATTTAAAGCTTTCTACTCCCCTTTCCATCCAAATATGTAGCATATTAATGAACACAAAGGAAATATTCAGTACAGGTAAATTTCATTGAATAGCCTCAAGTTTTTATGTAACTTAGAGACATGATTTTCCATGAGGAACAACTGAATCTGTATAATCATGAACTATGCTTTGCTGGGAATTTGATGTCTCTTATATGAAAAATCTTAATTAATGAGACAAAACAATCTTGAGGAAAAAAGAACAAAGCTGGGGGTATCAAACTTTGACTACAAAACTACAGTAGTCAAAACAATATGATTCTGGCACAAAAACAGGAACACAGATCAATGGAACCAAATAGAAAGCCCAGTAATAAACTCACCCTCACTCATATGGTCAATTAATCTTTGACAAAGGAGGTGAGAATATACAATGGAGAAAAGACAGTCTCTTCAATAAATGGTGCTGGGAAACCTGGACAGCTACATGTAAAACAATGAAATTAAAATGTTTTCTAACACCATATACAAAAATAAACTCAAAATGGATTAACTATCTAAATGCAAGACCCAAAACCATAAAACTCCTAGAAGAGAACATATACAGAAGACTTTCATATAAATCATAACAATGCTTTTTTTTTGGATCTGTCTCCTAAGGCAAAGAAGACAACAGCAAGAATAAACAAATGGGATCTAACTAGACTCAAAAGCTTTCACACAGCAAAGAAAATCATCAACAAAATGAGAAGATAACCTACTGAATGGGAGAAAATATTTGCAAATGATATGACTATAAAGGGTTAATATCCAAACTATATAAAAGCTCATACAACTCAATATCAACAACAACAAAAAACAACCCAATTAAAAAATTGGCAGAAGATCTGAATAGGTATTTTTCTAAAAAAGAGAGGCAAATGACCAGCAGGCATATGAAAAGATGCTCAACATTGCTAATAATCAGGGAAATACAAATCAAAACCACAATCAGTTACCACCTCACACCAGTCAGAATGGCCATCAACAAAAAGTCTACAAATAATGAATGTTGGAGAGAATGTGGAGAAATGGGAGTCCTGTACACCATGGGTGGGAAAGTAAACTGTTCCAGGTACCATGGAAAACAGGATGGAGGTTCTTCAAAACTCAAAAATTAGACCGACCACATGATCCAGAAACTCTACACCTGGGTACATATTCAAAGAAAACAAAAACACTAATTTTAAAAGATACATGCACCCCAATGTTCATAGCAGCACTACTTACAACAGTTACGATATGGAAGCAACATTAAGTGTCCATACAAAAGTGAATTGAGAAAGGCGGTGAGACATATATAGATATAGATATAATGGAATATTATTCAGCCATGACAAGGATGAAATTCTGCCATTTGCAACAATATGGATGAACCTAGAGGGTATTATGCTTAGTGATATAAATAATACAAAGACAAATATTCTCCGTTATACATGGAATCTAACAAATACAACAAACAAATGTATATAACAAAACAGAAAAAAGCTCACAGAAAGAACAAACTCTTAGTTACTAGCAGAGAGAGAGAGAAGAGACAAAGAAGATTAAAAGGTGCAAACTGTTTATAAAATAAATAAGCAACAAAAATATATTGTATAACTTAGGGAATACAGCCAATATTTTGTAATAACTTTAAATGGAGTATAATCTATAACAATATTGAATCACTACATTGTAAACCTAAAAATAATACAACATTGTAATCAACTATATGTCAGTTAAAGAAAGGAAGGAAGGAAGAAATCTTGATTAATGGGAACTCAGCAAGCAAGGAAAAATAAAAGTTGATGTTAGGAATAAAGTCTCTTGATCCTAAAGTGTGTTCTAGGTTTAGAACATACTCAGCAGAATACACCGCACTTTACTTCCTATAAATCTGTCCAGTGACCATCAGCGTTTAGAATGATGGTACTAGAGAAGGGATCAGCAGATGTTTTCTGTAAAGGACCAGATAATAAGTACTTTTGGCTTCATGTACTATGAATTCTCTGTAGGAACAGTTTAAACCTATGTTACAGTGTAATAAATAGTCATAGACCATGAGTAAGCAAATGGTTGTACTTGTGTTCTGTTAAAACTTTATTTTTAAAAATAGGTGGATTTGGCCCAGAGGCTGGATTTTCCAACCCCTACATTACAAGACTGTAAGAAATTTACTATTTAAGAGTAAAATGGGATAAGCTTACTTACAAAGGCAAAATAAATGAGTTTTTGAGGAAAAAAATAGAATAAAACAACTGCACAAAAGTGATATACACAAACTTAGGTAATATTTTCAGATAGAAAAGTGAAGTCCTGGCCAGAAGTTTTAGAGGCAGTGTTATTATTAAGGGGAGGCAACAGAAAGATGCTCTGTTAACCTGTAAGTTAATAGAATATGTAATCAACCAGAGTGTGATATTCCTCAAATATATCAGGTTACTCATAATTACTTTTTAATACTTGTTACATCTAAGATGATTTTTTTTTTTCATTACAGAAAGAACATGTGATGTCTTGAGCAGCTGAACTGGAACCAAAACCCTCTCTAGTTTTCTAGAGGAATTCAGAAAATGGGAGGGCCAGTCAGGAGACAATGGAAACACAGATAAGCAAAATAATATCCACAATATTTTACTAAAAAGGCTCTTAGCCTTTTGATCTATGAAGTAATGTAAGAGAATTTCAGGATTGTGATTGCTGAGTCCTCAGCGAATAGGCAAAGAGCATCAGCTTCCCTGGTCATTTCAGGCATCTTTCCCTCAGATAAATACAAGTTATACCAATTACCCCAGAGGAAACTCAGCCCAGCCTAGGATGCTGTGGTAGGTCCCTTCCTGCTGCTGCTGCTAAGTCACGGCAGTCTTGTACGACTCTGTGCAACCCCATAGACAGCAGCCCACCAGGCTCCCGTCCCTGGGATTCTCCAGGCAAGAATACTGGAGTGGGTTTCCATGTCCTTCTCCAATGTATGAAAGTGAAAAGTGAAAGTGAAGTCACTCAATCGTGTCCAACTCTTAGTGACCCCATGGACTGGAGCCTACCAGGCTCCTCCATCCATGGGATTTTCCAGGCAAGAGTACTGGAGTGGGTTGCCATTGCCTTCTCCAGTAGATCCTTTGATGAGTTCTAAATCACTTGACTTCACCACCAGGTTTCAAATAAGAATGTTACTCACATAAATATATGTTTCTTGAAATTTCTCAGAAAAATAGGAATAAAACTACTTACTATATTTCCCAGCAGTCCCACTATTGGCATATGCCCTTAGAAAACCTTAATTCAAAAAGAAACATGTACCCCAATGTTCACTGCGGCACTTTTTACAACAGCCAGGACATGGGAGGAGCCTACATGTTCCTCTACAGATGAGCAGGTAGAGAAGTTGTGGTACATGTACACAATAAAAAGGAATAAATGTGAATCAGCTGCAATGAGGCGGAGGAATCCAGAGCCTGTTATACAGAATGAAGGAAGTCAGAGGGAAACCAAGTACGTACATTAACGCACATATATGGAATCAAGAACAGCGGTACTGATGACCCTATCTGCAGGGCAGGAATACAGACACAGACAGACAGGATGGTCTTGTTGACACAGTGGGAGGAGAGAATGGGATGAACTGAGAGAGCCGCCTGACATATGTACAGTCTGCAAGACCGAGAGCCAGCGGGAAGCTGGTCACAGGAGCCCAGCCGGGTGCTCTGGGCCCACCTAGCTGTGGGATGGGGTGGGGAGGGAGGCTCAAGAGGGAAGAGATACACGTACATATATGGCCGTTTCATGTTATTGAATGGCAGAAAGTAACACAACTTTGCAAAGCAATCATCTTCCAATTTAAAAAATTTCTAACTTAAAAAAATACATTTCTGTAGCAAATCAAGTACATTTAAATATTAGCTAGGGAGACCCGGGTTCAATCCCTGGGTCGGAAAGATCCCCTGGAGAAGGAAATGGTAACCCACTCCAGTATTCTTGCCTGGAGAATCCCATGGATGGAGAAGCCTGGTAGGCTACAGTCCACGGGGTCGCAAAGAGTCGGACACGACTGAGCGACTGAACAGAATGGAACGGAAGGCAGATAGTCCTCTAACTTTTATCTGTTTTGATAATTTTAGAACACATAGGTTTAGGCTTCGTAAGATTTGTTTGTTAGAGTGTACTCTGGGGAAATGTTCTGGATTTGAAAAAGAAATTTAGTTTCATTCAGGAATTCAGCAATCTGGTGTGATGTTTTGTTGCTGTGGTTGTGGTGGTGGTATTGGCTTTCTTTGGGGTTTGGCTTAAGATGTGGTTATTAACTTCTTTGCCAGCTCCTTCCTCCTCCATCCTAAAAGGATCCTGCCTCCAAAGAAATAGCTGTTTAAATGATACTTGCTAATCCCAAAGAAAGGCAATGCCAAAGAATGCTCAAACTACCACACAACTGCACTCACCTCATACTCTAGCAAAGTAATACTCAAAATTCTCCAAGCCAGGTTTCAACAGTACATGAATTATGAACTCCCAGATGTTCAAGCTGGATTTAGAAAAGGCAGAGGAACCAGAGATTTAATTGTCAACATCCACTGGATCATGGTAAAAGCAAGAGAGTTCCAGAAAAACATCTATTTCTGCTTCATTGACTATGCCAAAGCCTTTGACTGTGTGGATCACAATAAACTGTGGAAAATTCTGAAAGAGATGGGAATATCAGACCACCTGACCTGCCTCTTGAGAAACCTGTATGCAGGTCAGGAAGCAACAGTTAGAACTGGACATGGAACAAGAGACTGGTTCCAAATAGGAAAAGGAGTACATCGAGGCTGTATATTGTCACCCTGCTTATTTAACTTCTATGCAGAGCACATCATGCAAAATGCTGGGCTGGATGAAGCACAAGCTGGAATCAAGATTGCCAGGAGAAATATCAATAACCTCAGATATACAGATGACACCACCCTTATGGTAGAAAGTGAAGAAGAACTAAAGAGCCTTTCGATGAAACTGAAACAGGAGAGTGAAAAAGTTGGTTTAAAACTCAACATTCAGAAAATTAAGATCATGGCATCTGGTCCCATCATTTCATGGCAAATAGATGGGAAAACAATGGAAACAGTGGCAGACTTTTTTAGGGGGCTCTAAAATCACTGCAGATGGTGACTGCAGCCATGTAATTAAAAGACACTTGCTCCTTGAAAGAAAAGCTATGACCAACCTGGACAGCATATTAAAAAGCAGAGACATTACTTTGCCAACAAAGGTCCGTCTAGTCAAGGCAATGGTTTTTCCAGTAGTCATGTATGGATGTGAGAGTTGGACTGTGAAGAAAGCTGAGCACCGAGGAATTGATGCTTTTGAACTGTGGTGTTGGAGAAGACTCTTGAGAGTCCATTGGACAGCAAGGAGATCCAACCAGTCCATTCTAAAGGAGATTGGTCCTGAGTGTTCATTGGAAGGACTGATGCTGAAGCTGAAGCTCCAATACTTTGGCCACCTGATGCAAAGAACTGACTCACTGGAAAAGACCCTGATGCTGCGAAAGATTGAAGGCAGGAGGAGAAGGGGACGACAGAGGATGAGATGGTTGGATGGCATCACTGAATCTATGGCCATGAGTTTGAACAAGCTCTGGGAATTGGTGATGGACAGGGAAGCCTGGAGTGCTGCAGCCTGTGGGGTCACCAAGAGCCAAACATGACTAAGCGACAGAACTGAACTGAATGAACTAGAAAGGAGCATCTCCCAGTTCAATACTGGGCAAACTGGATTTGCACATTTCAGCCTGAGAGTTGGATTTTGTTTTAGAAGACATGAAATATCTCTAAGAAAATCTCTTAGGTTTAAAACAACTTCTGTTGGTATGTTGGGCTTGTGTACAGCATCCAACAACTCCCCTTCTACGGCATTCTATTAAACTGGTGACCAGGGTGCTTCCCTAGAGGGTCATTTACAAAGCAGGGTGAGGCAAATACATGTTCTGATTTAACTGGGATAACTTCTTTCAAGCCTGTGCCCCCAGGATAAGCCTGCTATCCCAACAAAATTATGTGTGCAGTGTCAGGTTGCAAACAAATTATATGAATTATACGGTCACAGTATGGTCAATACTGACATCAGCTAAGCACTCTGCTCAGAACTTCAATGCAAATTATTTCATTAAATCTGCATAGCATCCCTCAGGGATTCTTCCAGAATTATTTTCACTTTACAGATGAGCAAACTGAGGTTACATAGATGGTACATAGCCAAACATAGATATTCACCCATGAGAATTATTCTAAAGGTCAGGATGCTTGACCACAAACACCACAATAGAGCTGGGTGTCAGGGAGCTGTCTTCTTCTGGCTGGGAAAAACCATGTTTAGAAAAAAGTAAGAGGAAAAGATAGACAGACAGATAGAAGCTGCATGGCTACTTTACTAGCAGTATCAAAGTTTCCACATCTTTTTCTTCCTTATCTGGCTTCATCAAATCTATGAGGTTAGAATGTACATTTCTATGCTTTCTTAAAAAATATTTTTTCTTGATGTGGACCGCTTTTAAAGTCTTTACTGAATTTGTTATAATATGGCTTCTGCTGTTTACGGTCTGGTTTTTTGGCCTCAAGACGTGGAATTCCAGCTTTCTGACCAGGGATTGAACCCACAGCCCCTGCAGTGAAAGGTGAAGTCTTAACCACTGGACCACCAGGGAAGTCCCCTCTGTGGAGGTTTCAACAAGCATATATATGTGTCCAGAACTGTGGATGGAGAAAAATTCTAACAAGAGATGTAGTGGCATTTGCCACAAAGGCTATGATAAGAGTTCTACTATGTTCCAGTTTTCACCTGTTGTAGATGAAATACTGTTCTTTATTTCTATGCCTCTCCCCCCTTTCAATCTCAAAGATGTCCCAGTTTGGGCGACAGATTGTATGGCAGCCTTATCTATAATAAAATGTTCATATGCATTCATTTCTGTTTAAGGACTTTCAATGTTTAACTGATATCCTAATGCATACCTTTTCATATTTCTGGGGATATTTCATTTAGAGGGCAACCAATGTGATGATTTACTTAAACATTTATTGAAAGCACTAAACTCAGCACTGGAGGTGGGGGTGAAGCCACGGAGGAAGATGGCAGCCTGTGAGCCACACACAACTGTGAGAGCATCGTAATAACGTCTCACAACAGGGCTAGGTGAAGCTGCCTCTGAAAAGGAGACTCTTTCAGTTGAGGGAGCTTTATTCTGGACATGAAATACAGGCACACATTTGGAGATCAGTGTAGCCAAGGAATATTCCAGAAGCATATAGGCTGTCTGCAGAGGCTACGAGACAAAGAGTAAAGGGCCAGTTCTTTCTGCTTCCAAGGTCAAGCAGTGAGAGGACAGAGAAGGGGAAGCATGTGAATTCTTATCTCACCTTGTCAGGTAAGAGAAGGTCTCTTCTTTGGAGCTTGGGGTTCCTGACGAGCCGCCACTGCCATTGCCACTGCCACTGCCACAGGACTTCCTGGGAGCTGGGGCAGAAGGAACGTAAAAAAGAATAAAAACGGGGCAGGGCTTTCCCGCTTCTCAGACCCTGGGGCCCCCTTTCTCCTTCTTCAGACCAAAATTAAAGAACTTTCTCGGAGTCCTTTCTGTAAGCCCCGGTGCATGGTTCTGGGTTTCCTGCCACCTTTGGGTCTAAAGCAGGAGCTGGCTGGTGGGAAACAGGCTTCACTCAGCACGGGCTCAGTGGTGCTTGAATCCTGGTTTCCTCCCCTATCCACCAGCCACCGTTTACTGTTCAGGCTCCTCAGGGAGTTTAACACCCAGAATGTTCCACTGCATTCATCGAGAGAGACAGGATGGAGTACACGGACTCTCTCTGGACTGGAAAGAGATTAAGAAAGAATGCCTTAATCACCATGAAGAGACCAGCTTAGTGACTGAAAGTGTCCTGAAAATGTCTTACCTGAAGTTTGAAAAAAAAGTCCTAGGACTTATTAGATTTCACCCAAAGGTTAAGGAAGAAAAGAAGAAAGCTTTTTTTTCAATTAATCAGTGGTCTTTCAGTCTTGCAGTTACCTATGCTTAAATCTTCATGAAGAATGTTTACAGGTATTTCACCTTTGGTACAGAGGTATCAGGAAAAAAGGACAATCTGAAAGCACTGGAAATGCTTTGTTATTTTTCAGCATAGAGAATATGAAAGAAAAATCTCCAGCTCTCGATGTTGGCTGTAGGCTTCACTGAATCAACCACACTATAGGGAAGTCCTGAATCACGGCTTCAGATGGAGACAAGATGGGAACTTCATCGTGCCTGCATGACTGTGGGGGATGGATTCAAAAATAAAAGACCTAAGTTTCAGCTGGTCCCAAACCATGGAGAATTTTACTCACACAAAGCGCCCATTTGCCAATGCAACTCTGGTAATTGGACACTTAATTACCCTATTTGCACACATAAATAAGGGGTGTGCCTGCAAGAAATCAGAGTCCACTCGTAAGACGTTGGCCCCAAGCAATGAAACCACATGCTTTTGTCAATAACTAAATTGATTAGAATCGTGTTTATTTCTGCTCGTGTTAGTCCACATGTATTTTCACTGGAGCCTGATGTCTGTTGAGTTAAAAGCTTAGTGAAAAAAACCTATGTTATACAGAAACCCTAGATAGTAATTGCCAACTATGTGCCAAGAATCTTTTCATTTTATAGAGAATGCAAGGTCTGAATCAAAAGAAATACTCTTTGCAATCTCATATGCTCAGGCAGACTCAGCAGCCGTATAGTCATAATAAAGACAGAAGGGCCTTTTAAAAGAATACTTTAAGCAAAATTTCCAGCATGGATTATTCTCTAGGGTAAATTGTTCAGGCATTGAATTTTCCCATTTCCCTAGGGCAGGTAAAGGAGTGAATTTTCTCTGAATATCTTCTAGCTGGACAGTGTCCTAACAATGTCCTTGGGGGAAATGTTCTCTGATTTAGAAGCATGTATTGTGCACTGGGCCATCTGGGCTGCCTCCCCATGAATAAAATCACCAAGATGTGCTTGCCTCTTGATCTTTGATTTCATACAGACCTGGGTTCCAGCCATAGTTCTAACTTAACGCTAGTCATGCACTCCTGGGGACAGATTCAATTCCTTATAATTGCTAAATAATGGTGAAGGGGAATGAGAAAGCTTGCCATGAAGAGTCCGCTAAAGTGTCAAAGGTGAGGAGGCAACGAAGGTTCACCGCAGCCCTATTTACAAGAGCCAAGACATGGAAGGAACCTAAGTGTCCATCAACGGATGAACGGATAAAGAAGATGTGGTGTACAATCACAATGAAATATTACTCAGCCATAAAAAAGGAAATACTGCCATATGCAGGAACACAGATGGACCTAGAGAATATTATGTTTAGTGAAATAAGTCAGAGAAAGTCAAGTACTATATGATGTCACTTATATGTAAAATCTAAAAGTAATACAAGTCAACGTATAAGCAAAACAGAAACAGATTCACAGACATAGAGAAAACGAACTTGTGATTACCAAAGGGAAGAGGAAGCAGGGAGAGACGAATTAGGGATGTGGTATTAACAGATACAAACCACTATATACAAGAGAGATAAGCAACCAGGATTCGCTTTTAAGCACAAGGAATGATAGTCATTCTCTTGTAATAACTTAGAATAAAATCCTCAAAAATATTGAATCACAATGCTTTACACCGGGAACTAATATAACATTGTAAATCAACTATAGTTTGATTAAAAGAAAAAGCAAAGGAGGAAAGAGCAGGAAGGAATGATCAAGAGATCTGGTGATTGGAAGGTTAAGAGGACACTATCTTTGTTTTGGTCACTGATGCTCAGTAAATCCTTGTTAAGTGACTTATTTGTCTGCACCACTTCTGCCTACAGGACTATTGCAGAGTATTCCTTGGCAAGTAAAATCTCACCAAGATGAAACAATATTAACAAGACCTAGTCAAAAGACTCAAGGTGAAGATGAAGGGTCAAGATTGACCTTTGAGTTCTTATCTAGCAATAAGAGGGGTTTCCCAAGTGGCATTAGTGGTAAAGAGCCTGCCTGCTATGCAGGAGACATAAGAGATGTGAGTTTTATCCCTGGGTCGGGAAGACCTCCTAGAGAAGAAAATGGCAACCCACTCCAATATTCTTACTGGAGAATCCCATGGACAGAGGAGCCTGGTGGGCTACAGCCCATAGGGTCGCAAATACTCAGACACTACTGAAGCAACTTAGCATACAGCAGTAAGATGCCTACTGGTATTCCATAGAGGGATTCTCCTCCAGTCTTGGACCCCAAGGGCTCCAGCTGTGGAATGGTTGGAGCTGGCTGGCGGCCACCACTGCTGTGATGTCCTTAGATCCAGCAGATTCCAACCAATGCAGAGGAGCTCGCACCAGGGGTCTGCCCCGTCTTAGCACAGTGAGAACCAGACCTGGAATCGCCAGGTGGGATGCCTAAATTTATCACTTCTTTTGCCTGTCTGGATTGTGGGACATCTGGTCACTCCTGCTTGGGCTCAGATTTCTTGTTATCACTCATGTAGAGTATCTATCCATTTATCTATGTGTGCATGCATGCTAAGTCACATCAGC
Source organism: Moschus berezovskii (assembly GCF_049115385.1). Lineage (NCBI taxonomy): Eukaryota > Metazoa > Chordata > Mammalia > Artiodactyla > Moschidae > Moschus > Moschus berezovskii. Next base: position 59,273,358 of record NC_142483.1, on the reverse strand, counting down.
CGTGTCCAGCTCTTTCTGACACTATGGACTGTAGCCCACCAGGCTCCTCTGTCCGTGGGATTCTCCAGGCAAGAATACTGGAGTGGGTTACCCTGCCCTCCTCCAGGGGATCTTCCTGACACAGGGGTTGAAACTGCATCTCCTGTGACTCCTGCATTGCAGGCAGATTCTTCACTGCTGAGTCACCAAGGAAGCCCCTATCTATGTATTAATATATAGCATCTTTCCCTATGTATATATTTATCATATATAGCTTTATCTCCATCTCTTTTCTATCATCTATCATCTTGGAATGTGAAGTCAAGTGGGCCTTAGAAAGCATCACTACGAACAAAGCTAGTGGAGGTGATGGAATTCCAGTGGAGCTATTTCAAGTCTTGAAAGATGATGCTGTGAAAGTGCTGCACTCAATATGCCAGCAGATTTGGAAAACTCAGCAGTGGCCACAGGACTGGAAGAGGTCAGTCTTCATTCCAATCCCAAAGAAAGGCAATGCCAAAGAATGTTCAAACTACCGCACAATTGCACTCATCTCACACGCTAGTAAAGTCATGCTCAAAATTCTCCAAGCCAGGCTTCAGCAGTATGTAAACCGTGAACTCCCAGATGTTCAAGCAGGTTTTAGAAAAAGCAGAGGCACCAGAGATCAAATTGCCAACATCCGCTGGATCATGGAGAAAGCAAGAGAGTTTCAGAAAAACATCTATTTCTGCTTCATTGACTATGCCAAAGCCTTTGACTGTGTGGATCACAATAAACTGTGGAACATTCTGAAAGAGATGGGAATACCAGACCACCTGACCTGCCTCTTGAGAAACCTGTATGCAGGTCAGGAAGCAACAGTCAGAACTGGACATGGAACAACCGACTGGTTCCAAATAGGAAAAGGTGTACATCAAGGTTGTATATTGTCACCTTGCTTATTTAACTTATATGCAGAGTACATCATGAGGAACGCTGGGCTGGAAGAAGCACAAGCTGGAATCAAGATTGCCGGGAGAAATATCAATAACCTCAGATATGCAGATGACACCACCCTTATGGCAGAAAGTGAAGAGGAACTCAAAGGCCTCTTGATGAAAGTGAAAGAGGAGAGTGAAAAGGTTGGCTTGAAGCTCAACATTCAGAAAACAAAGATCATGGCATCTGGTCCCATCACTTCATGGGAAATAGATGGAAAAACAGTGGAAACAGTGTCAGACTTTGTTTTTTTGGGCTCCAAAATCACTGCAGATGCTGATTGCAGCCATGAAATTAAAAGACGCTTGCTCCTTGGAAGGAAAGTTATGACCAACCTTGATAGTATATTAAAAAGCAGAGACATTACTTTGCCAACCAAGGTCCGTCTAGTCAAGGCAATGGTTTTTCCCGTGGTCATGTATGGATGTGAGAGTTGGACTGTGAAGAAAGCTGATCGCCGAAGAATCGATGCTTTTGAACTGTGGTGTTGAAGAAGACTCTTGAGAGTCCCTTATACTGCAAGGAGATCCAACCAGTCCATTCTAAAGGAGATCAATCCTGGATGTTCATTGGAGGGACTGATGCTAAAGCTGAAACTCCAATACTTTGGCCACCTCGTGCAACGAGTTGACTCACTGGAAAAGACTCTGATGCTGGGAAAGGTTGGGGGCGGGAGGAGAAGGGGACGACGGAGAATGAGATGGCTGGATGGCATCACCGACTCTGTGGACATGAGTTTGAGTGTACTCCGGGAGTTGGTGATGGACAGGGAGGCCTGGCGTGCTGTGATTCATGGGGTCGCGGAGAGTCGGACACGACTGAGCGACTGAACTGAACTGAACTGATCATCTTTCTGTATATGGCTCCTCTGTCCACGGCAAGAATACTGGAGTGGGTAGCCATTCCCTTTTCTAGGGGATCCGCTTGAACCAGGGTCTCTTGCATTGCAGGCAGATTCTTTGCTGTCTGAGCCACTGGGGAAGCCCTGTATATATATCAAATATATCTATATAGGTATAGATATGTCATCTATCATCTGTCTATTTATTCCTATCTATCAATCTATCATCTATCTCCATCTCAGATATGAGAGGGAATACTCATTTATTTTCCCCTTTCACCTCTAAAACAGAATACAAATACATCACTACTGAGACCACTGCACTTCCATTCATTGTTCTTTTCCAAGTCTCATTAAAAAAAAAAAACATCATTCTGCCACTGGGAAGTTATGCATGAAAATGACCAGACTGAGGGCAGAAACCGAAGGCCAGGCTCTGTCATGCTCATTATCGAAACTGGTCTCCTCACCACCTTTTGCTCAAGTGCCACGGACACGTGCTTTCCTGACTTAGTGGATTTCCTTGAGTGCATGTTGCCTCCTTTGCTGAGTGAGCTCAGTACAAGCTCAGCGGTAAACTGTTGCTTCTCTTTAAAATATATTTGCCACATTTGCTTCTCCGAGGAGGGAGCCCGCAGAGGTCCCCACACTGCAGTTCCAGAAGTGAAATGACAGTGGGCATTTTTACCTACAGTTTGGTGGAAAGAAAGAGGAAGCAGCTCTATCTCATACAACACGACACATTTTTCTTAAAAGCCTCTTGAAAATCTTTCCTGTTCCTGACAGTCTTCCATCCCCATTGCCAGCTGCGGTAGTGCCCTTTTCCCTTCCCCCTCTGACTGTCCCTGCAGCCCCCTTGGCCTCGCCAGCTCTGTGCTTCCCCCACCCGCCACTCCAATCACTGTCCTCATCTGATATGAGCGGACGCAGCGTTCTTATCCTCACCCTTTCGTGACACATCCACGGTTCCAGGCAGCAAAATAAAGACTCTGTTTGGGATGCATCTCCTTGGGCCCTTGAGACTGGGAAGAAGCAAAAGGCAACATAATGTTTTAGCTCAGACGGTAAAGAATCTGCCTGCAATGCAGGAGACGTAAGTTCAATCCCTGGGTCAGGAAGATCCCCTGGAGAAGGGAATGGCCACCCACTCCCGTATTCTTGCCTGGAGAATTCCATTGACAGAGGAGCCTAGCGGGCTACCGTCCACGTGGTCGCAGAGTCAGACACTGAGCAACTAATACTTTCACTTTTACTTTGAAGTCTTTCAATTTCATAAATGCATTTTCACTAACTATGGTTGATGAGCTATCATAACCAAGGAGATTGTTAACACCTAGAAGGAACTGGTAAATGTCTGAGGCTTACATTTTCCCCAGTCAGCATACATTTAAACAAATAAATATTTATCGAGTGCTTTCAACCAAAGTGCCATCCCTAGACCACGGCAGAAACAGTATCTGGAAATGGTTAGAAATTCAGAATCATGGGCTTCCTCCCAGACCTAACGAAGCCAAAATCTTCATTATTGATTCTGAATTTTAATATGCCCTGCCACTGATTCTAATGATTGCTCAAGTCTGAGAGTCACTGATTTACTCCGTGAAGAGGAATTGTGATAGAAGCTCAGGAATGCACCCTGAGCCTGACTTGACTCCTCAGGAAACAGTAATGGTCTGTCAGGGAAGATAAGCATGTACACAAATGACTAAAATAAGGTGGAACATATGGCATGTTAGAATCGATATTCACACATGGCACAGAACTGCAGGGAGAAAAGAAAGCTGACTCTGTCAGTGAGGGAATTGCTGAGTGTATTTTCCCACTGACTAGGTTGTACGTATGACTTATTTTAGTTAGTTGTCTCTCTGAGCCTTAACTTCCCCATTTCTAGGTTGGAACAAATAATACCCATTCTGATGAGTTATACTTGTGCTCAGCCCTAAGTTGTGTCTGACTCTTTGTGACCCTATAACTATAGCAGGCCAGGATCCTCTGTCCATGGGATTCTCCAGGCAAGAATACTGGAGTGAGTTGCCATTTCCTCCTCCAGGGGATCTTCCCTGATGAGTCATACCAATTAAATAAAATCATGGAAACTGAAAGTATCCGGCATAGAATCCTTGGCTCAAGCAGCAGTAGTTAATCCTTGGTGCTCCTTATCTAAATTTCCTCAGGACATAGAAGGTTAAAGGAACATGTAATAAGATATCAGAATGTGGAATCCCAAGCTTTATAGCAATAACCATTTTCTTCCCAAATCTGCTTTACTGGCTGATAATGAATAACAATTATAATCTAATGTCTCATTTCCATTTTCCAGATTCATTGGCTACCAAGGAAGTTCCAGGATGGATTTTGTTCAACATTTGCACATATCAGGTTGGCAGTCAAATTTACCAGGGAAAACAGAGCTTTACCATTAGCAGTCACTGCCATATTCTACCTCCAGCACTTATCAAAATCTTATCTCCCCCTGAAAGGAAAAAATACAATGGTAATCATGTAGTGAGCAATTTTTGAGTATCATTACTGTGCTGTGATTCATGGGGTCGCAAAGAGTCGGAGACGACTGAGCAACTGAACTGAACTGAACTGTGTTCCAGGGCTTCCCAGCTGACTCAGTGATAAAGAACTTGCCTGCCAACACAGGAGACGTTAAGAGTTGCAGGTTCGATCCCTGGGTTGGGATGATCCCCTGGAGAAGAGAATGGCAACCCACTCCAGTATTCTTGCCTGGGAAATGCTATGGACAGAGGAGCCTGGCAGGCTACAGTCCACGGGTTGCAAAGAGTTGGACACTATTTAGCAACAAAACAACAACAACAGCACTGTGTTCCAGGGCAAGAAAGATGCTCGAGACAAGGAATAGAAAATATAAATCTTGCTCTAGCTTTATGAAGCTTATATTACAACAGTAATCAGTTGTATTATAACTGGGGATCAGTTTATTCTGAAATTACAAAACTGAAATTTTTCTCAAGGATGGAGATCAAACCATGTTTGCATGGTACTATCTTTCTAGTCCTAAACAATGCTTGTAAGCTATAAGCATTTGAAAGTTAGAGTATGACTTTTACTTTTGTCCAAGCCTCAGAAGGTTTTAAGATTCACAGGTGAGTAACACACACTGTCTCTCCAGGAGTTTTGTCCTCAGTGGATAGACAGGTAAATAATGCACAAAGCACAAGGTGTTGAGGAACCCAGTGTCAGCTCTGCTGGGCTCTCAGGCCAGGTGGAATAGCACCAAATATGGTCCCAGGCTCAAGAGAAGCGAGATTCCTCTAGATTTGCATTCAGTGGGGCCTCAAGGCAAAGATAAAACTGCCTGTCCTTAAGGTGGTTGTGCTGATGGAAGTGCAGTCCTCAGGATGAAAGGACTCAGACACAGGCCAATGGGATTTAAATGCTACTCCTGTTAACAGTAAACTTACTGGTTATAGCACCTTTAAGACTTCCACTGCTGGGAGCCTGTTTCCATTTATCTGTAAAATTAGAATAAAAATACTTTCCACTCAGAGCTGTCCTCAGGATTAAGTGCAGTAATGGATTTTAAAGCAGTGAAAAATCTGTTATGCAAATATAAGGATTATTGTTGTCTTCTGGGAGGAGAAATGCTGAGAGTTTCACACCCACTGGGCCATCTCCTAAGACCTGGACTCCGCCTGCTCAAGGGTGGGAAAGGTGTTGCCTCATCAAAGGTGGTTTCCCTTCTGACCTCCAGCTGGTCCTGCTCTCCCCAGCTGAGATAGGCTGGGACCTGGGACCTTTGCTTCAGTGCTTGCATCTGGACAGAGGCCTCCTCCAAGCAACAAAATACAAAGAAACTAGAAGGGACTAAAAACAACTGCGTGCCTGTGCTTGCTTGCTTGCTAGCAAGCGTGTGCAGTTGGGGCAAATTATGGCCACAAGATACAAAATAACCATCCCCTCAAAAAAATAAAATAAAACCTCCTACTGCCATTTCTGAAGCAAAAGCAGGGTACCGCACATGCCACATGCACTCAACACCATCTTAAGGGTGGGCAGACCACCTAAGCCCCCCTCTAGCCTGACCCTGGACAAAGCACTAACCTCACGCATATAAGGATCCAGCTCACAGGCTCTCAGTGAGTGGTCGAGCCAGGGAACCTGTTGTTGGTTCTCGCTCCCCCTGCCGCAGCAGGGGCCCCAGTAAAGTTTTGCCTGAGCTCCTTGTCTGGCCTCTGATCAACTTCTATTGATTAAAGAGACCAAGAGCCCTGGTTGTTCTCACAACCAAGGTAACCGTTAACAGTGATTATTAGATGAATGGAGGCTAAATGCAGTGCATTTTCCCCATTTGGAAGCTTGAGCGTGGCTAGTCCCATATTCACCCCACAATCCCCAATACCAGGCCCCTCCAGCCTCCCCCAAAATTTGGTTTAATCCTTCCCATGTTAAAGTTGCACCCCACCAAATAATCTGCTCCCTAAAGAGCCCCTCTCCTGTTGCCTTCACCTTTTCATCTCCCAGGGTACATCACCGAGGGACTTCCATTGAACTTATGCTCAATACTACTATTAACAAAGAGAAAGAAAACTTCATTTTAGCAGTTTGTTTTATTTCCAACATTGTTTGGTTGGAAACCAAAGTTTCCTCTGCTTTCTGGTCTTTCCTAAGGACTATCCAACATTATCCAGAGGGATCATTCATTGGTTCTGACCATGTTTTTGAGTTGAGATGGCATCAGTGTTGGAGACACAAGAGTAAGCAAAGAGGTCCATGTTTCTGTTCTCATAGTGCTTAAGGGCTGGTTGCTATTAATCGTAAATGAGGACATTGTAAATTATAAATGAACACCAAAAAAACAGAGGTTTTGGCATTCTGTGGGCACACTCAGGTCCAACTGTGTATACGGCCAGAATCCATTCTGGTCAGTGTTTCAGCCAAAACGTTTAGAAATGAGTTTTTATGATCACTTCTAACCAAATACAGACTCTTTCTCTGTTTCAGTATTTACGTATGTACCTACTTGGCTGCATCAGGGCTCAGGTGCATCACGAGGGATTTTTGCTGCAGCTCTCGGGCTCAGTAGTTGCATTGATTAGACTTGGTTGCCCCTCAGCATGTGGGATCTTAGTTCCCCGACTAGGGATCAAACCCATGTCCACCGCACTGCAAGGATCACTGGACTACCAGGAAAGTCCCCAAATACAGACTCTTTAATTCAAAATATTAGTATCTACTGCAAAGGAGATTAAAAAAAAAAACCCACTCCTGTAGTCACCTGTAAAGACAGTTTTTTAGTATTTTGATTATTAGATATAAACTGATTGGTCAGTGTCAGCCATTGCTGACTACAAGCCGCAGCCTAGATGCAGACCCACGTCCACTGTAGACACACTCACACAGAAAACCTCCTTGCCAGGGACAAAGCCCCAGACTCTGCTGCCTGATCTAAGAGTCTCACTCTGGTTCCTGATGTACGTACTTTGCAAAGTAGCCCCAAGAAATACATTAAAAAAAGAGAGACTCCCTGAAAAAAAAAAAAAAAGAACTAAAGAGAAGCTTCATACATTAGTGAGCACACAATGGTCCTGAGAAGTCCTGCAGTTAAAATAAAAAATCTATTTGACATGTAATCCAGGCCTTCCCATGTTCATTCACCATAGGACCATTTCTCCAAAATATGTATAAATGTACTGGAAAAATAATATTCCAGGGAAGATACCTTTGGAATGCTCTGGTTTAATTTATTCAGATCCTACTCAAGTAGCTGTTTGTTTGGTTTTGTTGATTGTCATCATAGGAACTTTGTAAAGGTATAGCATTTTCCTAAGTCCATTCTGATCAATTACATCATGTGCTGAACTGACAACCAAAATTCTGTTTTGTCCTTTAATAGAGAAAGCAACCCAGATGAGAGGCAACAGTGTCTCTTTACCCTCCAAAGAGCCACAGAATGACCGCCTGGGGCCTGTGAAGGACTCACCCCACAAGCTGACACACAGTTCATTGTGCTACCTTTGTTTCACGTTGATTTTCCTGGCGTTTGTCTCTGCTTTGGCAATCTCAGATAAATTTCTAATTTTCCAAGATTGCCTGCAGTGAAGTTCTATCCCCTGAGATGGTTTTTTTTATTAGTCTCTTAAGCAAGTTATACAATTCAAATCACCTCTCTCTGTCCACCCATCTGCTTGTTTTTGCTTTTCTTCCTCTCTGCTGGACGTGGGGTAGAAATCCTCCAGGCCTCCTCTCGCCCCTCCCCGTCCACTGCCCTAAACTCTCCCCCACCGCTCTGTCTATCCTCTCTGTCAGGAGCCAGGGCCCCTTCTGTTCGGATGGCTCGGGGCCCACCTGTACCAGCCCCATCTGTCAGCAAAGCGGCCCCAGCATCTCGTGAACCTGGTGGAGGAAATTCTCCTCCGAAGAATTGACGTCACTAGGTGTTCTCCTGAGAGTTGTGTCCTGAAAATGTAGCTACATTGAAGAAGAATAAAGGGCACTGCAGCATGGAAAACAGGGGCTCACCATGCTGGCATGGATCAAATGCTTCTGCCACACAGCACGCCTTTCACCATTAGAAGCGTTGCCAGAAAAATAGGAATAGAAAAGATAAGATCTTCAGGCTAACTAGAAAGGGCGCAGAGTTTATATTTTAATGCATAAGAAGATCCAGTGGATAAAATCTGTTTCCTAAACGTGGTGTGAGCAAATACATTTGGAGGGTTATCCCCTCCCATTTGTCCAATTCAAGCAGTGCGGCAAGCCTTTGTGGAAGACATCATTCTGATTTCGTTCCTTGGCACTGTTTGTAAAGAAGGCAGGAAATCATAACCCAAAGGAACCATTTCCTTGAAAGGAAAGTCTATCTTTAATATATAAAAGCCCTGATCTCCTAGAAAAGATAAATAATAAAAAAGAGACAGAGAGCCTCTACACTTGAGAACGATAGTGATGCTTGGCTATTTTTTCTCGTCTGAAATTTGGTTCATATTCAACTCAGATTCATGTGTTGGTTTTAGAGGAGAACAGAATGGACTCAGCCAGCCACTGTACAGTGCGTGCTGTGCTAGGCCTGGACATGCTCTGATATCTGTCGACGGCCCCTGAAATTCATAGTCAGAGCCCTTGATGTCCACACGGCCTCTAGTTTTGATGCTGCCTTGCCTACAAAGCACTGCAGTGACCCTGTTTATCTGGCCCCCGCACAACACTGTCAAGACACATTTCCATTTTCCAAGTGACTGCTGCCACTGGGCCACAGTCTGTGCTCATTTCTCGAGTAGCTAAACCCTTTGACACTGTGGTTTTTAATTAAAATTACATTAAAGTTAATCAACCAGAAAGAGGCCGCTGTAGAAGGCAGGTTTGATTGCAACCTGCGAAGGGCACGGAGGCTGCCAACTCGCTAAAGATGTGCCTGCAGATGCCAATCTGCCTGCGTGAGCCCCACGGTTACAGAGCCGCTGCCGAGGGGTCAGGTCTGCGAGCGTTTTCCTGGGACTGTCAAACTGCACTGCAATGGCAGGAGCTCTCACAGAGTGGAAAAAGCAGACCAACTTCTTCAGAGCTTCTGTCCCCACACCTCTGCAGTCGCCTCAACTGCTGATGGGAAACTGACATCCCAACCCCTTCACCTTTAGACACAGCTGGGCTCCCCCAAGAACCTGGGTTTGTCATTTGTGAGGCTCCTAGACGCCCCGTGTTCTTCTGCAGGCTGAACTCCTGGTGTGTCACATTGTGTTTGGTTTGCTCTGTTCTAAAAAGGGACAGAGGAGACACTTCAATGCTCCGGGATGCCTTTTTTGTCTCCAGGTTTTTTATAAAGGGCTTCACTGGAAAATGGCAGCCCAGCATTACCTTCCTAAGCTGAATCAAGAGACTAGGAAATCAAACTTCACATCTAAGACTTGTTATTTCATGCCTACTGAATGTGGCAGTGGTGTGGAGCTGAAGATTTAATTTCTATTTTTGTTCCTTTCTTCTATGATTAATTTACATAATATACCTGGGCCTTAATAAAGTACCTGGAACTTGATAAGAGATGGGTGTGCTTTCAATAAGTGTGCATTGTTTATCACAGTTATCCCTGTTTAAAGCTATAAAACTACCATTAGGACAAAAAGTCGGGTGTCATTTTATCCTGAGTACCAACTCTTACCTCTTGGAAATTGCTGCCTAAATCACCATGTTGAGAAAGATTCCAAGGCAGCATCCAGGTAATCAAGCAAAGAGGTGATCTCAGTCAGACTTTGAACAATATCCTTGTTCTAAGTATTCATGTATGGATGTGAGAGCTGGACCATAACGAAGGCTGAGAAAGAACTGATGCTTTCAAATTGTGATGTTGGAGAAGGCTCTTGAGAGTCCCTTGGACTGCAAGGAGATCAAAGCAGTCAATCCTAAAGGAACTCACTGGAAGGACTGATGCTGAAACTGAAGCTCCAATCCTTTGGCCACCTGATGCAAAGAGCTAACTCACTGGAAAAGACCCTGATGCTGGGAAAAATTGAAGACAGAAGGAAAAGGGGTGACAGAGGATGAGATGGTTGGATGGCATCACCAACTCAATGGATATGAGTTTGAACAAACTCTGGGAGATAGTGAAGAACAGAGAAGCCTGGCATGCTGCAGTCCACAAGGTCTCAAAGAGTTGTACACAATTGAGCAGCTCAACAACAACAAATGTTCGGGGAGTAATATCAAGATTGTGTCAGAATTCTGTGGTTGCTTCAAAGTAAACTGATAATGCCTCAGGATGATTTACAAGGAAAGAATGAACTTCAAAGGGGAACAGTAACTAACTTTACTGAGCTTCAAAATGTCCTTAAAATCTGGCAAAATTTGTATATTATAGATCCCTGAGTGGCCTCCTAAGCCTAGAAGCTGATTCTGGCCCAGCTGTTGGTCCTGTAATTTGTACCCATGTCCTTATACAGGGTCTGCCCACATGCTCTGCTCAGAGGCAAGTTTCTTGATGCAGGTGAACCTCAAGTACCGTGTACATCCTAACTGTGAACATTAATGACTCCCTATAAAAAGTTATTTATAAAAACAGAATTTTGTTGCTTTAAAAAGTTAATTCTATTCTCTATAATGAGATCTAAGGGCAAGTCTGCTAAGGAGGAACTTGGTTCTTAAAATATTTTCTCTTCTCTAATAAAAGGAGAAATAAACCCTGAAACGAGTTTTTTGTTTGTTTTGCTTCTCTGGACACTTACTTATGATTTCTTTCCTTTAAATGTAACCACAATGACTGGAGCCACAGCAGCCATCTTCTGACCATGAGGCACAAGAACCAAGACCCAGTAATAATAATAATTCAGAGAATAATAAAAACAGAAGGATGGAAAAGAATTTGGAGCTGTAAAGACATTTTCTGAACTGTTGCCCTAAAACTGGAACCTCTAGATTCCTTGATATGTAAAATAACTGTCATAGTACTTAAGTCACGGTTAGTTGTAGAATCTTTTACTTGCAGCTACAAGCTTTCTAACTGATATATTAGTCTTATTTTCCCAACATAAAGAATAAAACATTGCAATTTCATTCCTTCCACTTTAACATTTTAATCATGTACATCTTTGTATTTGGTGTACATCAAAACTCTATCTATTCGTTGTAGAAGTCCTTCATAGGGAAACATATCAAAGGTTAGCTTTTCTTGCCTAGTCAGATATTTGGGATAATATCTCTCTTCTGGCCTCTGTGAGACCTCTACAAAACTTTCTCCAGTCAATATTTAAGTGTTTTCTCCTCTAGCTTTAAATCAAACAGGAGTTCTCTTGTCCACTAGAATGCAGCTTTCCTGTGAGAAAGTGAACATTTGTTTGGTGTCTGCCTGTGGATGAACCATCAGATCATCCCTTGATGCTTGGGAAAAGGCAATAAAGAGGCTGAGGCCATGGGCTGATTAGCTGGACAAGCTGAGATCTATGAAGATAAAAGAGAAAGATGAAACTAAGGCCGCCACAAGCAACCTCTGAAAGCCCCGTGACTGCTCCTGGAAAGGCAGTGAGCCCCTACTACTCACTCACATATGCCAGCCACAGAATTGTCTGGAAAGCTGGCCAATTCTGCTACCTACACTGACAGACTGAATGCAAAAATATCCACCTACATGTTTTTCACAAGAGATATCTCCAGGGGATAAACATGCAGAAAAACTGAAAATGAAAGAATATAAAAGATAGACCACACAAATACTAAGCAGAAGAAAGTGGAAATAGCTCTAGCACATAGGATTTCAAATTAAAAGATTCAACTGGAGTGCTCAGATATGGTAAATATCCAGTACCCTGTGAGCATCCAGGAGGTACCTGCACTTGTTCCAACTACTGGAGCAAAGGGCAGTGTGTACCCTGCGACAGCCCTTTACAGGCCTTGGTCCTAGAGGAGGCTGATGCTCCATGAGCCAGTTAAGAAGGAAGCAGAGAAACAGCCAGTCCTTCCTCTGCCATTGCCCTGGCGAGGGTGAAGGAATAGGGAAAACTCTTGTTTTGACAACAATTCAGAGGAAGATTTAAGTATTGATTAATACTATACAATAAAATACAACACAACACAACAAAACAAAAAATCTATCAGGACGCTATAAATAGAGCCCTAAACATTCAATAGGGTCAAACAAACGCTTGACTCACAGGAATATTAATAAGATGGTGAGAGTGAGTCTGCACAGCTAAACCTTTGAAAGTTCATGGGCTTGTGTCACACCTGAATTTGTGCTGCTGCATGGCCTGCGGGGGGCGGGGGGTCATGGTTGGGGTTCTCTGGAACAGCAGATGCTAAGGCAGATTGTGTGGTACAAGGTATTTATGACCAACACGTACCACAGAAAGGGGGAGCAGCAGGCTGGGTGGAGAGATGGCAGACCTGGAAAGCAGGCACTGGACTGTTCTGTCCAGGGCCAGGTGGGATGCTGGGCCCATACAGCCTTGCCTGGCTCAATCCCTGGGTACAGGTGGCCCCAGAGGGTGTGACCTCAGTCAGGGCAGCTCTCTGCAGCTAAGCCCACCCTCCAGCAGCTGCCAGCTGGAGGCAAACTTGTCCGTTAGGCACTTCTTGACTATGCTATCTGACCATAACTGTTACTGATCTCCTGTCTTTATTGGGGTAGACAAGATGGCCCAGATCAATGACCATTAATCACATTTCTCAGATCCTATTAAATCTAGTTCCCTGACTAGGGATCAAATCAGGGCCCCCTGCATTGGGAGCACAAAGCTTTAGTCACTGGACCACCAGGGAAGTAAAAAAATATTGACAGGAAAATTAATGACTGTTAATGGCAGTATATCTAAGGAAAATATTTTCATTTGGACTACATGGCTCCAACATTCAAAAAGTAGGAATCTTTCAAATACTGTTCCTTTCAGTGAAGAAAATGAAGTTTCTGCGTTTTTGATAGGGTATATGAATTATATAGGGCTTCCCTGGTAGCTAGGCTGGTAAAGAATCCGCCTGCTATATAGGAGACCTTGGTTCAATTCCTGGGTCAGGAAGAGCCCCTAGAGAAGAGATAGGCTACTCACTCCAATATTCCTGGGCTTCCCTGGTGGCTCAGACAGTAAAGAATCCACCTGTAATGCGGAAGACCTGGGTTTGATCCCTGGGTAGGGAAAATGCCCTGGAGGAGGGCATGCAACCCACTCTAGTATTCTTGACTGGAGAATCCCCATGGACAGAGAAGGTAGGGGTCATAAAGAGTCAGACATGACTGAATGGCTAAGTACACACGCATGAATTATCTAACAAGGTTGGAGTATTATATCTTATCCAGTTTTTAAGGATGTTGATCTTTTTTGTACCATATGTTTGACACACAGAAAAAGAACATTTATTACAGCATGAGACAGCATAGGTAGAAATCCTTATTAGTATGAAAAATATGTGAGAAATGTGCTTTTCACTTCTAGCACACTGAAAGCTATAAGATAAACAAATGTTGACAATTCCATCAACCATGGATCCAAGAACCAGAATTCCATAGATGCAATCAGTAAGTCTAAAGAAACAAATTACAATTAATTCATTAATACATTTAAATTTCTGATAAGCAAGACTTCTGTTTGGAGGAGCAAATTAAAACACCTTTATTTTTACTGCAATAAAACAATATCATGAAATTTTGTTTGGATTCTTGCACTTTTATTGAAACTTCACCCCACTCCACACCTGTATGAAATGAAAGTTACTGAACAAGAGTTATTTTTAAAATGCTTATACAACTCTTTTCAGAAACAACAGTAAAGAGTATTATTGACAGAATCAGCAACTTAATTAAAAAGTCTGTTAATGATGGTGTTAACAAACCTGGCATATTTTCAATTTAGATTGACACTATTCAAACTGATATGTCATAAAATCTGGATGAGAACTCTGACTATCTAAACTAAGAGCATTTATTATTTGAAAATATTGGCAGCTATTATAGATGTTCTGTGATCAAATTATATTTTTTCATAAAAATATTCGTCTTAGAAGTCAAGATGAAGTCATGGGTTGTGTGCTGTTTACCCTTGAGCTAGAGAAAAATCACCAACACATAATTATCCATAACAGCAAAGCTTTAAATAAATAAACAAAATTTACTGCTTTAAAGAGGAGTATGCATACTGTTTGGATTTCAAACTTGAATGATTTTTTTTTTTTTTTTGCTACTTTTACTCCTTTAGCAAATATATTGAGCTCCTGATATGTGCCAGGCATTTCTGTAGGAGCTGCTGAAGAATTGATGCTTTTGAACTGTGGTGCTGGAGAAGACTCTTGAGAGTCCCTTGGACTGCAAGGAGATCCAACCAGTCCATTCTGGAGGAGATCAATCCTGAGTGTTCATTGGAAGGACTGATGCTAAAGCTGAAACTCCAATACTTTGGCCACCTTATTTGATGAGTTGACTCACTGGAAAATGGTCTGATGCTGGGAGGGACTGGGGGTGGGAGGAGACGGGGACGACAGAGAATGAGATGGCTGGATGGCATCACCAACTGGATGGAGATGAGTTTGAGTGAACTCCGGGAGTTGGTAATGGACAGGGAGGCCTGGCGTGCTGTGATTCATGGGGTCGCAAAGAGTCAGACATGACTGAGTGACTGAACTGAACTGAACTGAGACGTATGGAAGTAAGATGCTGTTGCTTGATTTTATTACCAGAATTTAATGTGTCTTATTAAATAGTAGTGACACAATAGCTTCTTGAAAACTGTGATGACCTAAAATTAAAATTTTGATAAGGTTCAAGTGTTTCTAAAGGGTTACATTGGACGAAAGCATACGTTATTTAGAGTCTTCTTGCCCCTCCATAATGAGACCACAGTGGCTTCAGCCCTCAATAGCATCTTTTCTTAAGAAGTCCCAACTAGCACCTCAGTTTTCTGGGATGGTATAAGAAGATGATGGCTTATACTCTCAAAGTTGGCACAACTTTCAGGCCCCTGAATCCTGGAAGTTTCTTCTGTCCCACTCATTTCACTACACAGAACATTGATGTTTCTTATTGTCCATAGCAATCCCGCACATCATGCCCTAAAACTCATCCCATTTTTCACAACTCTCAAGGCACATGAGGCTACTTTCTACGAAACACACCGATCTGACTTCTTCTTCCTCAAAGACCTTTACACCTGCCAGTTCCTCTGTCTGGAAAGCTGTTCTTCCAGAATACACCCTTGCATCATGCAAGTCACTGCTGGAATGTCACCTCCTCCAGCCCCTACCTAAAATAAAACACCCCCATCTCAGTCTCCTCCTCAATACCCTGCTTTAATATTTTTCACCATGTTTGAGAGATGTTGATATATATTTATTCATCGGTTTCTCTGTCACCCAACTAGCAACAAGCTCCAGGAGATCACTGGACTCAGACAATGTTCAGAATATACTGAGGACATAAATTCAGTTCAGTTCAGTCACTCAGTCATGTCCAACTCTGTGAGACCCCATGAATCACAGCACGCCAGGCCTCCCTGCCCATCACCAACTCCCGGAGTTCACTCAAACTCATGTCGATCACTTCAGTGATGCCATCCAGCCATCTCATTCTCTGTTGTCCCCGTCTCCTCCCGCCCCCAATCACTCCCAGCATCAGAGTCTTTTCCAGTGAGTCAACTCGTCGCATGAGGTGGCCAAAGTATTGGAGTTTCAGCTTCAGCATCAGTCCTTCCAATGAACACCCAGGACTGATCTCCTTTAGAATGGACTGGTTGGATCTCCTTGCAGTCCAAGGGACTCTCAAGAGTCTTCTCCAGCACCACAGTTCAAAAGCATCAATTCTTCGGCGATCAGCTTTCTTCACAGTCCAACTATCACATCCATACATGACCAATGGAAAAACCACGGCCTTGACTAGACAGACCTTGGTTGGCAAAATAATGTCTCTGCTTTTTAATATGCTGTCTACATTGGTCATAACTTTCCTTCCAAGGAGTAAGCGTCTTTTAATTTCACAGTTGCAATCAGCATCCGCAGTGATTTTGGAGCCCAAAAAAAATAAAGTCTTTTCCACTGTTTCCCCATCTATTTCCCATGAAGTGATGGGACCAGTTGCCATGATCTTTGTTTTCTGAATGTTGAGCTTCAAGAAAACTTTTTCACTCTCCTCTTTCACTTTTCATCAAGAAAGTTCCTCTTCACTTTCTGCCATAAGGGTGGTGTCATCTGCATATCTGAGGTTATTGATTTTTCTCCCAGCAATCTTGATTCCATTTGTGCTTCTTCCAGCCCAGCGTTCCTCATGATGTACTCTGCATATAAGTTAAATAAGCAGGGTGACAATATACAACCTTGACGTACTCCTTTTCCTATTTGGAACCAGTCTGTGGTTCCATGTCCAGTTCTAACTGTTGCTTCCTGACCTGCATACAGGTTTCTCAAGAGGCAGGTCAGGTGGTCTGGCATTCCCATCTCTTTCATAATTTTCCACAGTTTATTGTGATCCACACAGTCAAAGGCTTTGGCATAGTCAATGAAGCAGAAATAGATGCTCTTCTGGAACTCTCTTGCTTTCTCCATGATCCAGCGGATGTTGGCAATTTGATCTCTGGTGCCTCTGCCTTCTCTAATACCTGCTTGAACATCTGGGAATTCACGGTTGACATATTGCTGAAGCCTGGTTTGGAGAATTTTGAGCATGACTTTACTACGTGTGAGATGAGTGCAATTGTGTGGTAGTTTGAGCATTCTTTGGCATTGCCATTCTTTGGGATTGGAATGAAAACTGACCTTTTCCAGTCCTGTGGCCACTGCTGAGGTTTCCAAATTTGCTGGCATATTGAGTGCAGCACTTTCACAGCATCATCTTTCAGGATTTGAAATAGCTCCACTGGAAATCCATCACCTCCACTAGCTTTGTTCATAGTGATAATTTCTAAGGCCCACTTGACTTCACATTCCAAGGATGTCTGACTCTAGGTCAGTGATCACACCATTATGATTATCTTGGTCTTGAAGATCATTTTTGTACAGTTCTTCTGTGTATTCTTGCCACCTTTTCTTAATATCTTCTGCTTCTGTTAGGTCCACACCATTTCTGTCCTTTATCGAGACCATCTTTGCATGAAATGTTCCCTTGGTATCTCTAATTTTCTTGAAAAGATCTCTTGTTTTTCCTATTCTGTTGTTTTCCTCTATTTCTTTGCATTGATCGCTGAGGAAGGCTTTCTTATCTCTCCTTGCTATTCTTTGGAACTCTGCATTCAGATGCTTATATCTTTCCTTTTCTCCTTTGCTTTTTGCCTCTCTTCTTTTCACAGCCATTTTTAAGGCCTCCTCAGACAGCCATTTTGCTTTTTTGCATTTCTTTTCCATGGGGATGGTCTTGGTCCCTGTCTCCTGTACAATGTCACGAACCTCCGTCCAGAGTTCATCAGGCACTCTATCAGATCTAGTCCCTTAAATCTATTTCTCACTTCCACTGTATAATCATAAGCGATTTGATTTACGTCATATCTGAATTTCTTCAATTTAAGTCTGAATTTGGCAATAAGGAATTCATGATCTGAACCACAGTCAGCTCCTGGTCTTGTTTTTGCTAACTGTATAGAGCTTCTCCATCTTTGGCTGCAAAGAATATAATCAGTCTGATTTTGGTGTTGATCATCTGGTGATGTCCATGTGTAGAGTCTTCTCTTGTGTTGTTGGAAGAGGGTGTTTGCTATGACCAGTGCATTCTCTTGGCAAAACTCTATTAGCCTTTGCCCTGCTTCATTCCGTGCTCCAAGGCCAAATTGGCCTGTTACTCCAGGTGTTTCTTGACATCCTACTTTTGCATTCCAGTCCCCTAGAATGAAAAGGACATCTTTTTCAGGTGTTAGTTCTAAACGGTCTTGTAGGTCTTCATAGAACTGTTCAACTTTGGCTTCTTCAGCATTACTGGTTGGGGCATAGGCTTGGATTACTGTAATATTGAATGGTTTACCTTGGAAATGAACAGAAATCATTCTCTCGTTTTTAAGATTGCATCCAAGTACTGCATTTTGGACTCTTTTGTTGACCATGATGGCTACTCCATTTCTTCGAAGGGATTCCTGCCCATAGTATTAGATATAATGGTCACCGGAGTTAATGTCTGTTTAATGAACACATGAAAAACATGAATGAACATGAGTTTAACAGACTTCACTGTAGAGTTTGGGGCTAAAATAAAGAGCGGCTCAAACTACAGCAATATAAATTATCTTAAGAGGAACCACAAGCATCCACCTTCTCAAGAGTTTCCTCATTGAGGTGAAAACAACCAACTCCTGCTCTTGTTTTAAGAAGAGGAGTTTTCCCTTCTTCAGGACTTCTGGCATCAACTTGCACTCATTTTTTGAGGATTCACATTCTGCCCTGGCACTTCCCAATATGTTTTTCCAAAGACAGTTCTTTCCTTTAGAGAAAAGTGGTAAAGAATCTACCTGCCAATGCATTTAGACATAACAGATGTGGGTTTGATCCCTGGGTTGGAAAGAGCCCCTGGAGGAGGATGTGGCAACCCACTCCAGCATTCTTGCCTGGAGAATCCCCATGTACAGAGAAGCCTGGTGGGCTACAGTCCATCGGGTTGCAGAGTTAAACATGACTGAAGTGATTGAGCATGCACACACTTATCTACTCTTCAAAGGTAAAAATTTCTCCACTTCTTTAGATCATTAAGTAAAAGTGGTATAAAATAAAAATCTTAAGTTTTCCTAAAGTAAGAAAACTTAATACTTAATTCTTCTATCCCAGATAGAATCTATTTATTCGGTTAACAGATATAAGTCAAAGACTACCCTAATCCCAACAAGTAGGAGCTTCCTTTAGTTTTACTGAGTAGTTGAGTTGCAATATTACTTTCAGGCATACAATATTTGATACTTTTAGAGCTTACACTCCAGACAAACTTATTATAACTTATCACCTATATTCCCTGTCCTATATTTATTTAATACTAGTAGTTTGCATCTTAATCCCCTTCACCTGTTTTGCCCCTCCCCCAACTCCTCTCCTTACAAGTAACTATTAGTTTATTCTCTATATCTGTGAATATGTTTCTGTTTTATTTTATATATTTCACATAGAAGTGAAAACATAGGTATGTGTCTTTCTCTGTATGACTTATTTTACTAAGCAACTCTATCCATTTGCTGCAAATAGCAAAATTTTGTTCCATTTTATGGCAGAGTGGTATTACATTTTATACATGTTCCACATCTTCTTTATCCATTAAATAAATGGATATTTATCTAATATTGATGGATATTTATGCTGTTTTCTTATCTTGGCTATCTAATATTGATGGATATTTATGCTGTTTTCTTATCTTGGCTACTGTGCATAATGGTGCTATGAACTTTGGGTGACAATGTTCATGCCAGGGCTGGGGCGCCAAATATGGGGCTTGAATCCACTATATGGCTTCTCCTTCCCTCCAATCAGACACTATGTGGTTCTTTCTTATTAAGAAGAAGAGCCCCTGGTAGAGCCATTCTGTGAGTCTTCAGGGCCTGCTCAGAAGAGAAAGACCAGCATTTTACAGAGAGGTCACAGCTCACCTTTCTGAGAGCATGCCGACGATGACAATGGAGGACTCAGAAGCACCCCGTGAGACTGTGCAGTGAGACAGAGGGCTTCGTTTTTGTTCATTCTAAGTGTGAAATGTGTCATCTGTTCTCTAGAAATGCATCAGGAATAAGATAAAGAAATGGACTGGGGTAGAAGAGAGCTGAAAGAAAGGAGGAAAGAAATCAACCAGTGAACTCAAATGAGTTCTATAGCTGAGTTCATAGTTTGTTCCAATGTCAGTTTCCTGGTTTAGGAAATACAGTGTTGATATAAGATGTTACCTTTGGATGAGCAGCCTAAAGGATACCTTGAAACTAATTATGCAAATTCTTGTGAGTCCAAGGAATTCCAAAAGGAAAAAAGCAATATTCTTTTTAAAAAGGAATCAGAGGTTGGAGAACAAGATGGTGGAGGAGTAGGTGGATGTGGAGTACATCTCTCTCCACAGATACATCAGGAAGACACCTTCAGACACAGAAGTGCATGCGGAACACCAGCTGAGAGTGGACGGGAGTACCTGACCAGTGGAAGAGACTATATAGAACCACGCAAAACTTGGTAGAAGGAAGGAACTAGGGGGAAAAGCAGAAGTGTTAGTAGGACTGGACCTGCCCTCAGCAGGTGGGGGAACTGAAGCGGGACAACTGTGGAGAGGAGAAACATTTAAGGTTGAGAGTGAAACAGCTGATCTGTGGCAGCCTAAATGGAACGAGAATCAGACAGTCCTTGCCACAGCCATACATACTCCAGGCAGGAACGCTGGTCTCCTGGAAGGCCCAGCAGCTGGGAGCTTGAGTTTAGGGATTGTGGAGCAATCCCAGGGCGAGGGCTGCTGTTGAGTGTGGAGAGCTGGATTGAGGGGTGTGAGGAAGGAGACTGTGGTGGGAAATGCCTGGGGAGGAAAGCCAGGCAGCCATGGAGCAAGGCGATACTGCTGAGTCACGGGTAGGGGGTGGAGTCCTCACCATAGCCTCTCTCTCCCACACACCAGCATCAGCAGTTGAACAATAGAGAAGCTGGCCCATCAAACACCTGACGCACTGAACTACAGAGAGGACCACACCCGAGGTGCTCCTTTCAGTGACTGATGTGACGAACTGCAGAATAAATGCCTGATGTGCCAATCTACAGAGTAGGACCCCAGCCAGGGGGGGCCCTCCATGTGGCCTTCACGCTGGACAACAGAGAAGGACCCCAGGCAAGGGAGGCCGCTAAGTGCCTGAACGGGTGGAGCTTCAGAAAAAGACTGGCCAAAGAGGCCTTCTGATCACCAGCTATAAGAGGCTCAAAAAAAACTCTGTTAGGGCCATAACTCCTGCAGCAGAGGCAATCCGTGTCCCTGCACAATTGGCGCCACCAGGGTCCCCACAAGCCAAGCAGCTGCACCACCTTCACACTCAACTCTCACTGGGGCCAAGCAGCCACAGGCAAAAAAAAAATTCTTGCGTCTATGCACGCAGGATCACTTTGGTTGTATCTGACTCTTTGCAACCCGGTAGGCTGTAGCCTGCCAGGCTTTTCTGTCAGAGACGGGGTTCTCCAGGCAAGAATGCTGGAGCATATTGGCCAATACTGGTTGCCATACCTACCCTTCTAGCGCACTATATTTCCTGCTGCCCTAGCCACCAACCCCGCTGAGTACCTGGTGCTGCCAGAACCCCTGCAACCCAAGCAGCTGCACCGCCTCCACACCTGGCCCTCACTGGGGCAGACCCAAGCCCTCCAGGGAAGCCTCAGGGGCCAAACCCCAGTGGACGACCCACATGCAGAGGTGGAAATAAAACCACAATTGGAACCCAGGGGCAGTGCGGCCAAAGAAGACCCAAAACCTTCCCACCAGCTGTACAAGCTGCAGGTTAAATCCACACAATCAACTAAGCAGACTCTATGTTGATGGAATATATAAAAGGCCATTGAGAGCTCCCACAAAAGAAAATGCACTAGCTCTGATAGCTGTGGACACTGAAGACAAGAACACACAGGAGCAGGACCAGATTAGAATCTGAGCTGCCCCCACAGCAGGTCCAGAGATCAGCACAGTGTTGGAGGGCATCCTAGGGAGGTGAGGGGGACTGTGACTTCCAGCGAGGGAAAGGTCTCTGAGAGCAGTGACTCAGTAAAAACACTTATTATTCTTATTTTTTTCACTTATTCTGTAGATTCTTCTGGATTTTTTCTTCCCCTTTTTCCCCCTGTTATAGTTGTTGATTTTATTGGCACGAAGAAATCCAATTAAGCTTTTGAGCTTTTTTTTCCCCTCAGTCACATTTTTTATTGTTGTTATAAACCTCTGCATCTACATTGGGCTTTTGCAGTTCTGTGGAGCTTTCCTCTTTTTTTTTTTTTTTGTCTTTTCTCTTTTTTAAATTTTAATTTTTTAAACGTATTATTTTTTTCTACATTTATTCTTTTGTTTGCTTTTGCTACTGTTCTTTTCCCCTTGCACTTAATCTTTAATGTATATAAATCTTCTTTATCTACCCCTATTTAAGTTTGCATATCTATTCTTTCTTTTCTTTCTCTTCTTTCCTCTCAACATATTTGTTAGTTTTATTTTCATTGCTTTATTCCTCAATTGCCACCTTGCTTTAGTTTTGTTTTCCAGCTTGTGCTTTAGTTAGTTTTGTTCTTAACTGGTAGATATAATTTTTTGTTTCCTTTGTTTACCAGGTCAGTCTGTTGTACTTTATTTTTGTTGGACTGTTTTGATTTTGCTTATGGGTATATGTGTATATTCCATTATTTAAATTATTATCTGTCTGACTTTGTAACTGCCATTTGTCTGGGGTTCATGTTTGGTTTCTCATTTTTGAATAGTTGTTTTAATCTCACTCAATGCCATAACAAGCCACTTGTAGACTCTTTGTTCCTGACAAGAGACCAAGCCCTCAGCCTTTGGTGTAGGAGCACTGACTCAAAGACTCTAGACTACCAGAGAACTAACCCTAGGGAGGATCAAATAGTGAGAACTCACACAAAGGAAACCACTGGAATACGAGACCCTGCATCACCCAACCACCAGTAGTACCCCATGTGGGACACCTCATCTAAACAACAAACAAAACAAAAATACAAACCCAACCATCAGCAGACAGGATTACCACCTCACTCAGCCTTGCCCATCAGAGGAAAACAAACAAACAAACAAAAAGTTAGCACAAATCTCACCCTATACAAACCTCACACAAAACCACTGGACCAATCTTAGGAGATCAGAAACCAAAGGAAGAAAGAATTCAACCTTCTTCAAGAAAAGAATTCAACTTTCCTTGAAGCCTGGAAAAGGAGACCTCAAACACAATAACTTAAAAATAACAATGAAAAGACAGAGAAATATTGCACCAATGAAGGAACAAACTAGAAACACAGAAGTCCAAATAAATGAAGAAGAAATAGGCAAACTACCTGAAAAATAATTCAGAATAATGATAGTAAAGATGATCAAAAACGTTGAAAACAAAATGGAGAAAATGCAAGAATCAATTAACAAAGACCTAAAAGAATTAAAGAATAAACATACAGAAACAAACAACACAATTACTGAAATTAAAGATACTCTAGAAGGAATCAATAGCAGAATATCTGAAGAACAAATCATTGCGCTGGAAGACAAAATGGTGAAAATGACTTCTGAAGGGCAGAATAAAGTAAAAAGAATGAAAAGAGCTGAGGACAGTCTCAGAGGCCTCTGGGACAATATCGAAAGCACCAACATTTGAATTATAGGGGTCCCAGAAGAAGAAGAGAAAAAGAAAGGGTGTGAGAAATTTTTTGAAGAGATTATAGTGAAAATTTCCCCAACATGGAATAGGAAATAGACAATGAAGTCCAAGAGGCACAAAGAGTCTCATACAGGATAAACCCAAGGAGAAACACACCAAGACACATACTAATCAAATAAACAAAGACTAAACACAAAGGAAGAATATTAAAAGCAGCAAGGGAGAAGGAGCAAGTAACATACAAGGGAAACCCCATACACTTAACAGCTGATCTTTCAGCAGAAACTATGCAGGCCGGAAGGGAATAGCAGGATATATTTAAAGTACTGACAGGGAAAAATCTACAACCATGATTACTGTACTTGGAAAGGATCTCATTCAAAATTGATGGAGAAATAAAAAGCTTTTCAGACAAGCAAAAGCTAAGAGAATTCAGTACCGCCAAACCAGCTTTACAACAAAGGTTAAAGGGACTTATACAGTCAAGAAATACAAGAGAAGAAAAAAGATCTACAAAATCAACCCCAAACAATTAAGAATATGGCAATATATATATATATCAATAATTACTTTAAATATAAATGGATTAAATGCTCCAACCAAAAGACAGACTGGCTGAGTGGATACAAAAACAAGACCCATATATATGCTGTTTATAAGAAACCCACTTCAGACCTAAAAACACATATAGACTAAAAGTGAGAGGATGGAAAAATACATTACATGCAAATGGGAAGCAAAAGAAAGCTGGAGTAGCAATCCTCATATCAGACAAAATAGACCTTAAAATAAAGAAGATTACAAGTGATAAGGAAGGACACTACATAATGCTCAAGGGATAAATCCAAGAGGAAGACATAACAATCGTAAATATCTATGCACCCAACATAAGAGCACCTCAATACATAAGACAAACACTAACAGACATAAAAGGAGAAATTGACAGTAACACAATAATAGTAGCAGACTTTAACACCCCACTCAAGCCAATGGATAGATCATCAAAACAGAAAATTAGTAAGGAAACACAAGTCTTAAATGATACATTAGTTGAAATGGATCTCATTGATATCTTCAGGACATTCCATCCAAGTGCAGAAGAATACACCTTCTTCTCAAGTACACATGGAATATTCTCCAGGATAGACCACATCTTGAGTCACAAATTAAACCTCACTAAATTTGAGAAAATTGCAATCATATCAAGCATCTTCTCCGACTAAAGTGCTATGAGACTAGATATCAAATCAAGAAACAAAGTGTAAGAAACACAAACACCTGGAGATTAACCAACACATTTCTAAATAACCAACAGGTTACTGAAGAAATCAACATGGAAATAAAAATATTTCTAGAATCAAATGATAACGAAAACATGACAACTCAAAACCTATGGAATGCAGCAAAAGCAGTTCTAAGAGTGAAGTTAATAGCAGTACAATCCTACCTCAAGAAACAAGAAAAGCATCGAATAGACAACCTAACTTTACACCTAAAACAACTGGAAAAAGAACAACAAAAACCCCCAAAATTAGTAGAAGGAAAGAAATCATAAATATCTGAGCAGAAATAAATGAAAAAGAAATGAAAGAAACAATAATAAAGATTAATAAAACTAAAAGTTGGTTCTTTGAGGAGATAAAATTGACAAACCTTTAGTCAGACTCATCAAGAAGAAAGAGAAGAATCAAATCAACAAAATTAGAAATGAAAAAGGAGAGGTTACAACAGACAATGCAGAAATACGAAGAATTATAAGAGACTATTAAGAACAACTCTATGGCAATAAAATAGCTAACCTGGAAGAAATAGATTTTTAGAAAAGTTCAATCTTCCAAGACTGAACCAGGAAGAAATAGAAATTATGAACAGCACAATTACAGGCACTGAAATTGAAGCTGTGATTTAAAATCTCCCAAAAAACAAAAGCCCAGGACTAGATGGCTTCATAGGAGAATTCTATCAGACATTTAGAGAAGAACTAATGCCTATCCTTCTAAAACTCTTTCAAAAACTTGCAGAGGAAGGAACACTTCCGAAGTCATTCTATGAGGTCACAAAAACAACACAAAAAAGAAAACTACAGGCCAATATCACTGATGAACATAGATGCAAAAATCCTCAACAAAATTTTAGCTAACAGAATTCAGCAACACATCAAAAAGCTCATACACCAGCATCAAGTTGGGTTTATTCCAGGGATGCAAGGATTCTTCAATATATGTAAACCAATCAATGTGATACACCGTATTAACAAATTGAAAGATAAAGACCATATGATAATTTCAACAGATGCAAAAAAAGCCTTTGACAAAATTCAGTACCCATTTATGATTGAAACTCTTCAAAAATGGACATAGAAGGAACCTACATCAACATAGTAAAGGCCATATATGCTAAGCTTACAGGAAATATTATTCTCAATGGTGAAAAACTGAAAGCAATCCCCCTAAGACCAGGAACAAGACTTGGATGTCCACTTTCACCACAATTATTCAACATAGTTCCAGAAGTCCTAGCTATAGCAATCAGAGAAGAAAAAGAAATAAAAGGAATCCAGATTGGAAAAGAAGTAAAGCTCTCACTGTTTGCAGATGACAAGATACTGTACATAGAAAACCCTAAAGATAGTATTAGAAAATTACTAGAGCTAATCAGTGAATTTAACAAAGTTGCAGGATACAAAATCAATACACAGAAATCACTTGCATTTCTATATCCTAACAATGAAAAATCACAAAGAGAAATTAAGGAATCAACCCCAGTCATCATTGCAGCAAAAAGAATTAAATATCTAGGAATAAACCTACCTAAGGAGACAAAAGAACTGTATACAGAAAATTACACTAATGAAAGAAATCACAGACAACATAAACAGATGGAGAGATATTCCATGTTCCTGGGTAGGAAGAATCAATATTGTGAAAATGACTGTATTACCAAATGCAATCTACAGATTTAATGCAATCCTTATCAAATTACCAATGGCATTTTTCACAGAACTAGAAGAAAAAATTTCATAATTCATATGGAAACACAAAAGACCCCAAATAGCCAAAGCAGTCTTGAGAAAGAAGAATGGAGCTGGAGGAATCACCTTCCTGACTTCAGATTATACCACAAAGCTACAGCCATCAAGACTGTATGGTACTGGCACAAAAACAGAAATATAGACCAATGGAACAAGATAGAAAGTCCAGAAACAAACCCATGCACCTTACTTTTGACAAAGGAGGCAGGAATATACAATACTGAAGACATCCTCTTCAATAAAGAGTGCTGGAAAAACTGGACGGCTACATGCAAAAGAAAGAAATTAGAACAATTCCTAACACCATACACAAAGATAAACTCAAAATAGATTAAAGACCTAAATGCAAGACCAGAAACTATTAATCTCTTAGAGGAAAACATAGGCAGAACACTTGATGACATAAATCAAAGCAAGATCCTCTGTGACCCACCTCCTAGAGTAATGGAAATAAAAACAAAAGTAAACAAGTGGGACCTGGTTAAACTTAAAAGCTTTTGCACAGCAAAGGAAACTATAAGCAAGGTGAAAAGACAACCCTCAGAATGGGAGAAAATAATAGCAAATGAAACAACTGACAAGGGATTAATTTCCAAAATATATAAGCAGCTCATACAACTCAATACCAGAAAAACAACACAATCAAAAAGTGGGAAAAATCTAAACAGATGTTTCTCCAAAGAAGACATGCAGATGGTTAACAAACACATGAAAATATGTTCCACATCGCTCATTATTAGAGAAATGCAAATCAAAATCACAATGAGATATCACCTTACACCAGTCAGAATAGCCATCATCAAAAAGTCAACAAACAATAAATGCTGGAGAGGGTGTGGGGAAAAGGGAACGCTCTTGCACTGTTGGTGGGAATGTAACTTGATACAGCCACTATGGAAGACAGTATGGAGAAAAACTAGGGATAAAACCACCATAAGACCCATCAATCCCACTCCGAGGCATATACCCTGAGGAAAACAAAATTGCAAGAGACACATGTATCCCATTGTTCACTGCAGCACTATTTACAATAGTTAGAATATGGAAACAACGTAGATGTTCCTCAACAGATGAATGGATAAAGAAATTGTGGTACATGTCCAAGATGGAATATTACTCAGCTAAAAAAGGAACGCATTTGAGTTAGTTCTAATGAGGTGGGTGAACACAGAATCTATTATACAGAGTGAAGTGAGTCAGAAAGAGAAAGATAATTACTGTATTCTAAATGCAGATGACACCACCCTTATGGCAGAAAGTGAAGAGGAATGCAAAAGCCTCTTGATGAAAGTGAAAGAGGAGAGTGAAAAGGTTGGCTTGAAGCTCAACATTCAGAAAACGAAGATCATGGCATCTGGTCCCATCACTTCACGGGAAATAGATGGGGAAACAGTGGAAACAGTGTCAGACTTTATTTTTTGGGCTCCAAAATCACTGCAGATGCTGATTGCAGCCATGAAATTAAAAGACACTTACTCCTTGGAAGGAAAGTTATGACCAGCCTAGGTAGCATATTAAAAAGCAGAGACATTACTTTGCCAACCAAGGTCCATCTAGTCAAGGCTATGGTTTTTCCCATGGTCATGTATGGATGTGAGAGTTGGACTGTGAAGAAAGCTGATCGCCGAGGAATTGATGCTTTTGAACTGTGGTGCTGGAGAAGACTCTTGAGAGTCCCTTGGACTGCAAGGAGATCCAACCAGTCCATTCTGGGGGAAATCAATCCTGAGTGTTCATTGGAAGGACTGATGCTAAAACTGAAACTCCAATACTTTGGCCACCTCATGCGACGAGTTGACTCACTGGAAAAGACTCTGATGCTGGGAGGGATTGAGGGTAGGAGGAGAAGGGGATGACAGAGAATGAGATGGCTGGATGGCATCCCCGACTCGATGGACCTGAGTTTGAGTGAACTCCGGGAGTTGGTGATGGACAGGGAGGCCTGGCGTGCTGTGGTTCATGGGGTCGCTAAGAGTCGGACACAACTGAGCGACTGAACTGAACTGAATGCATATATATGAAATCTAGAAAAACGATACTGAAGAATTTATTTACAGGGCAACTATGGAGAAACAGAGATAGAGAACAGACATATGGACATGGGGAGAGGGGAGGAGAGGGTGAGATGTATGTAAAGATTAATATGGAAACTTAAAATTACCATATGTAAAACAGATTGCCAACAGGAATTTTCTGTATGGCTCAGGAAACTCAAACAGGGCTCTGTGTCAACCTAGAGGGGTGGGATGGGGAGGGATACGGGAGGGAGGTTCAAAAGGGAGGGGATCTATGTATACCTATGACTGATTCATGATGAGGTTTGACATAAAACAGCAAAATTCTGTAAAGAAATTACCATAATTAAAACAATAATTTAATTATTTATAAAAAATAAATTTAATAATTTTTTTAAAAAGGAATCTGAAAGAAAAGGAACTGAAAATACAGAGCAGATCCTCATAGTAGATTAATTAACACAGGTTCAAATACTGAAAAAAGCTTTCTCGACTGCCTTTAGCTGTACACAAGCCCTAAAGCAGATTTCTATAGTAATAATAACAACCATTATAGGTTCAGTTCAGTTCAGTTTAGTCACTCAGTCGTGTCCGACTCTGCGACCCTGTGAATCACAGCACGCCAGGCCTCCCTGTCCATCACCAACTCCCAGAGTTCACTCAAACTCATGTCCATCGAGTCGATGAGGCCATCCAGCCATCTCATTCTCTGTCATCCCCTTCTCCTCCTGCCCCCAATCCTTCCCAGCATCAGAGTCTTTGCCAATGAGTCAACTCTTTGCATGAGGTTACTGACCTCCTATTCTGTGCCAAACACTATGCAAATGCTTTCTATATGTCACCTTATTTAATCCCCACAGCATTCCTCTCACAGGGTTGTTCAGTCCTCCAAGGGACTATAGCTGTCATCTTTGTTCTGTCAATGAGGAATTCAAAATGTAGACAAGTTAATTTTCCAAAGGCACATAGCCAACAAGTGATGGGGGTGGGAACTGGAGCCAGTTTTTTTGACTTCAAACTCTGTGTGCTTCACATCACAAATGACCATGCTTTCTTACACCTGCCCTATGGCACAGATAAAGTACATCTGTTTTTTCCATGAGAGATAAGTAGATTTATTCAGATAGGCACCAGCCAGTCTTCATTTCCCCTGACAGGTCTGAGTGAGACGGCAGGGAATGTCCCCTGTGAAGAAAGTGACACAAGTGGTCCTAATCTTATATACTTCTTTTCTTTGTGTTCTATGATCCACTGACCACAACCTGAAATCATGCTACAATATAGAATACTCTCTCCGCTATGAATTTACATACGAATTTGTGTATGGTTGATAGTGATGCACATTGAACTGGGATCCTGAGCGTGAAAAGGGGAGTCCTTTGAAACTCTGAGATGCCTGGAGAGAGGCCCATGCCCAATGGCAAGGCTCAAGATTAGATGGTGACTAAATGACCAGAGATCAAATTGCCAGCATCCATTGGATCATGGAGAAAGCAAGAGAGTTCCAGAAAAACATCTATTTCTGCTTCATTGACTATGCCAAAGCTTTTGACTGTGTGGATCACAATAAACTGTGGAATATTCTGAAAGAGATGGGAATACCAGACCACCTGACATGCCTCTTGAAAAACCTGTATGCAGGTCAAGAAGCTACAGTTAGAACTGGACATGGAACAACAAACTGGTTCCAAATAGGAAAAGGAGTCCGTCAAGGCTGCATATTGTCACCCTGCTTATTTAACTTATATGTAGAGAACATCATGAGGAACGCTGGGCTGGAAGAAGCACAAGCTGGAATCAAGATTGCCAGGAGAAATATCAATAAACTCAGATATGCAGATGACACCACCCTTATGGCAGAAAGTGAAGAGGAACTAAAAAGCCTCTTGATGAAAGTGAAAGAGGAGAGTGAAAAGGTTGGCTTGAAGCTCAACATTCAGAAAACGAAGATCATGGCATCTGGTCCCATCACTTCATGGGAAATAGATGGGGAAACAATGGAAGCAGTGTCAGACTTTATTTTGGGGGGCTCCAAAATCACTGCAGATGCTGATTCAGTTCAGTTCACTTCAGTTCCGTCGCTCAGTCATGTCCAACTCTCCTCAACCCCATGAATCACAGCACACCAGGCCTCCCTGTCCATCACCAACTCCCAGAGTTCACTCAAACTCATGTCCACAGAGTCGGCGATGCCATCCAGCCATCTCATTCTTGGTCGTCCCCTTCTCCTCCCATCCCCAACCCTTCCCAGCATCAGAGTCTTTTCCAGTGAGTCAATTCGTCGCATGAGGTGACCAAAGTATTGAAGTTTCAGCTTTAGGATCAGTCCTTCCAATGAACACCCAGGATTGATCTCCTTCAGAATGGACTGGTTGGATCTCCTTGCAGTCCAAGGGACTCTCAAGAGTCTTCTCCAACACCACAGTTCAAAAGCAGATGCTGATTGCAGCCATGAAGTTAAAAGACATTTACTCCTTGGAAGGAAAGTTATGACCAATCTAGATAGCATATTAAAAAGCAGAGACATTATTTTGCCAACCAAGATCTGTCTAGTCAAGGCTATGGTTTTTCCCGTGGTCATGTATGGATGTGAGAGTTCGACAATGAAGAAAGCTGATTGCCGAAGAATTGATGCTTTTGAACTGTGGTGCTGGAGAAGACTTTTGAGAGTGCCTTGGACTGCAAGGAGATGCAACCAGTTCATTCTAGAGGAGATCAGTCCTGGGTGTTCATTGGAAGGACTGATGCTAAAACTGAAACTCCAATACTTTGGTCACCTCATGCGACGAGTTGACTCACTGGAGAAGACTCTGATGCTGGGAGGGATTGGGGGCAGGAGGAGATGGGGACGACAGAGAATGAGATGGATGGATGGCATCACCAACTTGGTGGACATGAGTTTGAGTGAACTCCGGGAGTTGGTGATGGACAGGGAGGCCTGGTGTGCTGTGATTCATGGGGTTGCTAAGAGTCAGACACGACTGAGCGACTGAACTGAACTGAAATGACCAACCAAACCTTCCTCTGAAAAATTTTGAAGGCAAGATATACAAGGAGAGACAGATAAAGTAGAAGAGATCAGTGATAGAAAAAAAAAAAAAAAGAGCCAAGTCCTGAGTATAGAAATAGCATATACTTTAGGTAAGAGACCCGTGGCTACCAGCTGAGGGGAAGTAAAGAGATCTGGCTTTCCAGAGATGCTTTTGAATCATTCATTACAATGATTGATGTTCCAGGCTTTCAAAGGCCTAATTGTGTCAATATTTCTAGTGTCCTTTACTGACTTTATAGTCTCACACCCATTTTATCCTGTTAAATAGGGGTTTCTCTGCAATTGGAGAGTACATATACAAGTTTCTTGCAGTTAAGAAGTATAAACTAAAGGAAGGACAGACTTCTTATTATTTTAAAAACCTTTGTCACATTCAAAAATAGTAATAAATGTCCAAGGTCATAAAATCATATATTCTTTATTATGCAGAACAAGAGTTGATTTGTTTATAAAATAATTTCAAACTTAAAAGAAAAATTGCAAGAGTAGTACATGAGCCTTTTATCCGGACTCACCCATTCTTAACATTTTGCCACACTGCTCTTATGCTCTTATCATTCTCATAACTGAATATATATGTAAACTCTTTGTTCTGAACCATGAGAGTAAGTTGCATTGCTCATTAATACCAAGTATATGTTTATTACGAACAAAGCTAGTGAAGGTGATGGAATTCCAGTTGAGCTATTTCAAATCCTGAAAGATGATGCTGTGAAAATGCCAGCAAATTTGGAAAACTCAGCAGTGGCCGCAAGACACGAAAAGGTGAGTTTTCATTCCAATCCCAAAGAAAGGCAATGCCAAAGAATGCTCAAGTTCAGTTCACTTCAGTTCAGTTGCTCAGACGTGTCTGACTCTTTGCAACCCCATGATTCTCAGCACACCAGGCCTTCCTGTCCATCACCAACTCCCGGAGTTCACTCAAACTCATGTCCATCGAGTCGGTGATGCCATCCAGCCATCTCATCCTCTGTGATACCCTTCTCTTCCTCCCTCCAATCCCTCCCAGCATCAGAGTCTTTTCCAGTGAGTGAACTCTTTGCATGAGGTGGCCAAAATACTAGAGTTTCAGCTTCAGCATCCGTCCTTCCAATGAATATTCAGGACTGATCTCCTTTAGGATGGACTGGTTGGATCTCCTTGCAGTCCAAGGGATTCTCAAGAGTCTTCTCCAACACCACAGTTCAAAAACATCAATTCTTCGGTGATCAGCTTTCTTCACAGTCCAACTCTCACATCCATACGTGACCACTGGAAAACCCACAGCCTTGACTAGACGGACCTTTGTTGGCAAAGTAATGTCTCTGCTTTTTAATATGCTGTCTAAGCTGGTCATGACTCTCCTTCCAAGGAGTAAGCGTCATGGCTGCAGTCAGCATCTGCAGTGATTCTGGAGCCCAAAAAATAAAGTCTGACACTCTTTCCACTGTTTCTCCATCTATTTCCGATGAAGTGATGGGACCAGATGCCATGATCTTCGTTTTCTGAATGTTGAGCTTCAAGCCAACTTTTTCACTCTCCTCTTTCACTTTCATCAAGAGGCTTTTTAGTTCCTCTTCACTTTCTGCCATAAGGGTGGTGTCATCTGCATATCTGAGATTATTGATACTTCCCCCAGCAACCTTGATTCTAGCTGTGCTTCTTCCAGCCCAGTGTTTCTCATGATGTACTCTGCATAGAAGTTAAATAAGCAGGGTGACAATATACAGCCTTGACGTACTCCTTTTCCTATTTGGAACCAGTCTGTTGTTCCATGAACAGTTCTGACTGTTGCTTCCTGACCTGCATACAGGTTTCTCAAGAGGCATGTCAGGTGGTCTGGTATTCCCATCTCTTTCAGAATGTTCCACAGTTTATTGTGATCCACACAGTCAAAGACTTTGGCATAGTCATGAAAGCAATAATAGATGTTTTTCTGGAACTCTCTTGCTTTTTCTATGATTCAGTGGATGTTGGCAATTTGATCTCTGGTTCCTCTGCCTTTTCTAAAACCAGCTTGAACATCTGGAAGTTCACAGAATGGCCTTAGGAATCCATACACCAGTAAAATATAAACCTGTCTCCTGGATTTTACTGTACAATGCGGAGAGTAGACTAGGGGCACTTTTAAGGCAATATTTTATTAGAGGTTCTGTAATGAGAAAAAGTAGTTACTGTCCAAAGTGATAGAGTATCCCAAAAGTCCACAGGGTGTTGGTAATGGGTCATCTAGCTTATTGGACACATTCATAGCAGTTTGATATGGTTAGTGAATTATTTTCTCCTGACTTTTCTCAAGCAATTATTATGAGGCATTGTCCTAATCAATTAACATGTATTAACACCTATAATTCTCATAGCAACCTAGGTGGCAGACACTATTATTATCTATTTTGCAGATAAAAGTGCTAGAGGCAGAAGGCAGGATAAAATGAGTGTTGTACGTAAAGTTTTAATCAGAAGCCAAACTAAAGGAAGATCCATGTTTCACGCTAAGATGTTGAAATTTACCCTGCAGTCTGTGAGGCATTATAGATTTTTCAGAAGTGTCATGTTGAGAGTTGCATTTTAGAAGTTTATTCTGGCAGCTATGTGAGTGGTGAAGGGGAGCTGGATAAGACTGGGAAGAGAGGAGGCAACTGGGAGAG
The DNA here is from genome assembly GCF_049115385.1 of Moschus berezovskii. Classification (NCBI taxonomy): domain Eukaryota; kingdom Metazoa; phylum Chordata; class Mammalia; order Artiodactyla; family Moschidae; genus Moschus; species Moschus berezovskii. The sequence continues at coordinate 59,239,122 of NC_142483.1, read as the reverse complement.
AAAGGAGCCAGTGAGGAGAAAATATGACAGGTCTAAATGGCAACCCACTCCAGTGTTCTTGCCTGGAGAATCCCAGGGACGGGGGAGCCTGGTGGGCTTCCGTCTGTGGGGTCACACAGAATCGGACACGACTGAAGTGACTTAGCAGCAGCAGCAGCAACGAGGCCGTGTAAGGACATGAACCGGTGGAGAAGGGGCTGGACACACATCCAAGTGTGTCAATGGGATTGGTGATGGGTTGGATATAGATTAGAGTTTGGGTTTGAGTTAGGTGGCAGAATTCGGGTTAGATGGCAGGGTTAGGGTTAGGTGGCAGTCACAGTTGCTCCCTGTGTCTGGCTGAATCTAACAGATGGTTTTAGCTCAGATTCAAACTGTTGTTTTAGTGCCCATCCATCAGTTAGCTTGGATTCATGTCTGACTACCAACAGCATCGTGAACCAGACTTCAATTAGAAGGGGCACTAGGTGAAAATTTGGACCTTTATGGGCAAATAACTGCTTCTGATAGGAAAGAACACTCAAAACATATAATTAAAAGTGGATGTGCACCTGAAATTAACACAACACTGTAAATCTACTGTACTCCAATATACAATAAAAAACAAAATTAAAAATAAACACGTGGGTGTGGATCTGCCAGGTCAATAAGATCACCTTATTGGGGGAGCACACAAATCAGGAACTTCAAAGAAAGATGAGGAGATGGTTCTCCTTGGGTCATATACTGTTCCATGTCTTACAAGCCCTTTGCCCAGAATATTCTTTCAAAGAAGTTTCTACCATGAAAATCCTTGAAAGACAGAGACTATGCCTCCCTCCAGAGAAAGAGATGTGCCTGCAGCTTTGCAGCTAGTCTTTCTCAGAGGAAAGTGCTGATCTGCTCCCTCTCTCCCCTCCCCTCCCCCTGGGTCCATAAGTCTGTTCTCTGTGTCTGCTTATCCATCACTGCCCTGAAATAAATTTATCAGCACCATCTTTCTAGATTCCATTTATATGCATCAGCACACGATGTTTATCTTTCTCTTTCTGACTTACTTCACTCTGTAAACAAGCTCTACATTTGTCCACCTCATGCAGTTCAGTTCAGTCACTCAGTTACGTCTAACTCTTTGCCACCCCATAGGCTGCAGCACACCAGGCCTCCCTGTCCATCGCCAACCCCCAGAGTTTACTGAAACCCATGTCCATTGAGTCGGTGATGCCATCCAAACCTCTCATCCTCTGTTGTCCCCTTCTCCCCTGCCTTCAATCTTTCCCAGCATCAGGGTCTTTTCCAATGAGTCAGCTCTTCACATCAGGTGGCCAAACTGACTCAAATGCATTCCTTTTTGTGGCTGAGTAGTATTCCACTTATATATGTACCACAACTTCTTTATCCATTCTAAAAGATATTTTTTGATATGGACACTTTTTAAGTCCTTACTGAATTTGCTACAATATTGTCTCTGTTTTTTTATGTTTTGATTTTTTGGCCCCAAAGGCATGTGGATCTCAGCTCCCTGACCAGGAATCAAACATGCACCCCTGCATTGAAAAGCAAAGTCCTAACCACTGGAACTCCAGGGAAATCCCACTTCACAGTGCTTGATAAAAAGTCACAGAGATTTCTAAGTGTGATGTGCTTAATGCAAAAAAAACAAGTAAATTGAGCAGTTTTGAATTGAACTAATAGTAATTGTTTTTATCTCCTCAAAGATTGTATCTTCATTCTCAGTCCAGAATCATGCCTAAAATTTAAATGAACTCACTCTCTTGGTGACTGACTTGCATTTTCATAATTTTTGAAGAGAAGTGTTAATGATGAGTGAATTTGACCTGCTAGAAATCCTCACAGGAAACAGGAGATGGTGGCAGTGCTCAGATGTCTATTTTAGGACTCACTGGGAGAGACTTTTTCCTTTTGTAAAGAAGCAAATCCCAGAGGGTCTGAAAATGACTTAAAAGGTGCAAAAATAACTTACTTTGAGATTAAATGTACAGCAGCTGTTGTCTGAGATGAAATTTCACTGAATTTCAGCTAATACAAATAGCTACTGAGCACCGAAACCCACTCTTGGGTTTCTGAATCATGTTATAGGTATAACAAGGTGATGGGGACTGAGTGGGCCCTGTGAGAGTCTGAAACGTTAATGAGCTGATTTTGTTTGTTTATTTTTTTAATATTATTTAGGCCTTCAGTTGTATCCAATTGTTTGCAACCGCATGGACTGCAACAAGCCAGACATTTAGAAGTTTTGTATTTTATGAGCTAAGGGCTCCAATTATTTTTGAAGCCAGCAGACCTCTTGTTTGGGGTAATCCACACCAATGGGTTTTTAACTGTACACGTGAAAAAAAGATTTTTGAAATCTAGACATTTGAGAAGGGTAGATCCAAGGACCTACACTGTTCTGAAAAATAATATGAAACCTGATTTTTATAATGGTAAGAGTACATCTCTATAGTTCAAATTTTAAAATAGTTAACAAAATTTATTTTTCGGGCAGTTTTAGGTTCATAGAAAATTGAGAGGAGGTACAAAGTTCCCTTGTACCCACTCACTCCCCCAGTACACAGTTTCCCCTATTATTAACATCTCACTTTGTATGCACGTTTGTTACAAATGATGAGTAAACGCTGGTAGATTATTAATTGAAGCCCACAATTTACATTAGGTTCACTCTTCCTGTTTTACATGGTAAGGGTTTTGACAAATGTGTGATGACGTGTTTCTGTGGTCACAGTGTCAAAGACAGAAGTTTCACTGCCCTAAGTATCCCGAGACCTCTTCATCCCTCGGTGTTTCCCTTCAGCCTTTCAGGAACCACTGATCTTTTTACCATCTCCATATTTTTGCCTTTTCCAGAAAGTCTTATAGTTGGTATCATACACTATGTAGCTTTTTCAGATTGGCTTCTTTTACTCAGCAATATCCATTTAAATTTCTTCTATATCTTTCATTTTCTTCATAGCTAATTTTTTATCATTGAATCACATTCCATCTTCTGCACATTCCATGATTGGTATATTCACCTACTGAAAGATATCCCAGTTGTTTCTGAGTTTTAGCCGTTCTGAATAAAGTTGCAAGTTTGTGTGTGGTCACAAATTTTCAATTCATTTGATTAAATATCAAGGAGCATGATTTCTGAAACATATGGTAAGCGTATGCTTAGCTTTGTAAGAAACTGCTACACTATCTTCCAAGGTGGCTGTATATTTTGCATTCCCACAAGATAGATTTTTTTTAGATATCAATTTAGACCATATTATATCTACAGTTTATTGTTTTTCATTTGTGTGTGTGTTTCAAGTCTTAGGAGCAGAGACTAAGCCAGCTGAAGAGGTATTGTGGCAGGCAGAATAACGCCCCCCACCCACAATGATTCTGTACCAATATCTAAGAATATGCTGTGATACATGGTGAGGAATTAAAGCTGCTAATCAGCTGACCTTAAAATAAGAAGATCATTCTAAACTCTCCAGGTGGGCCCAGCATAACCACAGGAGTCCTTTAAAGGAGGAAAGAGGCAGAAGAATCAATGAGATGTAATGTGAGGAGACAAGGAATGCGAACACCTTGTGCTGAGCTGTGCTGAGTCCCTCAGTCGTGTTTGATTCTTTGTGACCCCTTGGACTGTAGCCTGTCAGGCTCCTCTGTCCATGGGGATTCTCCAGGCAAGAATACTAGAGTGGGTTGCCATGCCTTCCTCCAGGAGATCTTCCCAACCCAGGGATTGAACCCAGATCTCCCACATTACAGGTGGATTCTTTACCGTCTGAGCCACCAGGGAAGCCCTGCAAACAACTTGTAGAAATCAGAAAAGGAACCTGCCAACCAACACCTTAAGTTCGGCTTCAGGATCCATTTTAAACTTCTGAACACTAGAACTTTTTATAAATTTGTATTGTTTTAAATCAAAGTGTGGTAATTTATTATACCAGTTACAGGGAATTACTACTGATGTGTACCTTCACCATCTCAAACTAGGATAAAGATTTATAAAGGGACAAGACTGTTTATGGTCCACATGTATTAATAATTCTAACGACTGAGTGATCCAAGATTGAAAACATATGTCTATACAAAAACTTGCATACAGATGTTCACAGCAGCATCATTCTTGATAACTAAAGAGTGGTAACAACCTCAATGTCCATTATCCATTTTGTTTAATGAATAAAGTGTGGTACATCTATACAATAGAATACTGCTGCTGCTGCTCAGTCGCTTCAGTCATGTCCGACTCTGTGTGACCCCATAGACAGCAGCCCACTAGGCTCCCCTGTCCCTGGGATTCTCCAGGCAAGAACACTGGAGTGGGTTGCCATTTCCTTCTCCAATGCATGAAAGTGAAAAGTGAAAGTGAAGTCGCTCAGTCGTGCCCAACTCTGAGCGACCCCATGGACTGCAGCCTACCAGGCTCCTCCATCCATGGGATTTTCCAGGCAAGAGTACTGGAGTGGGGTACCATTGCTACTTGGATTAATTCAGCCTGGTTCATTCAAATAACTTACCAAATCTCTTCCACAGTCTAAATAAAACTTTAGTTTATAATTTGAATCAATGAAGTATATATGGCAGGGATGGGGATGGGAAATGGTAAAATTAGATCATCACTGAATACTATTGAATACAATACAATACTATTCATCCATAAAAAGAAAGGAAGTACTGATACCTGCTACTACATGGATGAACCCAAAGACATTATGTTAAAGAGGTCAGTCACAAGAGGCTACATAGATTGGAGTCTCATTCATATGAAACGTTGAAAATAGACACTCCATAGAGGCAGAAAGTAGATTAGTTGTTACCAGAAGCTGAGAGCAGAGAGCAGAAGAAGGGAATAACTGCTAATAAGAACATGATTCCTTTGGGGAACAGTAATAATGTTCTAAAATTAGATAGTACCAATGGTTGAAGAGCTCCGCGAATATACTGTGTGTGTGTGTGCTAAGTTGCTTCAATCGTGTCCAACTCTGTGCAACCCTATGAACTGTAGCCCACCAGGCTCCCCTGTCCCCAGGATTCTCCAGGCAAGGATACTGGAGTGGATTGCCATTCCCTTCTCCAGGGAATCTTTCCAACCCCGGGATCAAACCGGTGTGTCTTACGTCTAACCTGCATTGGCAGGCAGGTTCTTTACCACTAGCACCACCTGGGAAGCCCCAGGTGAATATACTGCTGCTAAGACGCTTCAGTCATGTCCAACTCTGTGCGACCCCACAGACGGCAGCCCACCAGGCTCCCCCGTCCCTGGGATTCTCCAGGCAAGAATACTGGAGTGGGTTGCCATTTCCTTCTCCAAATATACTGCTGCTGCTGCTGCTAAGTCACTTCAGTCATGTCTGACTCTGTGTGACCCAATAGACGGAAGCCCACCAGGCTCCCCCGTTCCTGGGACTCTCCAGGCAAGAACACTGGAGTGGGTTGCCATTTCCTTCTCCAATGTGTGAAAGTGAAAAGTGAAAGTGAAGTTGCTCAGTCGTGTCCGACCCTTAGCGACCCCATGGACTGCAGCCTACCAGGCTGCCCCATCCATGGGATTCTCCAGGCAAGAACACTGGAGTGGGGTGCCATTGCCTTCTCCAAATATACTAGAAAGCACTAAATTATATATGCTAAAATACTGAATGTTAAGGTATGTTATTACATTCAACTGTATCTTAAGAAAGCTGTTATAAATAAAAATATGATATAATCCACATTTGGGGACATGTACTGGTGATCAGTTGTTGAGTTCTGATGTGAATTTTGGAGATACAATTTTCCCTGGGAGAAATGAACAATGGAATTTCCCTTTTAATCATTTGGGAGGCTGAGATTTTTCTAATGAATTGAACCTGAATTTCCCATTTTACAAAAGGCAACAAGAGTACCAATTACACAAATGCACACTCATACTAGAGAAAAGAACTGTCACAAACTCTCCAGGAGGTGAATGATACAGGACCCAAACAAACACTTCTCAACACAAATGGGCCTCCACTCAGACACACATCAGAACCAACTGGCAAAATGCCCAAATAGCACTTCGAGGTCAAAAGAGAAGGTAGCCTGGTGCATACCGGTGGACTTAACTGGATCTTGGAGCTCATCACCTCGTCCAAAGGCATCTTTCCATTGCACCAAGGAAAAGCGTACCTTGGCCACCAGTGCCAAGCAGGGGAGAAACAGCAAGGATCCCAAAACAAATGGTTTTAGAAGCTGCTAGGAACACCCTCAAACCCCTCCAGGGCCAGCAAGCCACAAACACCGGCTGATTGCAACCATCCGGACGCAGTATCATGCTGGCAGCTCCGCTTGGAAATCTCTGAAAGCCGGATATCACGAGAGCGCAGCCTCACGTTGGCGCCAAAATCTGTTAGCGAACGTGAGTCCAGCTGCTCACAGTCCAAAAGTCAGTAAAGAGGTGAGGTTGGTGGAAAGGCAAGTTTGCTTTATTTTTTAGACTGGCGACTGGAGGGCGGGAGTGGAATGGGTAGGATGGACTCCGGTCCAAAGGCTGACTCCCCTCCCCACTGATAATCAGTGGGCAAGAGATTTTTTAGATGGAGGCAAGGAAGGGGCCCATGCAGAAACAGCACAGTTGGCTCTGATGGCCATGTTGAAATTGGTCGTGCAGTGGTCTAATCAGCGTTATCTTGTTTCAAGAATAGTTAATCATCAGCTCCAGGGTCCGTTTGTTCCGTTTTTTTGAGGCCAGTTCTTGGAATTGTGGTGGCTTATGTCATGACTATAGCCTGGTCATCATATAGTTAACTTCTTCCACCTGATGGGAGTTTCTGTATCTAGAAGACAACTCCCAGCATATAGCTCAGAGTATTATTGATAGCCCTTGAGAAGAAACTATAAGATCCTTGACTTTGTTTAATGACAAAACTATTACTATTTGGTCTAGTTTGACCGTTTTCCTTTGTTTCGCTAATTAAAGCGTATTGTTTGGCTAAAGTTTGTCCATAGACAAGGGCAAGCTGAGAACACGGCAGGCAAGGATCATAGGGTCCTGCTCGACTTTACATTTATGTTAGTTAGGTAAAAACTCTTGCACAGTGGAGTTATGCACAGACCTAGAAGTAAATGCCTTTCAGACTGAGTGATCCACAGAAGAAGAATTGAAACTTTCTCTTCCCAACTCTGGAAAGAAGTTACAATTTAGGACATTTTACAGTGACGCTGTGACACTACAAATTGTAATTGACTTTCAGATAACAGATTTCAGCTTTTTAATGCCCCCCAGGCATGTGATCATACATTAATACACACTTTGTGGAATCTGATTACTTAATTAAAACCTAGAGTTCTGTGATAGTCGAAAACTTCTGAATTTTTTCTCTGGCAAAAACATCATAATACGACATGATTTCATGATAATCACACAATTTCATGATAATCAGTTCAGGACTGCAAATGTTATTAATACATTTTTATGGTTGCTGTTAACATATAATTAAGTAGTATGACTGATACTCATCAAGTAAATTTCCAACAAAGATTGACGGATTGATTGATCGATTGATGCATTCTCTGAAATTATAGTAGCAAATTCAAGAAGAAAAAATTTTGAGAAAACAGTGGAATAATCTAATGAAAGTGATAAAATAAAGTTACACTTAAAAATACAAAACCTCTGCATTAGTTTTTGTTTTGTGTATCTGTCTTTTTCTACTTTCGGTGTGAAACCACCCTAACTTGCATCCAGAGGGTCTGATACAGCTTATTAAAATTTCCCTTTTCTGGCAGAAGATTGTGAGCTTCTATTGCCCTCTTAGCAAGGTTGCTTTTTCAGAACTGGGCCCCCACTCAAGTATTTATACATGTCATTGTTCATAGTGTCTCATCTTTAGAGGAAAGGGAGGCAGCATGGTCAGCTGGCAAAAGTTCATGCATCTCTTTAACAGCAAGGAACTGTTGCAAGGAAGGGGTTTCTAGCCGTTGACATCATTGCTCACTGCATCCTGCATCTAGAGAGGGCCACACGACCGACTTCTGACCAATGGAAGGTGCATGGAAGATAGGTGTACCCCTTCCAGACTTGGCTCAGCCTCCATGCTCTCTGACCCTCATCTGCTCACTTAGGACCTTTTGGAAACCATGGATAGAAGATAGCAGATTCTCCATCATCCTAGCCTCTGAATCACTCTGTAGAGCAGAGAACCCCTCCCTTTTCCTGCATCGTGGACTTTACAGAAACCAGAAATACATGTTTGTTTGGCTTAACCCATTGAGATTTGGAGTTTATTCATTACAGCATCAAGTATTGCCTTAAGAAATACTAAGGTTCACTATTATACACTGAAGTCCGAGAAGAATATCTGGCACCTGGGAGACCCTCTAGAAGGACAAAGAGAAGTGCCATGTAAGAACAATTCCTTGTCTTCTGGGAAAGTCATCGTCTTTCCTCTCAATTGACCAGAACTCAAATCCTCCTTACATTATTCCCTTAACAACAACAAAAAAAATTCTTTTAAACCAGGTGTCCTCAAACTTTTTCCTGTAAAGGGCACATAGTAAATAGTTCAGGCTATGTGGGCCACACGATCTCTGTCCCAACTACTAAACTCTGTCCTGGCCATAAACAGTCTTAAATGAATAAGTGTGGCTGGGTTCCAATAAGACATCATTTTCAAAGATAGTCTGTAGGCTGGATTTGTTTCATGGGCTGCAGTGTACAAGACTGATCTTATACATTCATCATTTTCTATGATTAGATTGAACTTTTCCCCAAACATTTTTCTATTCTTCAATTTTCCTGTTTTGGAACCTTAATATGGATATGTAAAGACAAGTAGATACTCTATTGGGATATTTTATGACTATTGGAGTTTAGGTACATGCAGAAAAAAAATGGTATAAGGGAACTTTGGATTTAGGAAATGTTTTCTAAGAAGGAAAGGAAGAAAAAAAATGATTCCTGACATGGAGTGGAGGATGCACTAACGTAAGGAGAAAACAAAATCAACATTGGATAATTAATAGGCAATAAAGTGAAGACATTTGCTGAGTTTATTCATCCACTGAAAATACTTGTTTTTGTCTCTTTACTCCAGACCTATGGATTATAATGTGAAAAAGACAAACGTGGTGCCATTTCAGAAATGATGGTTTAATTGGGGAGATACACATTTAACAGGTAATTACTACAAAGGGTGAAGAATGTAGGGACCTGGTGGTCACAGGGTAAAAACTGGAGCCTAACTAGGAAGAAGGGATTGTGAGAGTGAAAAGACTCCAGAAAGTGATGGCAGTGGGAGGAAACTGACAGATGGCTTTAGAGTCTGAAGAAGACTGTTGAACACAAACGTACATAACTTTGAAAGGCCAGTGGCAGATCTTGAGGTAGGAAATGACAGTCAAAAGATTGGGAGGTTTTTAAGAATATTTTTAAAAATTTTAATGAGCTGTCAGATTAACTAAGAGGATGAGGTAGTGAGGTGGGCAATGGATGGATGGAGGGTGGAGAGCAGCAAAGCGTGGAAGGTGGCTGTAATGGGGTAGCAATTTTAAAATGAGGAGTCTCGTTGTGTTTAGAAGAGGAAAGACCTCTCTAGGTAATGCAGTTTGAGCTACACAATGAACGTGTGTCAATGCAGATAAGAAGGTGTAAGGTCACAAGGTCAAGATAGAAGCCTGAAGGAAAATCGTCTGTCACTAGAGAAAGAAACAGCAATAATAACAGGAATGCTCTGTTGGAGGTTTGTGTGAACTCACTAACAAGTATCCAAAAGATCCATAAGGGATCACCTTGTCTGGGGCACGGAATGCAGGACAGAGTGACTAAGTGGAGCCAGGGCCAGAAACACAGTGGAGCCAGACGGCAGGAGGCTGTGAACGCCTGGATCAGAGGCAATGTCGTCAGGAACAACTGTGGGGTCCTGAGGAGCCAGAGCAGGATCTGAGCCGACAAGTTTTAGGAAACTAAGAAGAATTAGAGAGGAACAGTCTCAAGACAAGGAAAACAGGTAAGAGACTCCGTGAATAAGAAACTCCATGAGTGGTCCAGGTAAGGAAGGGCTGGGAGAGGAGCTGATCAGGGTTACATTGCATTGTGAAACTGCTTCCTGAGTCCACAAACTCTTCAAAGTTAAATGCAGCATCTGTTCAGCTGCCTGTGGCCCCGTTTTTTAGTAGATGAAAAACAGCACTTATTCACCAGCTGCTGACAGTGTCTTTCCTTGTGCTCTGCTATATTTTAATTATGCTTGACATTTATCCCACACTGTTACCCAGCGGCAGCAAAATGAAGAAATGCCACTTTATTGGAAGTCAAATGAAAGTGAGGACACATGCAATTATACAGTAATAGATTATTACTCAAAAACCAGGAGCTTTCTAGGTTTAATGTACTGGTGGCTCCCTACCTGCCACCCACTAATGTATCTTGTTATGATTCAATTGTAAGAAACCTCAGCCCATAATTTAATTACAGACATCCACCGTAAAACAGTAACAGTTTAAAAAGAACAAAGAATCCAAAAACTACACTAGGAATCAGGTGGTACCTTTTTATTATGGAACATTTCAACCATATACCAAAGTAGAGAGACTAGTGTAATAAACCCCTGAATGCGTCCGTCACTCAGTTTCCACAATCATCATCACATCGCGTAACTTCCTTCGTTTATAATCCCACCTACTTTTACCCTTCATCCCCAATCTGGATTATTTTAAAGCAAATCTTCAGCATCCTTTTATTTCACCTATAGAGACTTCAAAATGTATCTTTTATTTATTTTTTTTAAATGTATCTTTTAAAGAGAAATTTTTATTTTAATGCAGGCACAAAACCATTACAATGCCTAAAATAAAAATAACAATTATTCTTCAATATCATTAATTATGTGGTCATGGTTTAAATTTCTCCAGTTGTCTTATAATATTTATCTGATGTATTTTCTTTCTTATTCAAATGAAGATACAAGACACATGTGGCAGAGGTCAATATAGCTCTTGTCTCATTTAATTTATAGGTTCTCCACTTTTTTGTTTCCTATTTATTTATTGAACAAACAAGGTCATTTGTCATGTATAGTTTCCCACCTTATAGATTTACTGACTAGTCATGGGTATCATTTACTTTAGTGCCTGGTTTTCCAATAAACTGATAATTAGACCCAGAGGCTTGATCAGAATTGGTTTTACTATTTTTGAAAGAGTATTTCATGAGTGGTCCTGAATTTTTTCATGTCACATCAGTAGGCTTTATGTCTTCTCTCTTCTTTTGGTGATATTAAGAGAAATAAATGGGTTAATGGGTTTTCAACTTGATCCAACTATTATAAAGTTCTCCACTAGTTACCTCAAAGTAAAAGTATATAAAATAAAAATATAACAAATGTTTGATGGTTTTAAAAATGCCTGTTATTAGGAACTCAGGGATTAAAAAAAAAATTGATGTGTTTCCAAACATAGAAATCATATATTTTGAATGGACAAATTATTCCACCTTTCTCAAAGTGAGATGTCTCAAAATATCTTCTTCTTTTTCACTTTCCTTTAGTTTTTTTTTTTTTTTTGATAGCTTCCTTGATTTTTGGCAGAAATGGCTCTTTTGGTATTTACCTGAGTCTGGATTCAGCCATTTACTCCAACAACCCTGTCTCCTTTTAAGGAAAAAGGAGTGTATTTAAGAAACCACAGTCTAAGTATAAAGGTGCTTATTGTCACAGGCCTTTCAAAGGACAGAGCTAGGATTATTTTTTCTTTTCAAGAAAAAAATATTTCATGAGTATGAAATATATTAGTATATATATTACTAATATATTAGTAAATATATTAGTATAACTAATATTATAATAAATTTACAACTTTTTATTTAACTTATTTGCTTTTATAGTTTTATCTCCTTTCTCATATACTGTGAATTTTGGCACAGGCTGGAATCAAGATTGCCGGGAGAAATATCAGTAACCTCAGATAAGCAGATGACACCACCCTTATGGCAGAAAGCGAAGAGGACCTCAAAAGCCTCTTGATGAAAGTGAAAGAGGAGAGTGAAAAAGTTGGCTTGAAGCTCAACATTCAGAAAATGAAGATCATGGCATCTGGTCCCATCACTTCATGGGAAATAGATGGGGAAACAGTGGAAACAGTGTCAAACTTTATTTTTTTGGGCTCCAAAATCACTGTGGATGCTGATTGCAGCCAGGAAATTAAAAGACGCTTACTCCTTGGAAGGAAAGTTATGACCAACCTTGATAGCATATTAAAAAGCAGAGACATTACTTTGCCAACCAAGGTCCGTCTAGTCAAGGCTATGGTTTTTCCAGTGGTCATGTATGGATGTGAGAGTTGGACTGTGAAGAAAGCTGATCGCCGAAGAATTGATGCTTTTGAACTGTGGTGCTGGAGAAGACTCTTGAGAGTGCCTTGGACTGCAAGGAGATCCAACCAGTCCATTCTAAAGGAGATCAGTCCTGGGTGTTCATTGGAAGGACTGATGCTAAAGCTGAAACTCCAATACTTTGGCCACCTCATGCGAAGAGTTAATTCACTGGAAAAGATTCTGATGCTGGGAGGGATTGGGGGCAGGAGGAGGGGATGACAGAGAATGAGATGGCTGGATGGCATTACCGACTCGATGGAGGTGAGTTTGAGTGAACTCCGGGAATTGGTGATGGACAGGGAGGCCTGGCATGCTGTGATTCATGGGGTCACAAAGAGTAGGACACGACTGAGCGACTGAACTGAACTGAATGATATTCAATTAATAAAATTATTTCTTTGCCTGATTCTAACAACATATAGTTTCAAAATAATCATGATTATTACTAACAATATGAATTAATATTTTACCCTTGTGTTTCATCGAAGGCTGAGATAAGACACAACCATATGCATGCACAGTGTTCTTTGCAGGGTGATAGTCCTTATGTGGGCTTCCCTGGTATCTCAGCTGATAAAGAATCCACCTACAATGCAGGAGACCCCAGTTTTATTCCTGGGTTTGGAAGAAACCCTGGCGACGGGAATGGCTACCCACTCCAGTATTCTTGGGCTTCCCTGGTGGCTCAGCTGGTAAAGAATCCACCTGCAATGAGGGAGACCTGGGTTTGATCCCTGAATTGGGAAGATCTCCTGAAAGAGGGCATGGCAACTCACTCCAGTATTCTTGCCCATGGACAAAGGAGCCTGGTGGGCGATAGTCCATGGGGTGGCAAAGAGTTGGACAAAATTGAGTAACTAAACACAGCACAGAATTCCTGATGCATTCCTCTTGGAGTTCAAGAAAATGTTTGGTCCTGGCTGGTATACAGTATTTTACAAGATGATTCTTGTAGGATAACATCTTTCATATCCTCTTTATTCCGTGACTGTTAGGAAACTTAAAACTTGAATTCACGTCTAATGTAGCTTTTCTTCAGTTGGATTTTCTAGTTTATTTCTTCACCATCTCTCCAAAGTCACTGTCTTCAGTGTCATCAGTTCTCATTTAAATGACTGGTCATTACTGACCACTGTCCCAACTTCCTCTACTTCTAATCCTTACTCTACACTGCTCTGGAGTGATTCTTCCAAAGCCCAGATGTGGTGATCTAACACACAAAAATGATCTCTCTGAAGCTTCAGAGTTTTCCACAGTCCCCTCAAGGTCACCTCCAAGCATTCAGGCTAGAAACTAAGTTAGGTAAATATGCTTATATAAAATTATAATTTGTAATACTTCAAAAACATGGATAGAAAAAGAGGAAAATGCCTAAAGGGCAGGTAAAGCATATATGGTTCCAGACTTTTATTTATGACTAGATATTTTTCAGTAATGTACACACAGAAGCATATAAAACTGATGTGTATAGAACTGGGAATGCTCTCATTTATTCAACAACTGAGAGAATTGAATTGGTGACTCACTGGCCAAATTCAGCCATTGGCCAGGCTTAGCTTCTTATGGGCAGCATTTTATTTTAAGTTTATTTTTAGATGGACCATTTTAAAAGTCTTTATTGAATATATTACATTACTGCTTCTGTTTTATGCTTTGGTTTTTTGGTGGTGAGGCATGTGGACTACCAGGGGTCAAACCTGCACCCACTACATTGGAAGCCAACACCTTAACCACTGGACCACCAGGGAAGTCCCTGGACAGCATTGCCTCTCGAGTCATTTTACATAGACATCTACTGACAGCTATACCACACCTGACTACTCTACTCACAGTCCACCACATTCATTTCAGTGACTGCAAGACACCAGTGGGTTTAGAACTTACCATTCTTGGTAGAAAGTTAAAAGGTCCACGAGAGGTGCTCAAATGGGGTCCTTCTCATCATAATTGATTTTGTCTCCCCAGTACTAGTGTTGCATCTGCTTCTCATATCCTTTCCAGGTTTTCCTCTAAATATGCCTGAAATTCCAGAAGAAAGGACTGTCTTCTACCAGTCTAAATAAGAAGTAAACAAGCAAAGTAATAAATCCATAGGTAAAGTAGTGAGAACAGCATTCCTGATCAGGTGACATTTAAACTGAGACTTGAAGCTGGAGGAGTGAGCTAGGCAAAGCACCAAAGTCTATTCTAAGAGAAGAAACAGCAAGCGCAAAGGGCCTGCAGCAAAGAAGAGGCTGATACGTTAGATAAGCTTGATGGAGGCTCAGCCAGAAAGAGCAAGAATGACTGTGATGTTGAAAATATTGCCAGGGTTTGGAATGTAAAGCACCTCTAGACCCCAGTAAGGAGTCTGGATTTTATTTAATGAGTGGTGAGAACCCTTTCAGAATTTTGAGTAGGGGGTGCTGTATATGATCCTAGTTTTGACCACTGGCCGAGAATAAATTATTGGGGAGCCAAGGAAAGAAGCTGAGAGCATTGCTAGGAGGCTGCTGCATCACACAAAGTGAGGGATGCTGGTGGTTAGACCAGGTGCGCTGGTGGGGGTGGAGAAAGTGAGTGGATGAAAGTGGTACAAGTTTAGAGGGTGAACTGACGTGAATTGCTGCTTGGCTGGCCATGAAGGCACTGCTACTGCTGCTGCTAAGTCACTTCAGTTGTGTCCGACTCTGTGTGACCCCATAGACGGAAGCCCACCAGGCTCCCCTGTCCCTGGGATTCTCCAAGCAAGAACACTGGAGTGGGTTGCCATTTCCTTCTCCAATGAAGGCACTAGAGAAGGAGTATTCAAGGATGACTCCCAGGTTTAAGGAGTTATTAATTGAGCAGGTGATGGTACCATTTTCCAGGAAAGGTAGGGAGTTGGGGGGTGGGACATGAATTAAGTCACATGGTGATAGTGGGGGAAGGGAGAGCCTGACTCCTTCTGCATATGTCCGGTGTGAAATCCACTGGTCACTCACGGAGATGGGGTTCAGAGGAGAGGTTCCTCCCTGGACACAGGTCAGCCTTGGCTAAAGATGAAATGTCAAGACTTAGTGAGAGTGTTGACAGAAAAGAGGAGAAGGAACACAACTGAAGACCAGTGACCTGCAATAACAGGAGCTGGAGTAAAGCAGGAAGAGTCAAGGAAAGAGTCCATTTTCTCGGGCTCCAAAATCACTGTGGATGGTGACTGCAGCCATAAAATTAAAAGATGTTTTCTTGGAAGGAAAGTTACGACAAAGCTAGACTGTGTATTGCTTCCCAGGTGGCTAGTGGTAAAGAACCTGCCTGCCAATGCAGGAAATGTAAGAGATGCTGTTCGATCCCTGGGTTGCCCTGGAGAAGCACATGGCAACCTACTCCAGTATTCATGCTTGGAGAATCCCATGGACAGAGGAGCCTGGTGGGTTACTGTGCAAAGGGTTGCAAAGAATTGGACATGACTGAGGCGACTTAGCACACAGACAGTGTACTAAAAAGCATTGTACTTCGCCAGCAAAGGTACATACAGTCAAAGCTTTTGTTTTTCCAGTAGTTGTGTATGGATGAGAGAGTTGGACCATAAAGATGGCTGAGCGCTAAAGAATTGATGCTTTTGAACTGTGGTGCTGGAGAAGACTCTTGGGAGTCCCTTGGACTGTAAGGAGATCACACCAGTCAATCCTAAAGGAAATCAATCCTGAATATTCACTGGAAGGACTGATGCTGAAGCTGAAGCTCTAATACTTTGGTCAGCTAATGCGAAGAACCAATTCATTGGAAAAAAACCTGATGCTGGGTAAGATCGAAGGCCAAAGGAGAAGGCAGCAGCAGAGGATGAGATGGTTGGATAGCATCACTGACTCAATGGATATGAATTTGAGCAAACTCTGGGAGACAGTGAAGGACAGGAAAACCTAGAGTGCTATAGTCCATGGGATCACAAAGAGTCATACATGACTTAGCAATGGAACAATAACAACAGCCAAGGAAAATGTCTTGAGGACGAACAGCTGGACTGGAAGAAACAGCACAGGGAGAGTGTGACATCACCAGAGCCACACAGGAAGAAGGCATCCTCACCCTCGCTGAATGATGCTCAGGGGACAAGGAAGGTGAAGATAGAAAACAGCCGTAGAGTGTCACCAAGTGTGGGACCTTGGTGCCTCGGACAGAACAGCTTTGGCGAGTGGCAGCATGGACGCCAGCCGGAAAGAGGTTGAAGAGACCATACGAGGAGAAGAAGATGTTGATGATGGATGAAGCAAGGACCTGAGCTTCTCGGTGAGTAGTTCTGCGTGTCTACTGTGAGCTCCTCGGATCGCTTAAAGGAGCGTGAAATAGCGCAGGAAGAGTTCATGTCACATTCAGCACCTCTTTCCATTTGAGAAAGTCACCCTATTCCCTGGTTGAGTCACTGCTGGTGTTTTATAGTTTTCCGATGTGGCTGTCATTCTGCTCGCCCATGTTCTTCAGGGCTCATGTTCTTCAGGGTTATATCAAGATGGTATGTTGGCATCTGTACAAGTTTAATTGATTTAAAACTTGGGCTTGGTAAGAGAGTCTCTCGAGATATAACACCTGCCTTCTCCTGGCAGGCTTGAGGCAGGGAAACAAATCATACACAGCAAATATCATTTATGCCATCCTAACATGTTCATTGGAGAAGGAAATGGCAACCAACTACAGTGTTCTTGCCTGGAGAATCCCAGGGAAGGGGGAGCCTGGTGGGCTGCCATCTATGGGGTCGCACAGAGTCGGACACAACTGAAGCGACTTAGCAGCAGCAGAAGCAGCAAAACGTTCATAGCACACTCACAAAATCCTAACAAAGGGATGGAGAATGCACATGGGACAGAGAAGCTCATAAAATGAGAAACATACCATCATGTTAAGAATGGATGATCATTGTAATACATCAGCAGGCTAAACGACACACCCGCAGGCACCATGACAGTTCCAGGCCTGGCCGCCAAAGACCAAAAAGTTGGCGGTGGCCCAATTCCTGGAAATTTCCGCCTCTTCCCCCAGACAGTCGGTATGATCCTCCCATTCATCAGCCTATGAAATTACTCAGCCCATAAAAACTAACCACACCGTACTTCCAGGCCATTCTCAGCTTCTGAGATGGCCCACACTCTTGTCTGTGGAATGTGTCTCTCTCTAAATAAATCCATTTCTTACCTTAAAAAAATGTAGATGATCCAGTTTTAAAAGTGTGGGAAAGCTATTGATCCTGTGCTCATTTTTAATTTGGAGAGATAACAGTGTTTGGAATTTCAAGATCTAGAACTAAAATGAGTTCTGTACCTCTCAATATGAAAAAAAATAAATTAATGTTATTTTGTAGTCATCAGTATCTAGGCAAAGGTTCTCCTGATAATCATGAAAAAACTGCATGCTGCTGCTGCTGCTAAGTCACTTCAGTCATGTTCGACTCTGTGTGACCCCATAGACGGCAGCCCACCAGGCTCCCCCGACCCTGGGATTCTCCAGGCAAGAACACTGGAGTGGGTTGCCATTTCCTTCTCCAATGCATGAAAGTGAAAAGTGAAAGTGAAGTTGCTCAGTCGTGTTCAACTCTTAGCGACCCCATGGACTGCAGCCTACCAGGCTCCTCCATCCATGGGATTTTCCAGGCAAGAATACTGGAGTGGGGTGCCATTGCCTTCTCCGGAAAGAACTGCATATCTCACCACAATTGTGGCCTTTTAATCATTGCTTATGTCCTCATATTAGAAATTCTGGACCCAGCCAGAACACTTCAATTTAACCCCAAGCATAAAGTATGTGTGTTAGTCGCTCAGTCATGTATGACTCTAGCCGACCCCGTGGACTATAGCCTGCCAGGCTCCCCTGTTCCCGGAATTCTACAGGCAAGAATATTGGAGTAGGTTGCCATTTCCTTCTCCAGGGGATCTTCCCAACCCAGGGATCAAACCTGGGTCTCCTGAGTCTCTTTACCATTTGAGCCACTAAGAAATAATAAATTAAGTCCATTTTAAGCTAAAAGAAAGACCTTGTGCCTTGAGCCTCTACTGCTTGCTTATAGAATTGTAGAAGCTTACACTAGAAGGAGTTCATGATCTGAGCCACAGTCAGCTCCTGGTCTTGTTTTTGCTGACTATATAGAGCATCTCCATCTTTGACTGCAAAGAATATAATCAATCTGATTTTGGTGTTGACCATCTAGTGATGTCCATGTGTAGAGTCACCTCTTGTGTTGTTGGAAGAGGGTGTTTGCTATGACCAGTGTGTTCTCTTGGCAAAACTCTATTAGCCTTTGCCCTGCTTCATTCCGTGCTCCAAGGCCAAATTTGCCTGTTACTCCAGGTGTTTCTTGACGTCCTACTTTTGCATTCCAGTCCCTTATAATGAAAAGGACATCTTTTGGGGGTGTTAGTTCTAAAAGGTCTTGTAGGTCTTCATAGAACCATTCAACTTCAGCTTCTTCAGCATTACCAGTAGGGGCATAGGCTTGGATTACCGTGATACTGAGTGGTTCGCCTTGGAAACCAACAGAGATCATTCTGTCATCTTTGAGATTGCATCCAAGTACTGCATTTCAGACTCTTTTGTTGACTATGATGGCTACTCCATATCTTCTAAGGGATTCCTGCCCACAATAGTAGATATAATGGTCATCTGAGTTAAATTCACCCATTCCAGTCAATTCACTGATTCCTAGAATGTCGACATTCACTCTTGCCATCTCCTGTTTGACCACTTCCAATTTGCCTTGATTCATGAACCTGACATTCTAGGTTCCTATGCAATATTGCTCTTTACAGCATTGGACTTTGCTTCTATCACCAGTCACATCCACAACTGGGTATTGATTTTCCTTTGGCTCCAACCCTTCATTCTTTCTGGAGTTATTTCTCCACCGATCTCCAGTAGCATATTGGGCACCTACTGACCCGGGGAGCTCCTCTTTTGGTATCCTATCATTTTGCCTTTTCATACTGTTCATGGGGTTCTCAAGGCAAGAATACTGAAGTGGTTTTCCATTCCCTTCTCCAGTGGACCACATTCTGTCAGACCTCTCCACCATGAGCCGGCTGTTTTGGGTGGCCCCACAAGGCATGGCTTAGTTTCACTGAATTAGACAAGGGTGTGGTCCAAGTGATCAGATTGTCTACTTTTCTGTGATTATGGTTTCAGTGTGTCTGCCCTCTGATACCCTCTCAATGCCTACCGTCTCACTTGGGTTTCTCTTACTTTAAACGTGGGGTATCTCTTCACGGCTGCTCCAGCGAAGCGCAGCTGCTGCTCCTTACCTTGGACGAGGGGTATCTCCTCACAGCCCTCCTGCACTTGCACAGCCACCGCTCCTTGGACATGGGGTTGCTCCTCTCAGCTGCCGCCCCTGACCGTGGGCTCAGATCATGAACTTCTTATTTCCAAATTCAGACTTAAACTGAAGAAAGTAGGGAAAACCACAAGACCATTCAGGTATGACTTAAATCAAATCCCTTATGATTATACAGTGGAAGTGAGAAATAGATTTTAGGGACTAGATCTGATAGATGCCTGAAGAACTATGAATGGAGGTTCATGACATTGTACAGGAGACAGGGACCAAGACCATCCCCATGGAAAAGAAATGCAAAAAAGCAAAATGGCTGTCTGAGGAGGCCTTACAAATAACTGTGAAAAGAAGAGAAGCAAAAAGCAAAGGAGAAAAGGAAAGATATAAGCATTTGAATGCAGAGTTCCAAAGAATAGCAAGGAGAGATAATAAAGCCTTCCTCACCGATCAACGCAAAGAAATAGAAGAAAACAGAAGAATCTGAAAGACTAGAGATCTCTTCAAGAAAATTAGAGATACCAAGGTAACATTTTATGCAAAGATGGGCTCGATAAAGGACAGAAATGGTACAGACCTAACAGAAGCAGAAGATATTAAGAAAAGGTGGCAAGAATACACAGAAGAACTGTACAAAAAAGATCTTTACGACCAAGATAATCACGATGGTGTGATCACTCACCTAGAGCCAGACATCCTAGAATGTGAAGTCAAGTGGGCCTTAGAAAGCATCACTACAAAAAGCTAGTGGAGGTGATGGAATTCCAGTGGAGCTATTTCAAATCCTGAAAGATGATGCTGTGAAAGTGCTGCACTCAATATGCCAGCAAATTTGGAAAACTCAGCAGTGTCCACTGGACTGGAAAAGGTCAGTTTTCATTCCATTCCCAAAGAAAGACAATGCCAAAGAATGCTCAAATACTGCACAATTGCATTCATCTCACACACTAGTAAAGTCATGCTCAAAATTCTCCAAGCCAGGCTTCACTATGTGAACCATGACATTCCAGAAGTTCAAGCAGGTTTTAGAAAAGGCAGAGGCACCAGAGGTCAAATTGCCAACATCCGCTGGATCATGGAGAAAGCAAGAGAGTTCCAGAAAAATATCTATTTCTGCTTCATTGACTATGCCAAAGCCTTTGATTGTGTGGATCACAATAAGCTGTGGAAAATTCTGAAAGAGATGGGAATACCAGACCACCTGATCTGCCTCTTGAGAAACCTGTTTGCAGGTCAGGAAGCAACAGTTATAAATGGACATAGAGCAACAGACTGGTTCCAAATTGGGAAAGGAGTATGTCAAGGCTGTATATTGTCACCCTGCTTATTTAACTTCTATGCAGAGTACATCATGAGGAACGCTGGGCTGGAAGAAGCACAAGCTGGAATCAAGATTGCCGGGAGAAATATCAATAACCTCAGATATGCTAATGACACCACCATTAATGCAGAAAGTGAAGAGGAACTAAAAAGCCTCTTGATGAAAGTGAAAGAGGAGAGTGAAAAAGTTGGCTTAAAGCTCAACATCCAGAAAACTAAGATCATGGCATTTGGTCCCATCTCTTCATGAGAAATAGATGGGGAAACACTGAAAACAGTGTCAGATTTTCTTTTGGGGAGGCCCCAAAATCACTGCAGACGGTGATTGCAGCCATGAAATTAAAAGACGCTTACTCCTTGGAAGGAAAGTTATGACCAACCTAGATAGCATATTAAGAGCAGAGATATTACTTTGCCAACAAAAGTCCATCTAGTCAAGTCTATGGTTTTTCCATTGGTTTGTATGGATGTGAGAGTTGGACTGTGAAGAAAGCTGATCGCCGAAGAATTGATGCTTTTGAACTGTGGTGCTGGAGAAGACTCTTGAGAGTGCTTTGGACTGCAAGGAGATCCAACCAGTCCATTCTAAAGGAGATCAGTCCTGGGTGTTCATTGGAAGGACTGATGCTAAAGCTGAAACTCCAATACTTTGGCCACCTCATGGAAAGAGTTGACTCACTGGAAAAGACTGATGTGGGAGGGATTGGGGGCGGGAGGAGACGGGGACGACAGAGGATGAGCTGGCTGGATGGCATCACCGACTCGATGGACATGAGTTTGAGTAAATTCCAGGAGTTGGTGTTGGACAGGGAGGTTGGCGTGCTGTGATTCATGAGGTCGCAAAGAGTCAGACACAACTGAGCGACTGAACTGAACTGAACTGACACTAGAAGGAATGTTCCCACCTAAAGAACAGAGGTTCTTTTAATCCCGCTTGAAAACTGTGTTGATGGTACACTCATCATCAAAGCCAACACCATTTTGAAACGGATCTAACAGAAACTTACTATGATTTCAGTTCTGTTCTCATCACAGATATCACAACACTCAAACATGTAAAGGAAGCAAAAAAAATCTCTCCATTAAAATGCTCTCTCTTCGAGGCAAATAACAATAGCAACTAAGTGTTGTTTTCTTGTTGAATATTCACA
The DNA here is from genome assembly GCF_049115385.1 of Moschus berezovskii. Taxonomy (NCBI): domain Eukaryota; kingdom Metazoa; phylum Chordata; class Mammalia; order Artiodactyla; family Moschidae; genus Moschus; species Moschus berezovskii. The sequence goes on along the minus strand of NC_142483.1, from coordinate 59,217,068 downwards.
ATGTGTGCCTGTGAACACTGTTTTACATGTTTTAATCCCATTTAATATTCATGGCTCTGGTCTGAGGTGGCCAGCTTCTGTGTGTCTCCATCTCTCCTGCCCCAGAGGATAGCAAACCAGATGCTTTATTCCCACCCTCTCTTGCAGCGAGAGAATTGTTTTGGCCATGGAGACACAGGAAAATCTGCCCAGGGGGTCCTTGGAAGGTACTTCCTCTTTCCTGAAGGGGATGGGCAGTTTGGGGGCTTTTCTTTCCCTCATTCTCCCACCTGGTCTCACTGCTGCCAGCCTGAAACTTGAACTACAAAGTGTGAGAACGAGACATCTGGAACCACTATTGCTGTTCCAACAGGGGTGGGAAAGTCAAGGAGGGCCAGAGGACCTACACACCTCCCATCAGGAAGCTCCTGGGGTCTACAGCCATACCACCATGAACGTGACCAATCTTGTCTCATCTTGGAAGCTAAGCAGGGTCGGGCCTGATCAGTACTTGGATGGGAGGAAACTGCCGGGGTAGCCCAAGAACCACTCACCTTTACCGGCAGGTTTTTCCCTGCATGAACAGGTGATACCTTCATGGACTGAGTCCAGGTTAGCTGGCTCTTCAGTCACCTGAAGGCGTAGTCATCCTGACTGATGAGTGTACAGGGTTATTAGCCTCAAATTTCACAAATGACTTAAAACAGACAGGAAAATGAATATCCTGAGAGATATCCCAGAGAGCAGAGGGCAGAACCCTGACTCAGAATGATACAGAACAAAAACTTCTTCTCCTCCAGTTCCCTGAATCAAAATTTTCAGGTTCTGCCTTATACTAAACGGACAGTGTGTCAGCCTGTTCTGTTTCTCTCCTTTGAGATTCTTGAGACTTACCTGGTGGTACAGTGATTAGGACTCGGAGCTTCCACTGCAAGGGTTCCAGTTTGATCCACAGTTGGAGAACTAAGATCCCACATGCTGCATGGCACCACCACCAAAAAAAAAAAAATCTTTGTCTTTTTGGGGTCTTGGAGCAAGTGCAGCCCCTCTATAACGTGACTACTGTAGACATCAGTCATGACACTTGAAACACATCCATGAGTGCGGGCTGGAATTCCATGGGCTTCTACTTGCTCTCACTTTGCCTCATGTTAAGATTTATTATTTCTCCAACTTCCCTCTGATCTTCCAACATCTAGATAATGACTAATTTTAGACAATTAAAAGAGTCATGGAAGAAGTATGTCCTTTCATCATTTGCTTTCACATGTACAAGTGGGATAATGTAGAATTCTTCTTTTTCCAGCTTTACTAAGATACAGTTGACATATAACACTGTATAGGTTTAACACACACATATATACATTGCAAAATGGTTACCACACTAAGGGTCATTGATTCCTCCATCTCGTCACACAATTACTGTTGCTTTTTGATGGTGAGAACCTTTAAGAACGCCTCTGATCAACTTTGAAGTATATACTGTGTGAACTATAGCCATGAGGCAGTACATTAGGTGCCCAGAGCTCATTCATTTCATAACTGAAAGTATCCGCCCCTGAGCAACATCTCTCATTTCTCTCACATCCTCATTTCTCTCTCAAACCCTTGACAGCCATCATTCTGTTCTTTATTTCTATGATTCAGCTTTTTAGAAAAAAATTTTTAATGTAATTTTGATTTTATATTTGCATATGGGGCTTCCCTTGTAGCTCAGGGGTGAAAAAATCTGCTTGCAATGTAGGAGCCACAGGAGACATGGGTTCAGTCCTTAGGTTGGGAAGATCCCCTGGAGAAGGGAACAACCCACTGCAGTGCTCTTGCCTGGAGAATCTGTTGGACAGAGGAGCCTGGCAGGCTACAGTCCATGGGGTCACAAATAGCTGGACACGGCACAGCAACCAATGCTTTCACACACTTCTCACTGCCCCGGGACAGGGCATGGTGGGGTGAGGCATCAACACTGACGTGGGTTAGCACGCATAGTTGATTTACAGTGTTGTGTTAGCTTCAGATGTGCAGCAATTGATTCGACAAGGTCCGTCCAGTCAAGGCTATGGTTTTTCCCGTGGTCATGTATGGATGTGAGAGTTGGACTGTGAAGAAAGCTGATCGCCAAAGAATTGATGCTTTTGAACTGTGGTGCTGGAGAAGACTCTTGAGAGTCCCTTGGACTGCAAGGAGATCCAACCAGTCCATTCTAAAGGAGATCAATCCTGGGTGTTCATTGGAAGGACTGATGCTAAAGCTGAAACTGCAATACTTTGGCCACCTCATGCGACGAGTTGACTCACTGGAAAAGACTCTGATACTGGGAGGGATTGGGGGCAGGAGGAAAAGGGGACAACAGAGAATGAGATGGCTGGATGGCATCACCGACTCGATGGACATGAGTTTGAGTGAACTCCGGGAGTTGGGGTGGACAGGGAGGCCTGGCGTGCTGTGTTTCATGGGGTCGCAAAGAGTCGGACATGACTGAGCGACTGAACTGAACTGATACATATACATGTATCCATTCTTTTTCAGATTCTTTTGCCATAGAAGTTATTACAGAATATTGCACGCAGTTCCCTGGAAGATTCAGGCTCTTTATTTTCCATATATGAATGAGAGCATTTAACACTTGTTTTTCTTTCTCTGACTTTTTCACTTACCACAGTGCCCTCAAGGTTCATCCATGTTGTCACAAAAGGCAACGTAGATGCCTTTTTTGTGTATGTATGAATATAAGGATCTTCCTTGACTTTTAATGGGTTATGTCCTGACCAACCCATAGTAAGTTGAAAATATCTTAAGAGCATATCAAAAATGCACCATTTACCACAATACTCAGTCTAACCAGTTATTTCTGGGCCCCATTACTGCTAATGTGCCCAGAACACATATGACATAGGAATAAATACTATGTTTAGAACTGAGAGCTGTGTTGGAGCCAGGGACCAGGTGGAAGGAAGAGAAGAGAAAAATCAAGATCTATTGTAGTTACAGATTCCCTCTGATCAGTCAGTCTTAGCTCCTTTCCAGGAGGGGAGAATAGAAGGATTTATTTCTAGACAAACCTTTTGGGTGTTTTCCCAATGCCCAAATGTTTTCCTGATTCCCACTGTTTACATAAGAATCAAAATTAGTCTGTAAGGTCTGGATTTTCTGTTTCCCATAACGCATTACTTCTAAAATCTAATCTTAAAGAATTTCACTAGATCTCCATGAATACTTAATCACCCCGAGATTAGCCATGGACTCAGTTCTTTACATCAGATTTCAGAAGAAACTGTTTAAGTGTGTATTGACATTGTTTATTTCTTTATCTGCATCTGGCCATGGTTGTGGTGTGTGAATATCTTCTGTGGCATGCAGGCTTCTCTCTAGTTGCAGCTCAGGGACCCAGAGCTTTGAGCTCAGTAGTTGCAGCACACGGGCTTAATTGCACCGTAGCAGGTGGGATCTTAGTCCCCCATCAGGGATCAGACCACCTCCCCTCCATGGAAAGTGTGGAGCCTTAACCACTGGACCAGCAGAGAAGTCACTAGGCTTACTTTTTCAATCTGTCCTCATTAAAAACCTAACAACTTCTGTGCCATTAAAGTCTGGAAGCATCACCAGTGTTCCAAAGGGTGACCTGGTGGGAAACAGGAGTTCCAGGGTTTCGTGATAACGTTTCATGATAATTTGGGGGTTTGTATTCCTTCTTAGGCAGTCTCAATCTCCTGAAAAAGAGTGCTCTAAGGATTTTTGTATAATCATTGACAATAAATATGGTCAAGATTTAGTACTAGACTAACTAGTACTGGTGCATTTTTGACAAACTGAACCTGAAAGAGGATTCCTTGTCAGTCAAGTAGGCTATTTTCTGTGCTTACTAATGATTTCAGGAGTCCTTTTTGTAAATTCTGGGTGTAAGATTAGAAATGTGGCTATAGTTGCTTTTAACAAGGCACTGTTGTATCAATGATGTCTATGTATTTTATCTCTTCAAATCCTCACAAAAAAGAGGGTCCATATACTTATTCATTAGCTTATTTACTTCATAAAACTTACACTTTGAAAGTATATAACTGATCGGATCAGGTCAAATCAGATCAGTCGCTCAGTCGTGTCCGACTCTGCGAACCACAGCACGTCAGGCCTCCCTGTCCATCACCAACACCTAGAGTCCACCCAAACCCAAGTCCATTGAGTCAGTGATGCCATCCAACCATCTCCTTCTCTGTCATCCCCTTCTCCTCCTGCCCTCAATCTTTCCCAGCATCAGGGTCTTTTACAATGGTCAGTTCTTCGTATCAGGTGGCCAAAGTATTGGAGTTTCAGCTTCAACATCAGTCCTTCCAAGGAATTACCAGGACTGATCTCCTTTAGGATAGACTGGTTGGATCTCCTTGCAGTCCAAGGGACGCTCAAGAGTCTTCTCCAGCACCACAGTTCAAAAGCATCAATTCTTCAGCAATCAGCTTTCTTCACAGTCCAACTCTCACATCCATACATGACTACTGGAAAAACCATAGTATTGACTAGACAGATCTTTGTTGGCAAAGTAATATCTCTTCTTTTTAATATGCTTTCTAGGTTGGTCATAAATTTCCTTCCAAGGAATATGTTTTTTTTTATAATTTCATGGCTGCAATCACCATCTGCACTGATTTTGGAGCACAAAAAAATAAAGTCAGCCAATGTTTCCACTGTTTCCCCATCTATTTGCCATGAAGTGATGGAATCAGCTGCCATGATCTTAGTTTTCTGAATGTTGAGATTTAAGCCAACTTTTTCACTCTCCTCTTTCACTTTCATCAAGAGGCTCTTTAGTTCTTCTTCACTTTCTACCATAAGGGTGATGTCATCTACATATCTGAGGTTATTGGTATTTCTCCCTGCAATCTAGATTCCAGCTTGTACTTCTTCCAGCCCAGCGTTCCTCATGATGTACTCTGCATAGAAGTTAAATAAGCAGGGTGACAATATACAGCCTTGACAGACTCCTTTTCCTATTTGGAACCAGTCTGTTGTTCCATGTCCGGTTCTAACTGTTGCTTCCTGACCTGCATACAGGTTTCTCAAGAGGCAGGTCAGGTGGTCTGGGATTCCCATCTCTTTCAGAATTTTCCACAGTTTATTGTGATCCACACAGTCAAAGGCTTTGGCGTAGCCAGTGAAGCAGAAATAGATGTTTTTCTGGAACTCTCTTTGCTTTCTCCATGATCCAGCGAATGTTGGCAATTTGATCTCTGGTGCCTCTGCCTTTTCTAAAACCTGCTTGAACTTCTGGAATGTCATGGTTCACGTAGTGCTGAAGCCTGGCTTGGAGAATTTTGAGCATGACTTTACTAGTGTGTGAGATGAGTGCAATTGTGCGGTGGTTTGAGCATTCTTTGGCATTGCCTTTCTTTGGGATTGGAATGAAAACTGACCTTTTCCAGTCCTGTGGCCACTGCTGAGTTTTCCAAATTTGCTGGCATATTGAGTGTAGCACTTTCACAGCATCATCTTTCAGGATTTGAAATAGCTCCACTGGAATTCCATCACCTCCACTAGCTTTGTTTGTAGTGATGCTTCCTAAGGCCTACTTGACTTCACATTCCAGGATGTCTGGCTCTAGGTGAGTAATCTCACCATCGTGACTATCTTGGTCGTGAAGATCTTTTTTGTACAGTTCTTCTGTGTATTCTTGCCACCTCTTCTTAATATCTTCTGCTTCTGTTGGTCCGTACCATTGCTGTCCTTTATTGTGCCCATTTTGCATGAAATGTTCCTTTGGTATCTGCAATTTTCTTGAAGAGATTTCTAGTCTTTCCCATTCTATTGTTTTCCTCTATTTATCGCTGAGGAAGACTTTCTTATCTCTCCTTGCTATTCTGTATATAATTGATACTCTTGCCAATTTGAATCCAAAAGTTTGTTTTTTGCTTGCTTATTCTTTATACAGGGAGTTTGATTAAAAATTATTTGGATATTAAATAATTTGCAGTTATTTTCTTGGACCAGGTTTTGGTTTGCTTTAAATTTAATTTTTATCATATAGTACATACAAATAATTATAGTTATCAAAGATTTTTGTTCGGCAAAACAAATGAAAATCTCTAAAATGATTGAAGAATAGACTCATTTTAGTGAATGATGAGGACTGCTTTAGTTTTATATTAACATTATTCAATAAAAGTTTTTGAGATGACAGGGATATTATCTTCTGGTACCATTCAACAGCGTGGCCACCAGCCCCTGTGGATACTAAATACTTAAATATGGCTGAGGAACTTAAGTTTTCATCTTATTTAGTTTAAATTAATTTAAACTTTAATTTAATGCCTACAAGTGGCTAGTGGCCATTGTATTGGGCAGTGCAAATTTAGGTGGTAAATAACTTGAGAAGCCAGACCAAGACTCCAGGCCAGATAGAGGACTGTTTTCAATATGGCAGCAGATTCAGTCTTTTCTCACTCAAAAATAAATAATGCTACTCCCAAATACTATACTCAACATTTCTATGGTGTTGTGGAGATTATTTTTTGCTGAAAGTTCTATATGTCATCTGTCTACAGAAAATGTCAAGAGTGCTCCAATGGAATGTCTAGTTATTTGTAAGAACTTTCAGGAAAAAAATACCAGAATGGATGGCAAAAGGCCCCACCAAAGAATGAATGAACTCTCCTGCTGTATAAATATATTAAGTCTTAGAAGCAATATCCTAAAAATAACTTTTTAATTTGAGAATAATTAATATTCAGTCCTCTTACAGCAATTACTGAAACAAATCTTTGTCCTCTGAGGCCCCTCCATATTCACTGTCATGAAAACATGTAAACTTGGATACAGAAGAAGTATTGTTTGTTCTCTTCTTATTGCTAAGGGGCATTTCCTCCAGAGCATCCTAGTCATTGGGACACAGGATGAAAATAAAGGAAAACAACACAGCTCCATCCCCAGCTTAATGAACAGACTGTTTCCATGGAGTCTGAGCCTTATGCTGACACATCCTGAGCAGGCTTCAGAGTTCGAAGTACCTGGGTATCAGGATGAGTCTTTGCTAAGTAAGCCATCATAATTCCTATTTCTGGAACTAAGCACTCAGGAAGCACAGGTGAAAGCTGAGATCCACATTACATGACATCTATCAGCTCTCTCCATGGGATTAAGAGCGGAGAGAGTTTTTCCCAGGTTCACTTCTCCTGTGCAAACTGCTGTTGAGAAGTAAACCAGAATGATGTCCGGCTGGGATATCCATCAGATTATGAGCTTCATACTTGGGGGGGTGTGAAAAATTACTAAAAAAGAGCCATTTCCTATTTGAAATAAGAAAAGTGAATCTTCTGATAAGATTTGTTGTTGGTTAATCTCTAAGTCGTGTCTGACTCTTCTTTGAACCCATGTATTGTAGCCTGCCAGGCTCCTCTGTCCATAGGATTTTCCAGGCAGGAATACTGGAATGGGTCATCATTTCCTTCTCCAGGGACCTTCCCAACCCAGGGATTAAACCTGCGTCTCCTGAATTGCAGGTGGATTCTTTACCACTGAGTCACCAGGGAAACCCCTGATAAGATTACAACCATGGAATAGAAGCTATATTTACTATTCTTCAAAAAAACAAAAACAAAAAACACTTTAATCACAGTTGTTTACAATGATCATTTCTGACGCAAGGGTAACCAAAATACCAAATTATCCTTTTTGCATTGCCAGTGCTGGTAGAGACGGCTTTGATTTGAGTCTATGTAGTGCATGTGTTCGGAGAAGGCAATGGCAAGCCACTCCAGTACTCTTGCCTAGAAAATCCCATGGATGGAGGAGCCTGGTAGGCTGCAGTCCGTGGGGTCGCTAAGGGTCGGACACGACTGAGTGACTTCACTTTCACTTTTCACTTTCACACATTGGAGAAGGAAATGGCAACCCACTCCAGTGTTCTTGCCTGGAGAATCCCAGGGATGGGGGAGCCTGGTGGGCTTCCGTCTATGGGGTCACACAGAGTCAGACACGACTGAAGTGACTTAGCAGCAGCAGCAGCAGCAGCAGTGCATGTGTTAAAGCTGAAAAGTGGAATCATTGTTTGTTTCTGCAACTGAGAATATGACCAGATACCTAAATTTTGGTTCCATTGTTTTTAACTATTATTCTATTGTAAAGAATAATAATTGACTGATCTAAAAAAGATTTATGTCTACATTCCAGAAAAATACAGCCTAAGCATGGCTCCCTTTGCAATGTGTGCAATGTATAAATCAAACACTAGTGAGCCCAAGTGTTCTTTATGTACTGAAGAGTACTAATGACTTTAATAAGAACGAAATGTTGTGCTTAAAGCAAACTGATTAACCTTGACAACAGAAGTGTAAACAGGAGTCTAATGAATATTAATTTTTCTTCTTTCCTGCATTAGCTCTAGCTGTTGACTGATTAGCTCTGACACCTACATGGTCAAATTAACAAGCATACTTGTAAGATATTTTCTATTGTTTATAACAGGAAAAATATTCCTCAACTTTCCTGGGTTGTTAATAGTAAGTTATCATGATTCCTTTAAAAATTGATCAGATTACCTTTTAAACAATCCTAGATATTCGCTCCTATTGTAGAAGATGCCTGTTTTGGAAGGAGTGCATCTAGTTCCAGTCATTTATAATGGGATTTCAGAGGCTAAACCCAAATGTAAGAGTGATTCCGTTATTAGACTTTCACATGAGCTGGATTACTCACCAGCAGCACTGAGGCAGGGGCAGGCGGGACGAGCCAGAGCTGCCATATTGAACTAAGTGCCACTTCCCAGTGTGGCCTTGCCATCTGTATCATGACATCAAAGGAGAGAGGCAGGAGCAGATGGCGCCAATGGCACACAAGAGCAAAAGTCACACCCACAGCATGCACTGAGTAATGAAACTGAGGGGACGCAGGGCAGAGAGCAGAAGGAAATTAAGGAAGGGTCGTGGTGGAGGTGCTCAGCCCCCACCACCACTGAGACAGCACAGTCCCACGGCTCCAACCCCTGTGGGGGACATGCTCTCCCACCAGCCCCAGCATCCGTCGCTGATGATTTCAGGGGCCTAGCCCCTGACCCAGTGCAGACTCACCTTGCCCAGAATGTGAACTAAGTAAAAAGAGATCTTCCTTCTCCAAGCGTGATGAGAAGCACAGGCTGAGAAAGTGTGAACTGTCAAGAAGTGACATCTCCAGCCACAGGGAGGAGACCAGCCCACAGGCAGGGAGGACGACAGATCCTGCAACCCGAAGCGAGAGACAAGGAGGGAGATGTCTGAGGTTGAGTCTCAGAGGACGCAAGTCTCCGAAATGGGAGAGAGGACAGTCTGACTTTACTGTCCCTAATTATGCAGGTAAAGGTACAAACTTTGACGTGTCGTTGTAGAAGTGTGTAAAGACCATGGTACCCAGCCTTGGCAGCAACAGTCAAGACTGGCCAGGGCAGCCCTAGATCATTTGCTTTTTCCAACCTAAACCTGCAAGAGAAGCAGGGCGGTTTTACAGTCAGTCACTTTCTCCATTTGAGAAACGCTTTCGCTTCCTGCCCCTCTCTGCTTTCACTCCATCCACAAAGCATCCTTAAGATGCTCAAAGTGTTTCCTTCTCTTAATCCTCTTAACTCTAGTGGGAGCCAGAACTCGCTCATAAATTTATCCTTAGAGATCACACCACTGGGAAGATTGGGTTCTTTGCTATGAGTCTAATTTGGGTCATCCCTGCAGAGGGCGTTGGAACTTGGGAGATGGTGAGCAAGGCGGATGTTCAGTGACTCTACGTTGGCTAAAGGGGTTTATAGTCATGATGATATGGGTTTCTTACAAATTTTCTAATTGAAGGATAATTGCTTTACAATGTTGTGTTGGCTTCTGCCATACAACAATCGCCATAAATACACATATGTCTCCTCCCTTCCTAGTCTCCCTGCCACTCCTCCCACTCCACCCCTCAAGGTCGTCACAGAGCACTGAATGGAGCTATGCAGCAGTTTTCCGCTGGCTGTCTATTTCACGCAGGGTAGGGTATATATGTCAGTGCTACTCTCTCAGTTCTTCCCACCCTCCCTGCCCCGGCCCTGTCTATGAGTTCATTCTCCATGTCTGTGCCTCTATTCCTGCCCTGGAAATAAATTCAGTTATGATGATATTGCAATGATAATATGTCATTTGCTACTAAATACTTTACTATTAGTTCGTCTCCTTCTGGCCACAACCCTAGGAAGCAAGCACTAAAATTATCACTGTGTTACAGATGAGGGAGCTGAAGCACAGGAAGATTAACTTACTCATGGTCACACAACTAGTAATTGGCAGATCCTAGATGGTAACCAGGTAATCTTGGGTCTGTGCCACTGATCAATATACCATACTATGTCTAATAGGAAGAAATATTGCTTATGTATTGATTGTGCTATGAAAACTAAACTACTAAATACTTGAAAGTTTAAGTTTGGGGGAGTATACATCAAAATATTAATAGTGAGAGTCAATCTTTAAATATTGGGGACAATTTTAATTGTATTTATTTAATATTTTATTATTATTATTTTCAAAAAGACATGTTTTGTTTTTCAATTAAAAAGTCACTAATTTTCAAGGTTACAGAGTTCAAACTGTTTTGCGGGACTCCCCACGTGATCACAAGGGAATGCTCCAGAAAGCATGCAGTAGCTTCCTTTCTAACTGGTAACTATGTGGAACCATTCTGTGGCGATTGGCAGCAAGAGTTCAGTTTTGCAGAGAAGTGTCCTACATGCTTTCCACAGTTCTGACACATGCTGTAACCCAGGTCTCCCGCATTGCTAGAGGATTCTTTACCAGCTGAGCCACAAGGGAAGCCCTGAGCAGATGTGTGCTATACCAAATCAGTGGGATGATGGGTACAATACGCTGATTTGTAAGTGATATCTGAGTGACAGTGCAGAATGAGGGCCAGAAGTTCCTCATAGTGTGGTGAACACAAAACTTGTCATTTTTGTCTGGGAACCGTCATACCCGAGGAATGCCAGTATGGAATGGCAGCATAGTGCCGATGAAAAGAACACGAGATGGGGCTGGTGGGCTGGGGAGTGAGAAGAGGCAGCTTACCCCATTAGAAAAGTTTTTACCCCAACTTCTCTTTTTTCCTGTTATTTTACTGAAGTATAGTTGATTTATAATGTTGTGTTAGTTTTGAGCATACAGCAAAGTAATTCAGTTATATTAATACATATGCATATATTCATTCTTTTTTAGATTCTTTACCCATATAGGTCATTATAGAATATTGAATAGAATTCCCTGAGCTATACAGTAGATCCTTGTTAATTATTTTATAAATAGTAGTCTGTGTATGTTAATCCCAAGCTCCTAATTTTTCCCTTCCCCTGATACTTCCCTTTTCATAACCATAAGTTTGTTTTAGAAATCTGTTTCTGTCTTGTAAATAAGTGCATTTATATCATTTTCAAAATTAGATTCCACATATGATTGATATCATACAATATTTGTCTAACTTCACTTAGTGTGATCATCTCTAGGTGCATCCATGTTGCTGCAAATGGCATTATTTCACTCTTTTCTTTTGCTGAGTAGTACATGTACCACACTTCTTTATCCATCCATCTGTTGATGGATAACAAGGTTGCTTCCATTGTACACAGTGCTGCAATGAATATTTGGGATGCATGTATCTTTCTGAATTATAGTTTTCTTTCTGGATATATCCCCAGCAGTATCCCAACTATTCCTTAAATAGCAGGACCTTGTACCAGCCATTTCACTTAATTTTGGCTTTTAGTTTTCTTGTATATAGATGACCATTTAAAGTTATAATATTCCATAATTACACACTAGTTTAGTTGGTCATATCTATAGGATTTATTTTTATATTTTAATTAAAAGTGACATTTTCTGATCATTCAACAACTGAAATTTCCCATCTTTTGGACAGATATACAACACTCCCACAGGGAAGCAGGCATTATAGCTATTTAAGTGTTTCTGCAAGGAGATCCAACCAGTCCATTCTAAAGGAGATCAATCCTGGGTGTTCATTGGAAGGACTGATGCTAAAGCTGAAACTCCAATACTTTGGCCACCTCATGCGATGAGTTGACTCACTGGAAAAGACTCTGATGCTGGGAGGGATTGGGGGTGGGAGGAGAAGGGGATGACAGAGAATGAGATGGCTGGATGGCATCACCGGCTCTGTGGACATGAGTTTGAGTAAACTCCGGGAGTTGGTGATGGACAGCGAGGCCTGGCGTGCTGTGATTCATGGGGTCGAAAAGAGTCGGACACGACTGAGCGACTGAACTGAACTGAATATCAAAATGAAAGTTAAATATACACATGCAAAAAGTCAGGGCTTGTGGTGGGCGTGGCCATGAAACATGAGAAATTTAGGGTGGTGTCAAGAGCCCAGTGGATGCGTGCCTTCAGCTCCCATCGTGAAAGCAATTTTAATATTGACAGCTTCAAGTCCATGCTCTCTGACATGGACTCTAGCAGAAAAGAAAACAGACAATTACAAAAATGGATTTAATTTCTCCCTGGAGAGATTTCATTTGGGAATGAGATGACCTGTTTCCAAAGAGTTTGTCTCTCTAAACAGAGCACTTCAAGTAAAAGGAATCAGTTCTCAAAACTTGGAGGATGTGCAAGTGGGCACAAGGAAACTTTTGGGGTTGCTGGAAATGTTCTATTTCTTGATTACAGTTGTGGTTACATGGGTTTACACATTTGTATACATTTGTCAAAACACTGAACCATATAATTATATTGGATACTTTTTATTGTATGTTGAATTTTAAAAAACCTCATGGGGACACATTATCAGTACACTCAAAAGGATTCTTTCTCACTTTCTTGAGCTAAAGATAATCTTTTAAACAATTCCAAAATACTTAATTTAAAATATGCTTACCTCTCAACTCAAAAATTCATTTAGAGAAATGATCCTACATGAAAATACTAAATGATGAGAACTAAAACTAATGTTCAGGATGTTCACTGCAAAGCTGCTAACAAGAGGAAACAAGAGGACACAGGTGAAGGTTTGCCTTGGAGAACAGGTACCAGCTAAGACCCTGAACTCTGAGCCCAGGATGTCGGTGTAGAGCCCAGCTCTGCTGTTCAGTAGCTGGGATTTCAGAATGCAAGTTTCTTAACCCATCTTGCCTTAGTTTCTCCATTTCCCAAATGAAATTTATAATGACACTTACCTCATAGGGTAGTCATCAGGATTATTATGTTTTTAATTCATTTTTATTGGAGTATAGTTGCTTTACAAGATTGTGTTAGTTTCTTTGTACAGCAAAGTGAATCAGACATTCACTTTGTTTCCACATACATCCTCTTTTTTGGATTTCCTTTCCATTTAGGTCACCACAGAGCGCTGAGTAGAGCTGCATGTGCTGGATGAATTGGGACTGACATATCTGCACTATTGACACTCTGTATAAAATAACTAGGGGCTTCCCTGGTAGCTCATTGGTAAAGAATCCACCCACAACGCAGGAGACGTGGGTTTTATCCCTGGATCAGGAAGATCCCCTGGAGCAGGGCATGGCAACCCACTCGAGTATTCTTGCCTGAAGAATCCCAGGGACAGAGAGCCTGTGGGCTACAGTCTCAGTTCAGTCGCTCAGTCGTGTCCGACTCTCCGCGACCCCATGAATCACAGTACGCCAGGCCTCCCTGTCCATCACCAACTCCCGGAGTTCACTCAGACTCATGTCCATCAAGTCGGTGATGCCATCCAGCCATCTCTTTCTCTGTCGTCCCCGTCTCCACCAGCCCCCAATCCTTCCCAGTATCAGAGTCTTTTCCAGTGAATCAACTCGTCGCATGAGGTGGCCAAAGTATTGGAGTTTCAGCTTTAGCATCAGTCCTTCCAATGAACACCCAGGACTGATCTCCTTCAGAATGGACTGGTTGGATCTCCTTGCAGTCCAAGGGACTCTCAAGAGTCTTCTCCAGCACCACAGTTCAAAAGCATCAATTCTTCGGGGATCAGCTTTCTTCACAGTCCAACTCTCACATCCATACATGACCACTGGAAAAACCATAGCCTTGACTAGACGGACCTTGGTTGGCAAAGTAATGTCTCTGCTTTTTAATATGCTATCTAGGCTGGTCATAACTTAGCATCTTTTAATTTCATGGCTGCGATCAGCATCTGCAATGATTTTGGAGCCCAAAAATATAAAGTCTGACACTGTTTCCACTGTTTCCCCATTTATTTCCCATGAAGTGATGGGACCAGAGGCCATGATCTTTGTTTTCTGAATGTTGAGCTTCAAGCCAACCTTTTTCACTTTCCTCTTTCACTTTCCTCAAGAGGCTTTTGAGTTCCTCTTCACTTTCTGCCATAAGGGTGGTGTCATCTGCATATCTGAGGTTATTGATACTTCTCCTGGCAATCTTGATTCCAGCTTGTGCTTCTTCCAGCCCAGCTTTCCTCATGATGTGCTATGCATATAAGTTAAATAAGCAGGATGACAATATACAGCCTTGACAGACTCCTTTTCTTATTTGAAACCAGTCTGTTGTTCCATGTCCAGTTCTAACTGTTGCTTCCTGACCTGCATACAGGTTTCTCAAGAGGCAGGTCAGGTGGTCTGGGATTCCCATCTCTTTCAAAATTTTCCACAGTTTATTGTGATCCATACAGTCAAAGGCTTTGGCATAGTCAATGAAGCAGAAATAGATATTTTTCTGGAACTCTCTTGCTTTCTCCATGATCCAGCGGATGTTGGCAATTCTATCTCTGGTGCCTCTGCCTTTTCTAAAACCTGTTTGAACATCTGGAAGTTCACGGGCTACAGTCTACAGAGTTACAAAGAGTCAGACACAACTGAAGTGACTTAGCACATGTACACATAAAATAGGAAACTAATGATGACGTCATGAGGGTTAATAACAGAGAAACTGGCATATAGCAAATGTCAAAAATATAATCACTAACTGAGCGAAACGTTTCTCTTCAGGTCACCAGAGTTCTAGCCTAACAGTTGTGATTTTATACCAAATGTACTGAATTTTAATAATAAAAATAACTATTTTTATAAGAGTTGCAACTTAAGACCTGGAGGACTTTCTCCTATAGCCTTCTAAGCATGATCCTCTTTAGTGTTTATGCGACGCTACTTTTCTAAAAGATAAGGTGTATAAAAGTACATGTGATCTTTTAAACGGAACAATAAACCAAAAATAAAAATAAATAGTTATGTGTAAATGGAAAGACTCTGATGCTGGGAGGGACTGGGGGCAGGAGGAGAAGGGGACGACAGAGGATGAGATGGCTGGATGGCATCACCGACTCGATAGCCATGAGTTTGCGTGAACTCCGGGAGCTGGTGATGGACAGGGAGGCCTGGCGTGCTGTGATTCATGGGGTCACGGAGAGTTGGACGCGACTGAGCGACTGAACTGAACTGAAAGGGAAGGAAGGTACAAGATGAAAATGAAAGAGACGGAATCCCCACTTATCCGAGTGCAATCAGTTTCATAGTTTAGCCTTTGACTTCACGTAAAGGTTTAATATTAAAAGAAAACCAAATCACCCCAAAAGTGATTGTCAATTCTGTGTGCTCATTTTACTGGGCTGAGGGATTCCCAGATAGATGGTTGAAGATCCCTTCCAGGTGTGTCTGTGAGGGTGTTTGTGGATGAGACCAGCATTTGAGTTGGTGGCCTGTCTGAACCAGGCTGTTTACCTGTGCAGGTGGGCATCAGGCCGTCCTCTGAGGGCCAGAGAACAAACAGGGGAGGAAGGGTGGGTTTACTCTCACCCTCAACTGAATGTCCACTGTCTTCTGCCCCCAGCAGTGATCCGGGTTCACTGGCCTTCAGACTCGCATGGGACTTCTGCCATCTGTCTCTTCAGGACTTTGGACTGAGAATGAACTACACCTCAGCTTTCCGGGTCTCCAGCTTGCAGATGGCATATCATGAGACTTCTCAGCCTCCCTAATCACGGAGCCAATTCCTACAATAAATCTCTTCTTGGAAAGAGTCACTCAGTCGTGTCTGACTGTTTGCGACCCTGTGGACTGTAGGCCCCCAGACTCCTCTGTCCATGGAATTCTCCAGGCAAGAATACTGGAGTGGGTAGCCATTCCCTTCTCCAGGGGATTTTCCTGACCCAGGGGTCAAACCTAAAATCTCCCACATTGCAGGCAGATTCTTTACCATCTGAGCCACCAGGGAAGCCCAATAAACCTCCTCTTATATATTAGTAGATATTCTCATGGTTCCATTTCTCTGGAGAACCCTGACTAATACATCAGATTTCTTTTAAACCTCTAAAAACAAAAGCAAAATGAAACATAATTGTTTCACATAATTCACATAATTATAGTACATCCAAAAGGACCTAAGATAATAACAGATAGACCTTGCTTTCTTATGACCTCTAGTGTAGAGAGAGAACTTTAAAAACCTAGGAGATAAATAAACATGTCTCTTAAATCATGTTTTTCAAACTTCAGATCATGACCTAGTAGGAGTTGTGAAATCAGCATAGTAGATGAAAAGTAGCACTTTTAAAATGAAACACTAGATTTGAATAGAAAATGGGATATTTGTACTTAGCAAGGGCAAGTGGCACAACACAAAACTTGTGTGCCTATGATTTTGTGTGTATACAGGGCCCAGTACAGTCCATACTGCAGGTCATGATACAAATAGGTTTTAAAAGCTTTTCTTTACACAACCCTCCAGAACTGACTCGAGGATCTCAGCTGTGATTCTGAAATCACCGTAAGGTGGAGAAGGTGGAAGATGCCGGGCTGTTGGATAAAAGCAGTGCATGCTAAGTTGCTTCAGTCCTATCTGACCCTGCAACCCTATAGACTGTAGCCCGCCAAGCTCCTCTGTCCATGGGATTCTCCAGGCAAGAATACTAGAGTGGTTTGCCATTTCCTTCTCCCGGGGATCTTTCCAAGCCAGGGGTCGAACCCAGGTCTCCTGCAGCTCCTGCATTGAAAACGAATTCTTTCTTTACTGCTGAGCCACCAGCGAAGCTCCAGATAAAATCAGAGCTGCAATCAACCATCCTGAGAAACACGATAGGAAACTGATGCCGTCCTGGTTCTACCTGAAGTTAACCCTGCTAGCACCAGCCTCTCTTCATAAAATGCTACCAAGGAGATCAGGCAGCTGAACCCCCATCTGTCTGAAGCTGCACCATGCCCTGATGGAAGCTGCTGAGTTCTGTTCCTTCAGGCTCAATTTGTCTAAGCCACAAAGCTGGAGTTGGAGCAAGCATGCCTCTTGGGCGACGTGCCAGAATGTAGTGAGCTGGGTGCTATGAGGACTAACCCTCTGCTGCTTCTTTCTCTGCACTCTCAGAGTGCTCTCCTTACAGGACACCTCAACGCTGGCCACAGATGTGTGGGGACCTGGTGACCTGGTGGGTCCTGACTTCCTAAAGGGGTAGCCAGCACCCAGCTCGGGTTATCTATGGGAATGAGATCCCAGTGTTTTCAGTTCTCCCAATTGTCAAGAGACCCAGAAATCCAGATTTTTGCGTAAAATGACTTGTCTATAAATATTGGCAACACAGTTTTAAAAATTTAATCATGGTCCAAAAAATATGGTCAACATTTGCTCTCCTTGCTCCTGGTTTGCGTCTTTTCAACTAAATCAGGTTTTTTGTTTGCTTTTTTACTCTTGTTCTTGTTTTTTCCTTTGTTTTCTCAAGGAATGGGAAAAGATGGGAATTTGCAGTTGGTAGATGCAAACTATTGCATTTAGAATGAATGAACAAGGTCCTACCGTACAGCTGCTGATGCTACTGCTGTTTAGTCACTCAGTCGTGTCCAACTCTTTGCCACCCCATAGACTGTAGTCTGCCAGGCTTCTCTGTCCATGGGATTCTCCAGGCAAGAATACTGGAGTGGGTTACCATTTCCTTCCCCAGGGCATCTTCTCAACCCAGGGATCGAACCCGTGTCTCCTGCTTGTCAGGAGATTCTTTACCACTGAGTCACCTGGGACTATAGATACTGGTAGCTATATCTTATCTCCTGGGGTAAACAGAATATGGAAAAGAATATTTTGAAAAACAAATGTATATATGTGTAAAACTGAGTTACTTTTGCTGTACAACTGAGATTGACACAACATTGTAAATCAACTATATGTCAATAAAAAATAATATAATGAAATAAAAAGCTTTTGTAACATTAAAATCAGAAAAATGGGAAAAGAATTTGAGAGAGTTCCCTGGTCGTCCAGTGGTTAAGACTTCATACTCCCAATCCCTGGTGAGGGAACTAGGATCCCACATGCCACATGGGGTGGTAAGGCAAAAAAAAAGGAGAAAGAATTTGAAAAAGAAGAGATATATGTATATGTATAACTGAATTACTTTTCTGTATACCTGAAACTAATACAACACTATAAATCAACTCTACTCCAATATAAAATAAAAATTAAAAAAGAAACCCTTATCTTTAAATGAATTTTATGTACAAGTCCAATAAATAAAACTACCACCAATGAAAATGCTCCTCTTTGAGGAGTGGGCCAGGCCAGAGCTGTTTCTATTTGTCTCTCAGCCTCCCTAGCTCTGCTCTGATGAGCCCCTGGCTCTAGAAAAGAGAGAAACCACAGATCTATTAAATAAATGCCAACAGTATGGTCTTTTCGAGTAGAATTCTTTTTTCTTTTTGTTTAAATTAGCAATTTGCCAGCAGGTTCCATTACTCCTTGTGTGTGTCAGTCACTCTTTCATGTCTGACTCTTTGCAACCCATGGGCTGTAGCCCACCAGGCTCCTCTGTCCATGGGATTCTCCAGGCAAGAATACTGGAGTGGGTAGCCATTCCCTTCTTCAGGGGATCTTCCTGACCCAAGGATCAAACATGGGTCTCCTGCACTGCAGGCAGATTCTTTACCATCTGAGCCACCTGGGAAGCCCCCATTAGTCCTTGAGGCCATTCTTATATTGTAATATTAAGGTTATATCATTAACATATGGATATCATCAACATATGGAAAGATGTTTATCATTTTTACATTTTTATTTATGTTGGGGCAGAAGGGAATACATAGATCATTTAAGTGAGCAAGACGAAATTACTTAGGTGCAAGTTATAAATGAAAATTTCTAGATTCAACCCTGCCGCAAGCCATTTAAAGGCAGAACTGACACTTTCAATATCCATTCTGATGTTGCCATTTAGATTAAGAAAACCACTTAAAATCTAAAGGCTACCTCAAAATCCTATAAGCTACCCATGGAACAACTTGGAATTTCTTCTGGAATAAGGTGGGTATAAACAAAAGGACCTTTGCCAACAAAGGTCCATCTAGTCAAAGCTATGATTTTGCCAGTGGGCATGTATGGATGTGAGAGTTGGACTATAAAGAAAGCTGAGCACCGAAGAATTGATGCTTTTGAAGAATTGATGCAGGCCTCGAGTATGTGCCTGAAGGAGCCCCAGACAGCAGCCCAAATTTCCAGAACAGTGTGGAAGAACCAAACCCAGAGGCTCTCCCTCTGCTGGAAGTGTACTTGGAGGAGTAACCCCTCTACCCACCCCCGCTGTACCCATCTGGGGAACCAGAAGGCCGGGGAGAAGACTCTGTGAGCTTGCGTCCACCTGAGATCACCGGGCAGGTTTCTCTGCCTCCTGGCAAAAGGACAAACTTGCGTAAAACTAGTTCCGAGCGGATTGCACATGGAATGAGGGTGAAATTCAACCCTTTTGCTTTGCTTCTAGATTCCTCTTTGGAGGGAGAATTTGACCTTGTACAGAGAATTATTTATGAAGTTGATGACCCAAGCCTGCCTAATGATGAAGGTATTACAGCTCTTCACAATGCTGTGTGTGCAGGTCACACTGAAATCGTGAAATTCCTGGTATGGTTTGGTGTAAATGTCAATGCTGCTGACAGTAATGGATGGACCCCGCTGCATTGCGCTGCCTCCTGTAATAACGTCCAGGTGTGTAAGTTCTTGCTGGAGTCAGGAGCCGCTGTGTTTGCCATGACCTACAGTGACATGCAGACGGCTGCTGATAAGTGAGAGGAGATGGAAGAAGTCTACACCCAGTGCTCGCAATTTCTGTATGGAGTTCAGGAGAAAATGGGCATAATGAATAAAGGGGTCATTTATGCACTTTGGGACTATAAGCCTCAGAATGACGACGAGCTGCCCATGAAGGAAGGAGACTGCATGACAATCGCGCGCAGGGAAGACGAAGATGAGGTTGAATGGTGGTGGGCCCGCCTGAACGACAAGGAAGGATATGTTCCACGCAACTTGCTGGGACTATACCCAAGAATTAAACCAAGACAAAGGAGCTTGGCCTGAAACTTTGCAGACGTTTAGTTCATGAAGAATTAATCCACTAAGAAGAAACAGTATGATCGTTTGTGGCAGAAATTTCTCAAGACTCATTTTAATGACAGAATAACTTGAAAGCCATGAAGAAGGAGCTCTGGAAGCAGATGAAGGCTTGGAGCAGCCACTGTTGGCAAAGGATGCTCAGCTGGATGGAGCAGAGCTTGGCAGGAAGCTGATGCACCACGTTGGGCAAGGTGCCCTGTGTTGTACTCCAAAAAATACATGGTGACAATCCTGTTCTCTGCAAGAAATGGGACCACTTATTGGACTACTGGGAGGTCAGCTTCATGGCCTGCTTCTGTTGGTGTTTTTCAGCACCTGCCACGTCCCCCACCAGAAGGACCAGTGCCACCACGGTGCTATCTCTGATTGTCCCCCAGAACAGCAGGCCCACGGGGGACTTGCATGGAGGCTCAAAGGTGCTGCACACTGTGTATTGTCTGTGAAGAACTGTTTGATGGTTGTCAGTGAGCAATAACTTGATGGTATAATTCCTTGTAGCACCATATCTTTGAAATATTGAAACCACACTACACTACAGATAGATTTAGATTCTTGTTTTTAGGTTGAGATTTGAATCTATATTTATTGTCTTTTGTATCTCAGAAATTAGAGACTTGCTATAGACTTACTCATGATATTTATCAAGATCATAGTTGACTTTAAAAATAATTGTAATAAAATTAAACTTTTTGACTCTCAAAAAAAAAAAAAAAAGAATTGATGCGTTTGAACTATGGTGCTGGAGAAGACTGTTGAGAGTCCCTTAGACTGCAAAGAAATCCAACCAGTCCATCCTAAAGGAAATATCCTGAATATTCATTGGAAGGACTGATGCTGAAGCTGAAACTCCAATGCTTTGGCCAGTTGATGTGAAAAACTGACTCACTGGAAAAGACCCTAATGCCGGGAAAGATTAACGGCAGAGAAGAAGGGGACGACAGAGGATGACATAGTTGGATGGCATCACGGACTCAACGGACATGAGTTTGAGTGAGCTCCAGGAGTTGGTGACGGACAGGGAAGTCTGGAGTGCTGCAGTCCATGGGGTCGCAAAGGGTCAGACACAACAGTGACAGAACTGAACTGAACCAAAAAGCACAGAGAGAGCTCCTGACTATGGAATCAAAAGCTGTTAGTAGGTCACTTGATATGGAGAAAAGTAGAATTTTTCATAATTAAGTTCCCATTGTAGTGAAGGAAGCAGGACACTGAGCTTCATAGTCACATGACGCTCTGAAAATCTCACTGTTAATTGATCATGAGGTAGGGCTGGAATCCAGCCTTTTCTATTCTGAGGCTCTGTTTTGTATTTTTCCCTTCCACTATGCAAGCAACACAAGATCTTAAAGGTGTTCATAAAAAACATTTCTGGCATCTGATTTAAGATATGTCAACAAAAGCAATAGAGACTGCATATTTTGCTACTGGGGCTTCCCAGGTGGTTCAGTGGGTAAAGAATCCCCCTACAATGCAGGAGACACAGGAGACACGGGTTTGATCTCTGGGTCAGGAAGATCCCCTGGAGGAGGGCATGGCAACCCACTCCAGTATTCTTGCCTGGAGAATCCCCATGGACAGAGGAGCCTGGTGGGCTACAGTCCTTGGGGTCACAAAGAGTAGGACATGACTGAAGCAACTGAGACCCCACATTTTGCTACTAAATAGATTTCACTTTAAACATATTTTTCATATTACTTTTGCATAAAATCAGTTGACAGCTTTTGATGGAGGTAGAGCAGACTTCTTGATATAAGTGTAGTGAAGAAAGCATCCTAAAATGGGGGTAATTTACTAAATTTCAAATGCTTAACCTGCTTTTCATCCACTCAATAGTGTCAGATGTGGAATCTGACATACAGAGAAATGTTATTTATAGTCATACTTCTATGATATTATATATTCCACACTGTTTATTGCAGAACTATTTTTTATCTACTTCCAGAGCACAAACCCCCCTCCAAGAAAAAGCAGATTTTGAACCGAGATAATCTATCCATATTTTCTGTGTTTTTTCTTTCCTCCTGCCCACAAATCCTTGTTATGTGTGTGTGCATGTGTGTGTGCTAACTTCTATTGAACTCCTGACCTTGGGTAAAGATTCAGCTTTGCATGAATATTTGAAAACGACTTTTGCTGATTTAGCTGCTAAATGCATATGATAGAAGTCCAGCTTACCTTGGAGGCTCTGGGGATTTTAACTCACCGGTGCCAGAAAGCAGACCAGTCTGGAGAGATCAGCTAATGTCTCCCAGCTGTGCAGGGAAAGTGTGAACAGCTCTGTCACAAGCGCTGCCTCTTTCTCTTATCTCCCAGATAGTACTTTCCACTCAAACCATCACTTCTCATTTGCTGTTTGGTCATTGGTGGCAGAAATTGCTGCTTTATTGCCCACGGAGAAGCAAAGTGGGGAGTGTGGGGCCAGTCTGGAAGTTTCCCCAGCACAAAGGAAGTTTCAGGCTCAGGCTTAGTCCTGGAGCAGACACACAGGAGGCTGACAGAAAATATATATTCACAGCTTTGGCCTAGAGGTTGGTGGTAGACCAGTAGGTAATACAAGGAGAAATGGCCTTTTCTGGAGGGGTTCTTTCCAGGTGAGAAAGTGACATGCCCTTGCTTGGCCCAGGAGTAAGCTAGCATTTCTTGGCCAATTTCCAAAGCAGGTTTGTCAGAAGGCAGAAACAAAAGGCAACAAAAACTTCAGCAAGAAATAGAACATTTTAGCAACGAGGCAGTAATTCTCAACCTTGAAGTTTTATAGGAAAGCAAGTATTGAGGACTCCCCTGGTGGTCCAGTGGTTCAATCCCTGGTCGGGTAGCCAAGATCCCACATGCTTTGCAGCCAAAAAACCAAAATGAAACAATATTGTAACAAATTCAATGAAGACTTTAAAAAACAAAACAAACAAAACAAAACCCTAGAAGCCTGGATTTAAAATAAAAAGAAAAAAAGAAGCAGGTATCGAATGACTGTCTACACTCAGCAAAATTTCAGCAGACACTTGGTTACTCTCCACCCTGCTCCCCTGCTCCCAGCCATTCCCTCCACCAAGCAGAACCTTAATATGATCTTGTCTACCTTCCTGACTTTAAAGACAGAGAAACTGAGACTCTGACTCCTGTGAGCCTAGGTCTCTTTGTTAGTATAATGAGATCATAGTGTTGTATGTTTTTCCAAGCTTTGTAAGGACTGTGATCTTAAAATTTGTTTTCTTGTCACATTTCCTTTAAATGCCAAGTCACGGTGGTTTGTGTCTCCATCTGTTTGATCTCAGGAATCCAGGTGCTGAGTAGATTTCCTCTCCCCAGCAACACCTGAGAAGCGCCCAGACCCTCCAGAGATCTTCCCTGGTTGTCATTTGCCAGTTCAGTCGTCAACTTTCTCTCAGAACACAGACCAGAGACTAATTTATTGCTGTTCTCTTCTTGCCAGTTTTGGACCAGTTTCTTGCACGCATTTGCACTGCCCTGGACCACAGTATTTTTTTTTAAAGGTTACCCACAGATAAACTTCTTTCTTTCTGTTTTTTTTTTTTTAATTACTAAGAGTATAACTGCTTTACAGGGCTTCCCTGGTGACTTAGAAGATAAAGAATCTGCCTGCAACTCAGGAGACCCAGTTTCAATCCCTGGGTAGGAAGAAATCCTGGAGAAGGGAATGGCAACCCACTCCAGTATTTTTGCCTAGAGAATTCCATGGACAGAGGAGACTGACCGGCTACAGTCCATAGGGTCGCAAAGAGTGAGACATGACTGAGCAACTCACACACACACACACACACACACACACACACACACAATTGCTTTACAATGTGTTAGCTTCTTCTGTACAAAAAGTGAATCAGCTATATTTATACATATATTCCCTTCCTCTTGGACCACCTCTGCTGCATCCCACCTCTCTAGGTCATCACAGAGCACCAAGCTGAGCTCCTTGTGCTATAAAAGAGCTTCCCGTTCTTGCCTGGAGAATCCCAGGGACGGGGGAGCCTGGTGGGCTTCCGTCTATGGGGTCACACAGAGTCGGACACGACTGAGGTGACTTAGCAGCAGTAGCAGCGAATATATGTCAATCTCAAACTCCTAATTCATCCCACCCTCCTCTTCCCCCTCCCCCAGCTCAGCATGTCCATTCTCTATGTCTGCGCCTCTAGGCCTGTCCTATAAATAGGTTCATCTGCACCATTTTTCTAGATTCCACATACATTCGTTAATATATGTTTATTTTTCTCTTTCTGACTTAACTTCATTCTGTATGGCAGACTCTAGGTCCACCCACATCTCTGCATCCTTTTATGGCTGAGTGCTTCCCTGGTGGCTCAGAGGTTAAAGCGTCTGCCTCCCATGCGGGAGACCCGGATTCGATCCCTGGATCGGGAAGATCCCCTGGCGAAGGAAATGGTAACCTACTGCAGTATTCTTGCCTGGAGAATCCCATGGACAAAGAAGCTTGGTAGACTACAGTCCACGGGGTCGCAAAGAGTCGGACACGACTGAGCGACTGAACAGAACGGAATGTTCTATTGTATATATTAATATGTACCACATCTTCTTTATCCATTTATCTGTTGTTGAAAATTCCGGTTGTTTCCAAACTTAGCACTATAACTTGTAATGAGAGTTCTCTAAGGTCTTGAGGATAGTGCAGTGCCAACTGCTGCAGAATGCCATCGTGAATCTTTCAGTCCTGTGAGTCCCTGAGTCCGTGTGTCGCTCCTGATGCCTCTGTGTTTAGCAGCTTAGCATCTTGGCTTGCTTTTAATGTGGTCATGGTCATGTGACTACTCAAGAGACTGGTTTAGCTGTCCCAAAGTGAGTCTAAAACACATTTACAGTACCCCAAACTTTTGTTCTATTTGTTTCCCAGGCAGCGCTAAGAGATTACTACAAACCTGGTGGTGCATAACAAAAGGAATTTAGTCCCTCAGGTTCTGGAGGCCGGACATCCAAAACAGTATCCCTGGGCAGAAACCAAGGTGCCAGCAGGGCAATGCTCCCTCTGGAGGCTCAGGGGAGAATTGCTCCCAGTGAACACCAGGATCCTTGGCTTGTGGCAACATCCCTCCACTCTGCCTCCAGGGTCCCACTGGCTCCTGCTCTTCTGTGTGTCAAATCGCCCTTGGTCTCTAAGATTTCCACACTGATTCCAATGCATGTTTTTATTCCACACCACCAAGCACCTCTCTGTTACCAGGGTGTCCTGTTATTGAACTCAATTCTGACACCATCTATCTGGAAGGCCTGTTAGATACTACAGGTCAAGGGCCCAGTACTGCAGAATGGCCATTCTCCCCCTCCCCCAAAGTTGTGCGAACTGCAAGTCCAAGTTGCCACCGGTGCTTCTGATGAACCCCCTCCTTGGGTCTGATTAATTTGCTAGAGCAGCTCACAAAATTCAAAGAAACATTGTACTTACTGGATCACCCATTTATTGTGGAAAGATAGAGCTCAGGAACAGACAGATGGAAGAGACACACTGGTCAGGTCTGTGGGGAGGAGCCCAGAGGCTTATTAAGTCACTCATTAACACAACAAAAGACACCTTGATAGCTCTCATCATAGGAAATTCAAAGAGCTTTAGGAGCTCCGTACCAGGAACAGGATTAAGATAAAATATATATTTCCTATAATAAATCACAATATCACAACTTCTCCATCTTATTTGAATACATTTTGTGTCATTTAGGATCTACCTCAGGATCCTCAGCTTAATCCCCATCTGCAAAAGTTCTTTTCCAATAAGGTGACTTTCACAGGCTCTAAGTATTAGGACCTTATATCTTTGGGGCCATTATTCAGCCTACCTCGGAAGTGTTTGCTACTATTCATCCAATAGTTCTGTTGCAGGAAAGGGGACCCCTTCCAGGGCCCGAAACTGGGCCCTTGTCCAACACTCAGAAATGAATTGTCCGAGGAGACACATGTGCTGACAAAGCAAGAGATTTTATTGGGAGAGGGCACCCGGGCGGAGAGCAGGAGGGTAAGGGAACACAGGAGAACTGCTCCCAGGAGGCTTGCCGTCTCGGGTTTTATGGTGATGGGATTAGCTTCAGGGTTGTCTCAGCCAATCATTCTGACTCAGAGCCCTTCCTGGTGGTGCACACCTTGTTCAGCCAAGATGTGTGCCAGAGCGGAGGATTCTGGGAGGTGGTCGGACCTGTGGTGTCTCCTCTTGACCTTTCCCAAACTCTTCCAGTTGGTGGAGGCTTATTAGTTCCATTTTCCTTACCAGGATCTCCTGTCATAAAACAACTCGTGCAAATGGTTATTGTGGTGCCTGGCCAGGGTGGGTGGTTACAATCAGTGTGCTTCCCGTAACAGTTCCAATTTGTAGTCTTCTGCACAATGGCTTGACTTCCTCTGTTTGGGCAGGGGTGTCACCAATGAGTGAAAGTAACTTGTGTCACTTCTAGGCTAGAGCATTAAACTACTGTGCAAGGCCTCCAGAGCTCCAGTCCCTCTGCTGTGAGCCCAGTGATTTTTGGAATGATGGGTATCAAACCAGGTTAGAAGCAGAGAACCTGGCTGAACTGTGATGACAAGGATGAGCAAGAAATATACTTCTGCTGTTAAAAGTCACCAGATTCAGGTTTTTTGGTTTTGATTTTCAGCAATATCTTTTTAAAATTGGAGTATAGTTGTAAACACAAATTTACAATATTGTGCTAGTTTCAGGTATACAACTTAGTTATTCAGTTATGTATATACATATATATATATTTCAGATTATTTTCCATATAGCCTATTACAAGATACTGAATATAGTTCCTATGCTTTACAGTAAATCCTTATTAATTATCTACTGTATCTACTAGTGTGTATCTATTAATCCTAAATTCCTAATTTATCCTCCACTCCTCCCTTTCCTCTTTGGTAACCATACGTTTGTTTTCTATGTCTGTGAGTCTGTTTCTATTTTGTATATAGATTCATTTGTATTTTTTTTTAGATTCCACATATAGGTTATATCATATATTTGTCTTTCTCTGTCTGACTTACTTCACTCAGTATAATATGCCTAGGCTCATCTATGTTGCTGCGAATAGTATTCCATTGAGTGTATATATATATATATATATATATACATTTAAGAAGATGTGTGTAAATACACACACATAGCACATCTTCTTAAGCCAGTTGTTTGTTGATGGGCATTTATGTCGTTTCCACGTCTTGGCTATTGTGACTAGTGCTGCTGTGAACAATGGCGTGGATGTATCTTTTCAGATTAGAGTTTTTCGTCTTTTCCAGACACATACCCAGAAGAGAGACCAACACAGAGCAGGACTCTATGGTCCTTCCCTGCCATGTCTTTCACCAGTCTTTTGTCTGTAGAAAACTTTGGCCAAAGAATGAGTGTAGTCAGAGAGGTGAGAAAATGCAGAAGCAAAGAAAAACAGTCCCAATAAGACTAACTAGGGCTTCCCTGGTGGCTCAGAGGTTAAAGCGTCTGCCTCCAATGCGGGAGACCCGGGTTCGATCCCTGGGTCGGGAAGATGCCCTGGAGAAGGAAACGGTAACCCACTCCAGTATTCTTGCCTGGAGAATCCCATGGATGGAGAAGCCTGGTAGGCTACAGTCCACGGGGTCGCAAAGAGTCGGACACGACTGAGCGACTAAACAGAACAGAACAGTAATAGTTCAGTCATTAAGCATAGTGAAGGACATTTAGTTCCTTTTCAAAGGCTACAGATAATATTCTGAGCCATATTCTGTGAGCTGTCTTATGGAGACTAAAGCCTTCACCAAGTGGAAGAAATTAACTACATGACGATCAGACTGTAGCTGTTACATAAGCTCCCGCAATTCTGAGAATTGGCCTCAAAGAAATGGGAACAAACTGACCCTGGAACTGAAGATGAACTGCACTGAAAATAATCAGAATGACACTGGTCAGGTAACTGATGGCTAGTTTCACAATGACTGTGAGCCGACTGTGCTGTGTCTGCTTGTATCCCCTCCCTCCAGCTATAGAAGCTCTCGCCCACTACTTGTCAGCAGGGGGATGAAGGAGTTGGCCTTTGGACAGGTGTCCTCCCACCCCCTTGGTTACGAACCTTTGAAAACAAGTAAACTTTCCTTTCCACCAGCCTCGCCTCTTTGCTGGCTTTTAAGCTGTGAGCACCTGGACCCACTTTCAGTAACAGATTTTGGCGCCAACATGAAGCTGCGTTTCTCGCGGTATCTCGCTCCCGAGGTTTTCCCAAGTGACGCCGCCGCCACGATGACACCTGGGAAGCCTGTGAGAAGCCTATTGCTCCTGGCTTACTGGCTGCAGGAGTGGACTTGAGGGCCATTCCTAGCAGCTGCCAAAGCTTTGATTCTGGGTTCCTCCCTGTTTCTCCCCTGCTCAGCACTGGTGGCCAAGGTATTCTTTCCTTGGTGGAGTTGAAAGAGGGCTCTGGAAGAGCAGACAGTAAGTCCACCGGTGTGCACCCGGCTATCTTCTCTTTTGCGCACCAAGTGTGCTGTCTGGGCATTTTTGCCAGTTGGTTCTGATGTGTGTCTGCCATCGAGGCCCATTTGTGTTGACAAGTGTTTGTCTGGGACTCCATTTGGGTCCTCCTCTGGAGGGTTTGTGACAGTTCTGTCTTCTATTGTGTGAGCGTGTATTCCATTTGTGGGGTTGGTATTCTTGCTGTTTTTTGTAAAATGAGGAATTCAGGTTCAAATCAGAAAAAATTAAGCTATGAAACCATGACTAAAAAAAGAAAGATGACTTTTTGCCCATGTATTATTTAGGCTCTGGAGAAAATTGGCTAAGATGAAACTTTCAAAACTCCAAAACTGATTCTCTCTGCATATACAATTAAAGAAAGTTAGGTTGATAAAATATTGCTTTCAGAATTCTGACCCTGAGAGAACAGAAAAAAGACTAAGAGAAAACTTGAGGTTAACTCTTATCATGTCCTTAAAATGCAAACAACCCACTTTGTGAAGACTTCAGCTTTGGGTTAATAAGTAAAACTACAAGCCAAGAAAACAAGAGGAAAGAGGGCCAGGTTTATTAAACACACATTTTGTACCATAAAAGAGACATTGTGTTATGAAAAAAATATATTTCTTAGAGTTTGTGAAATATGTTCTTAAGTTTGCCAGTCAGAAAGTTCTGGTATAACCATTCAATTACTTATTTCTTGGTTTTGTTAAGGTTTTCAAGGGTTAAAAATTGTAATATGTAAAAATGACAAGGGAAGCATTTCACTGTGTAAAGGAAGTAGGATATGTGCTGCCAGCAAGAGAAGTTATAAAGACTAGAGATTTTTGTTGAGAAAAAATAAAGAATAATTCTGTCCTGTGGCTGGTTGTTTATGTATAGGAAAATAAGGGATAAATTAATATGGATCCAAAAAGTGATAAAATATCTCTGAAAAAGGAACTTTGAGAAAAAATTCTGTGCATTGTCAGAATTAAGATTAGATTGAATTTAACTAGGTAAGTAAATGAATTTTGTTATTAACAGAGAAATGATGCAAGATGATTTTTTTTTTCTCTCTCTG
The DNA here is from genome assembly GCF_049115385.1 of Moschus berezovskii. NCBI lineage: Eukaryota > Metazoa > Chordata > Mammalia > Artiodactyla > Moschidae > Moschus > Moschus berezovskii. The sequence continues at coordinate 59,187,295 of NC_142483.1, read as the reverse complement.
TTAAGAGAACAAAAGTTCTCCTGGAATACCTACTTTTGATAAGATTGTAAGTTTGTTTCTCTAGCTAACTTTGAGTTTTCCAGAGGGCCCCTGAGTCATCTCAGAAAAAAATATTAGTAAAAAAAAATTTTTAACTCTAATGAAAAGATTTTATTGTTTTCCTTTTGACTTCAATGTTCAGGATAAAGAAATTATCTAGTGAAGTTGTCAGAGTATAACTACTTATAATGTGTATCACTGCTGGCTTTATGTTAATGGCTTAAAGCGCATTTCAGAGCTGACCATGCTTTGCATGTAGCCCCCACTCTCTGCCTATAAAAGCTCTTGCTCACTGATCATCAGTGGTTGGGGATTGAGCCTTTGAACAGAAGTCCACCCACCCCCAGTTGACAGTCTCTGAAATAAATCTAACTTTTCTTTCCACCATCCTTCCCTCTTTATTGACTTTTGACTCTTTATTGACTGTTGAGCAGCCAGACCCACTTTCGGTAACACAAGTATGTGGTTATTTCTTGGATGTCCCCTATTTGTTTGCATTCCACTCGGTTATGTCACTTGTCAGCCTTAATGATGAAAGCTAAAATGATGAAAACCCAACTTTGCTTTTATAACACAAAGTATATTTAGCACAACTTTTAGATTCACTGACCTTTCCAGAAGTATATCTATATGTAAATCCATGGAAGATTGCCCTTTGTTTTGTTCATAATTTTGTAAAGACATTTTCTCTATTTTGAAATATCATGCTCCTAACTGCAAAGTTGGTTCTGGTGTTTCAATATCAGACAGACAGTTTTGTAGCTCTCAAACTGGTGTAGATTCTAATTTAAGTAAACATGTGGCTCTTTCATTATAAACTACTTTCTTTTTCTCTCTCCTTTATTTACAGGTAGGGTTTCTTGTTTTTTTGTTGTTTTGTTTTTTTGTAACCTATGAGTATCAGGAGCCTGATACTCATCTTTGTGGCGCTAAGTCTGGAAGGGTTGTGAACCACTGTTCAGGACAGTGCAGGTTCTCAGGATTACAATGAGATTATAATTATAATGATAGTTAGCATTTATTCAGGCTTCCCTGATCGCTTAGTTGGTAAAGAATCGCCTGCAGTGCAGAAGACTCTGGTTCGATTCCTGGGTTGGGAAGATCCCCTGGAGAAGGGATAGGCTATCCACTCCAGTATTCTTGGGCTTCCCTCATGGCTCAGCTGGGAAAGAATCTGCCTGCAATGCGGGAGACCTAGGTTCAATTCTTGGGTTGAGAAGATATCCTGGAGAAGGGAATAGCTGCTCATTCCAGTATTCTGGCCTGGAGAATTCCATGGACTGTATAGTCCATGGGATCAGAAAGAGTTGGGTACTACTGAGCGACAATTTACTGGGTTGTTTTCCATGCACCAAAGCAGTATGCTAATCACTTTGCAAATATCTTCTCATTTGATTTTCACAATAAATATTTCAGATAGGCAAATTTTTTATCTCCAGTTTTACAAATGAAATAAGTGAGCCTACAAAAGTAATTTGGCCAATACCGATAGTAAATGTAGTTGGCACTCCATACCTGCAAATGCAGAACCTGGGGGTGTTCTACAAGAACCTATGGGTGCAGAAGGAAGAGTTCAGTAAGCCATTTTATATGAGGGACCTGAACATCCACTAATTTGGGTAGCCACAGGGGTCCTGCAGATACAGAGGGAGGACAGTAACAGCATCATTTGAATACGAATCTGCTTGATCCCAGAGCCAGGGTGCTTCTGCCCAGGTGAACCACTGATTTAGAAAAGATTCCTGCACTGGCTGAAGGAACAACCAAAGGCAGGTGGGTCATATTCTGTATGTCTGAATCATCATTGCTTCCAATACAGCAAAACGAGTCTCCCAATTTCAGGAGAGGAGGCAAGGCTCAAACATATCAGAAAAGACAGAAAGAAGAGCTGTATAGAGTTAAAAACTTCAGCTGTATCTACTGCTTCTTCCATTTGAACAGTGAAAATGCTACGAAAGTCTCCAAGGTCAACATAGCCTCTGTTCAGCTTTTCTTCATGAGCAACTTCATATATTCATGCAAAACCTTTGACCTCTAAGAAGCCAGCTGCATTGATAATTATATCTCAAAAACAATTCTTTATGTGGTACCCACTCTATAATGGATTCAGAGACATGAATAAAACGTCTTAATTTTCAAGTATTTCTTTTTAAATTAATATTTGAAAGAAAAAATGTCTTGTAAAGAAAGGAGATTTTTGTCAGGCGTGTAGCTCTTGCATAGAAGGATAGAGTTTTCATGGCCTGTCTTGTTAAAAATGTTCTAGTACCCATCTGATGCACACTTATTTATGGATTTTAGACTAAAAGCTCTTTTTTGCCAGTTTTCTTCACAAGCACTTATCTCGACATCCTCATTAGGTGATTTTTCTCTTTTCTTTTTTGTTGAGGCCTAGCCATGCCCTTGGTACTCTCTTTTGTTCCTTGCTGCAAAAGGAATGGTTTTAAAGCCTCCCTCTCCAACAGTCCTACCTTTTTTTTTTTTTCCCTTTGTAATTAGCCTTATTTGAGGACCAGAGAAGCAAAAGACTGGAAAGAAATAAAAAAACTGTTGAACAAAAGACGACGTTCTTTACCCCAACCATATGCTGTATAGTTCGTGTGCAGCCTGGGTCAGATGACTCACACGTATGCCTTTAAAATGGAAAGAGAATGAAAAAAGAAAGAACAAGAAAAAGCACTGACTTTCTCAGCAGCCACATTGGCATAAACAGCCTGGGAGTAAATGTCACGGCGAAGGAGAATAATACATCCTTACCTTCGCTGCAGAAGTAACTCACTTTAAAACCAAAGAACGTGATGAAACTACGTACCTGGTCACAATGCTTGCAGACAGTCATTTGAAATCCCTTAATATTAATTTTCTTTACTTGAAAGGAGAGAAACACTTTTATTTTTTAAAACTCCTGGCATCTTTTCTCATTTAAGCCGCACAAAAATGGACTTGTTCGCTAGTTCCTTGAAAATAGGTTCATAAAAACAATTTCAATGCAGTGGTGATCAATGAGACATTTTTCCTGCCCCCTCTTTTCTTATATTATTAGTTAAGAGAACCAATGGATTTATGCTTTCTCTGTCTCTAGAAGTAAAACTCTAGCTTTCAAAATATTAAAATTCATAAATGCCATTGGCTTTTGGGCCTGGAATAATGTTATTTCTTAAAACAAAAAGTTTTTTGTGCCAATAGATTTCAGAAAAAAAGACCATCAAAGGCAGTTTTAATGAGGCAAATGTTACAGTGTATGAAGACTCAGGGTTCCAAAGATGCAGCTCTCAAGAAACCAACTTGTCTTCCTTCCCACTCTACCCTGTAAAATAAACACCTCAAGTTTATCAGAATATAGGCTTTAATTTTTGTTTGCTTGTTTTCCATTTTCACTGGGCAAGTACCAACAGGAATGCAGAGAACACTATCTGACAGGTTTTTTTATTGGAATACAATTGCCTCACAGTGTCGTGTTAGTTTCCGCTGTACAGTAACATGGATCAGCCATATGTATACATAGATTCCCCTTGTCTTGCACCTCCCTCCCACCCTTTCATTCCACCCATCTATGTCATCACCGAGCACTGAGCTGAGCTCTCTGTGCCATACAGCAGCTTCCCCCTAGCTAGCTATTGTACAGTGATAGTGTATAAATGTCACTGCTACTCTCTCGGCTCATCCCACCCTCTCCTTCCCACCCTGTGTCCACAAGCCCAGTTCCTGTGGCCTGCGTCTCTATCCCTGCCCCACAAGTAGGTTCATCAGTACCGTTTTCTAGATTCCACGTGTACCCTGATGTTCATACCAGCGCTGTTTGCAGTAGCCCAGAATATAGAAGCAACTTAGATGTCCATCAACAGATGAATGGATAAAGAAGTGGTACATATACACAATGGAATATTACTCAGGCATAAAAAGGAATGAAACTGAGTCCATTGCAGTGATGTAGTTCAATCTAGGCTATGTCATAGAGGGTGAAGTAAGTCAGAAAGAGGAAGACAAAATATCGTATATTAAATGCATATATAGAATATATAGAATGTACCTGAAAATTTAAGGAGAGCAAACACCCTCTTCCAACAACACAAGAGAAGACTCTACACATGGACATCACCAGATGGTCAACACAGAAATCAGATTGATTATATTCTTTGCAACCAAAGATGGAGAAGCTGTATACAGTTAGCAAAAACAAGACCAGGAGCTGACTGTGGCTCAGATCATGAACTCCTTATTGCCAAATTCAAACTTAAATTGAAGAAAGTAGGGAAAACCACTAGACCATTCAGATATGACCTCAATCAAATCCCTTATGATTATACAGTGGAAGTGAGAAATAGATTTAAGGGACTAGATCTGATAGATAGAGTGCCTGATGAACTCTGGATGGAGGTTCGTGACATTGTACAGGAGACAGGGACCAAGACCATCCCCATGGAAAAGAAATGCAAAAGAGCGAAATGGCTGTCTGAGGAGGCCTTACAAATAGCTGTGAAAAGAAGAGAGGCGAAAAGCAAAGGAGAAAAGGAAAGATATAAGCATCTGAATGCAGAGTTTCAAAGAATAGCAAGGAGAGATAAGAAAGACTTCCTCAGTGATCAATGCAAAGAAATAGAGGAAAACAACAGAATGGGAAAAACAAGAGACCTCTTCAAGAAAATTAGAGATTCCAAGGGAACATTTCATGCAAAGATGGGCTCGATAAAGGACAGAAATGGTATGGACCTAACAGAAGCAGAAGATATTAAGAAGAGGTGGCAGGAATACACAGAAGAACTGTACAAAAAAGATCTTCACGAACAAGATGGTCACGATAACATGATCACTGACCTAGAGCCAGACATCTTGGAATGTGAAGTCAAGTGGGCCTTAGAAAGCATCACTACTAACAAAGCTAGTGGAGGTGATGGAATTCCAGTTGAGCTATTTCAAGTCTTGAAAGATGATGCTGTGAAAGTGCTGCACTCAATATGCCAGCAGATATGGAAAACTCAGCAGTGGCCACAGGACTGGAAGAGGTCAGTCTTCATTCCAGTCCCAAAGAAAGGCAATGCCAAAGAATGCTCAAACTACCGCACAATTGCACTCATCTCACACGCTAGTAAAGTCATGCTCAAAATTCTCCAAGCCAGGCTTCAGCAGTATGTAAACCGTGAACTCCCAGATGTTCAAGCAGGTTTTAGAAAAGGCAGAGGCACCAGAGATCAAATTGCCAACATCCGCTGGATCATGGAGAAAGCAAGAGAGTTCCAGAAAAACATCTATTTCTGCTTCATTGACTATGCCAAAGCCTTTGACTGTGTCGATCACAATAAACTGTGGAACATTCTGAAAGAGATGGGGATCCCAGACCACCTGACCTGCCTCTTGAGAAACCTGTATGCAGGTCAGGAAGCAACAGTTAGAACTGGACATGGAACAACAGACTGGTTCCAAATAGGAAAAGGTGTACGTCAAGGTTGTATATTGTCACCTTGCTTATTTAACTTATATGCAGAGTACATCATGAGGAACGCTGGGCTGGAAGAAGCACAAGCTGGAATCAAGATTGCTGGGAGAAATATCAATAACCTCAGATATGCAGATGACACTACCCTTATGGCAGAAAGTGAAGAGGAACTCAAAAGCCTCTTGATGACAGTGAAAGAGGAGAGTGAAAAGGTTGGCTTGAAGCTCAACATTCAGAAAACAAAGATCATGGCATCTGGTCCCATCACTTCATGGGAAATAGATGGAAAAACAGTGGAAACAGTGTCAGACTTTATATTTTGGGGCTCCAAAATCACTGCGGATGCTGATTGCAGCCATGAAATTAAAAGACGCTTGCTCCTTGGAAGGAAAGTTATGACCAACCTAGACAGCATATTAAAAAGCAGAGACATTACTTTGCCAACCAAGGTCCGTCTAGTCAAGGCAATGGTTTTTCCCGTGGTCATGTATGGATGTGAGAGTTGGACTGTGAAGAAAGCTGATCGCCGAAGAATCGATGCTTTTGAACTGTGGTGTTGGAGAAGACTCTTGAGAGTCCCTTATACTGCAAGGAGATCCAACCAGTCCATTCTAAAGGAGATCAATCCTGGGTGTTCATTGGAGGGACTGATGCTAAAGCTGAAACTGCAATACTTTGGCCACCTCATGCGACGAGTTGACTCACTGGAAAAGACTCTGATGCTGGGAAAGGTTGGGGGCGGGAGGAGAAGGGGACGACAGAGAATGAGATGGCTGGATGGCATCACCGACTCTGTGGACATGAGCTTGAGTGAACTCCGGGAGTTGGTGATGGACAGGGAGGCCTGGCGTGCTGTTATTCATGGGGTCGCGGAGAGTCGGACACGACTGAGCAACTGAACTGAACTGAACTGAACTGAGGGGAGTACAGTACAACTGACCACCCCCCCCATCACAGGAGCTGGAACCCTCCACATAGTCAAAACCTGAGTATAACTCACTATCGTCGGTTCCTGATTTCCTTGGCGTCAACCCACAGTATACCATATAGATTGTAGTATTTAGTACTGAAAACAATCTGTATGTAAATGGGCCCATGCAGCTCAAATTGTGTTATTCAAGGATCAGCTGTGTTTATAAAGGTGTGAAACGGGTTTAGGAAAATCATCCACACACGCTATTGGTAACCACTGTCATCCTGGGGACTGAAACAGCAAATGGAAAGAACCATTATCCAAACCTATGAAACACTCTGGCTTTTTGAAGAGCCTTGCAGCCAGCCCAGAATGACCTGGCAATGCAGGTGAGAGGAGTCCACACCCTACCCTGCCCACTTCCTGCCCCTGATTTTCCTCAGGGCCTGCCAGTAAGCTATGCCAGTGGGAAACCAGAGTGGGGAGGAAGCTGTCAGTGCCATCTTGGTGCAGAGCAAGGGGACAGTGAGGCAGGAGGGCACAGGAAAGCAATCTCAGATTAGTACCTTTCTGTCTCCACTTTTTGCTAGAAGATACAGGCATCCCTTCCCCTTGAACTTTCTTTTCCTTCTACAAGAAATCAGTTACATGGAATTTTTTTTTTATGTACACCATTTTTTAAAAGTCTTTATTGGATTTGTCACAATATTGCTTCTGTTTTGGTTTTATGCCTGTGAGGCATGTGGGATCTTAGCTCCCCAGCTAGGATAGAACCAGCACTCCTTGCATTGGAAGGCAATGTCTTAATCACTGGACTGCCAGAGAAGTCCTTCATGGAACTCTTTTAAAGAAACAATTCTAAACAGCAAACTTGGCCCTCTTAATTCTGTTAATAGACCTCAAAGAGTTCTATACCTCTCTTCTATACCTGAAGAAAGGTCATTGTACCTTCTTCACCTGCTGCTAAATAGAAAGTAGGTAATGAATGTGGTCATTGCACTTAGCAAATATTTATTGAGTACTAAGCAAGTGTACAACAGGGCACCACCTGAGAGCCACAGACGACCCAAAGTCAGATGAGGACCCATCACCAGTGCATCTCTGGATCCCTGGCATGCATTTCTGCTTCCTCCTCCAGCATGTACTCAGGCACAAGTTGGTAACCACGACCCAGGCCTTCTAGCAGCACATTCTTGTCTTCTACTCTGTGTAACAGGCTCAGGACAGATCAGCTACTGAAGATAGACCAGTAAGAGTCTTGTTTGGGACTGTTTTGCTAGATTTATCAAGAAAGAGATGCCTTTCAAAAGGAATTTTTCGGTGAAAAGGATCTGAACAAAAGCCTATGAGAAGGAAGAGGCTCCGCTGAGAAAAGCAGAGCTCAGGAAAGAAGGAGGTGGAGGCCCTGGACTGCCATGCCTGAAGCCTGCTGGACTCAGAGTCCTGAGGTAATACTTGTCTTGTTTTGCTTAAGCTGTGGTTATATCCCTTATAACAGGATGAGTCTTGACTCATACATTATCCTCAAGAAGTTTGTGTGTAACAGGGAAGATCAGTGTGTAAATAAAACACTAAATATAAAGTTAGAAATAATATTTTTAAAAGATAAAGACTTCAGGGAAACCAGGTTTACTTACAGAAGTAATTATCTGAACAATCAAGGAAATTAAGATGCCATTTGAATTGGGCCCTGAGTCACAGATAAAATGGGACTTGTTGGTTTTTAGGGACGGGCACATAGAGAGACAGAGACATGTAAAAGGATATACTCCAGTGTACTTCCAAATGTTATCCATGGTAATTCCTTGGAGTTGGGATTGGAATTGAGCTTCCCAGGTGGCACTATTGGTAAAGAACCTGCCTGCCAATGCAGGAGACATAAGAGACTCAGGTTCAGTGCTGGGCCAGGAAGATCCCCTGGAGAAGAACATGGCAACCCACTCCAGTATTCCTGCCTGGAGAATCCCATGGACAGAGGAGCCTGGTGGGCTACAGTACATGGGGTCACAAAGAGTCAGACACAACCAAAATGACTTAACATGCAAGCATGGGATTGGAATGGAAAAGGTTTATTTTTAATTGCTTGGTTTGGGCTACAATTTTTATTTTCTTTTTTGTATTCTTTAAAGTTGTTACAGCTCGCATGTGTTACTTCTGTAGTTTTCTTTAAAAGAAAAATTATTCAGAAATTTCCTTTAGTTCACCGTACAGACCTGTGAGCATCTGCAATAAACCACCTGTTGACTGCGATCTGCTAAAACAGCGTGCTGAGGAAGGGGCACAGGTAAGCAGAAATAGAACAGGGGTATGAATTATGGCAGGGCAATTTATTGTAATGACTTTTTAAATAGCTTTAAAATGTGATGAGATACTTTCATCATTTCTTCCTCCACCAAATGTGATTTGTCCTAGGCCAAATGCAAGTGTGATGTTGGTAGTAATTAAACTTTAATCTGTTTACACACACACACACACATGATCTACACACACACACACACACTCTACCAGATGGATGTTTCTCTGCTTTTGTTGACTGAGTAGCAACCGGAATGGAATGATTAGCAGGAAGAGGAGGAGGATGTAGTCCGTCATACATGGGAAACACATCACGTGTTCAGGAGTACTCCAAATTGTCTACTTCTAAACTTTGTACTTCGCAAGCAAGGAAACTGACCCTTACCCTGGGTCAGGTAACAAGCATTTGAAAGTGAAAGTTGCTCAGTCGTGTCCGACTCTGCAATTCCATGGAATTCTCTAGGCCAGAATACTGAAGTGGGTAGCCTTTCCCTTCTCCAGGGGATGCCCCCAATTCAGGGATTGAACCCAGGTCTCTCACATTGCAGGCAGTCTCTTTACCAGCTGAGCCACAAGGGAAGCCCCAGAATATTGAAGTGAGTGGGCTATCCCTTCTCCAGCACATCTTCCCGACCCAGGAATCGAACCGGGGTCTCCTGAAGTACAGGCAGATTCTTTACCAACTGAGCTATCAGGGAAGCCCTGATAACAAGCATGTAGGGGCTGAGATCTGACTCATACAGTCTTGGTCCAGGGCTCCTAATACACGGCTTCTCCACAGGAATGATGATAGATGGTCTCTGTATATACAAACATCCTTAAAGAATTAGAAGCCCTAGCCTGACTACAAATAAGAAAGTGAGAAGTAAAATTTCCACTATTTCACACCCATCCTCCACGATCATCTGGTGCACAGCTGGCAGAGGTCTGGGGTACATGTACGCCCATAATCTTGACTTCAGCATCAGACTAACTCAGAGATACTCAGGACATCTAGCTTGCTTCTGGGACAGTGTATCTGCTTCCCTGTGCCAGGCAGGATGTGATCTACCAATATTCTAATGCTGAAATGAGACAGCTCAAGCAACAGCTGATTGCACTCCATGAGAGCCACTAAAATCCGACAGCAGGTGTAGTCACCAATTTTGACCATAATGATGGCAATAAGGAGACTTTCTGTTAAAGGGACAAGAGAGCAGATACCTGGCAGCAGGCACTGGAAAAAAAGCACGACAGTTTTAAACAAGTACCGCATGTGGTGACTCATTAGATGTTGAGAGCTAATAAGAGGCTGCAGGTTTTTAGCTTAGCACTAGTGCTGTGGGCAGCAGGATCTCGTAACATCTAGAAATTGAAGATGAATCAGGAGGTGGTGATAAATCCGGCGCTGATGCCTGGTGTGTAGAACTGTTATATTTTTAGGATAAATGCAAAGATGTAAAAATCCAAGAGAGTGCAGAGTGAAGCAGATATGTTGAGAGATCTGCATGCTTGTGTATTCATTCACTCACTGAGCAAGTGCAATGCCCCAGGTAGCATCTAGGTACAATTAACCAGGTAAAGATTACAAAGTGTGGTGGGCGCTGGCATCATAGAAATGCAGGACACGATGAGGGTGTGGCTTGGAGAAATGAAGAACTTCCAGTGGAGGCGCCAGCCCAGGACAAGAAGAAGGAAAGGTGTGATAATGAAAAAGGAAGGGAAGTCCCGCCAGGAGGGACTGTAAGAAGGACTAGAGCTGGCAGGAGCCGGATGGTTAGTGAGGATGGGGAGGCAGACGGGCCCTGGTCCTTATGCTCCATACAAAAGCATCTCTGTTCTTCCAGACAGGAGAGTTACTTGCATAGCTGCCATTTCTAAAAGGCAGCCCGCTAAGCAGCATGTGTGTGTTGAGAAACTGCTACCAGTCACACAGTGAATAAGGTAAAGTACCCCCCTCCCCAGAAGCTTGTCATTGGAGGAGGAACTCAGACAGTGGGCCCACAGAAGAAGAAACACACCAGCTGCTGGGGAGGAGAAGAAGGAGGCTGTGATGGCAGTGGGTGAGTGAAGGGTGGGGATGCAGAGCCCTGGACACCCACCATGGCGGCTCTTGTGGAGGGAATATTTGAACTGAAGTGTCAGCAGTGGCAGGCTTCCCAGGAGGCACTAGTGGTAAAGAACCCACCTGCCAGTGCAGGAGATGTAAGACACGCAGGGTCAGTCCCTGGGTTGGGAAGATCCCCTGGAGCAGGAAGTGACAACCCACTTCAGTATTCTCCCAGTATTGTCCTGGGAAATCCCACGGACAGAGGTGCCTGGTGGCTACAGTTCATGGAGCCACAAAGTGTCAGACGTGACTGAGCACACACACTCACTCTCAGCAGTGAGAAGGGAGGCCTGTGAAGGTCGGGAGAAGCGTTCCAAGCAGAAGGACAGCCAACTCCTTGAGACAGAAACCAGCAGGCATGTGTTCGCCACCCAGAAATGGGGCCCATGTGGCCAAGAGGGAGGCTGGAGGGAGGTTTAAGGGGTATGATGGAGAGGTGAGGACGACCAGGGGAAACTTGAAGAAAGAGGACCAGATGTCCAGGCTGGCCCCAAGTAAACCCAGTTACCACTCTGGAGCCCAGTGTACCAGTAATAACACCCTCCCTCCCTCTCTAATGGAGAAGGCAATGGCAAGCCACACCAGTACTCTTGCCTAGAAAATCCCATGGATGGAGGAGCCTAGTGGGCTGCAGTCCGGTGGGGTCGCTATGGGTCGGACACGACTGAGCGACTTCACTTTCACACATTGGAGAAGGAAATGGCAACCCACTCCAGTGTTCTTGCCTGGAGAATCCCAGGGACGGGGGAGCCTGATGGGCTTCCGTCTATGGGGTCACACAGAGTCGGAAACGACTGAAGTGACTTAGCAGCAGCAGCAGCTCCCTCTCTAACGCTTATGAAGTAGGGCAAGGAGGCGAGATTTGCCATTCCGACTACTTTGTTTATAGTCCCTTACCATGTAAAAATGCCTCATACCGTAGTTGGCACTTATAGCTGGCTTTAATGAAACTCAGACAAAAGACTACTATCAAGGGACTTCCCTGGCTCTCCAGGGGTTAAGACTCCGCATTTCCAGTGCAGGGGGTGAGGGTTCAATCCCTGGTGGGGAACTAAGATCCCACATGCCGCAGGGTGCAGCCAGAAAAAAAAAAAAATTAATATCAAACAAGAGGCAGGAGACTGAGATTAAGAAGAACACGACTTCAGAGTAAGACAGAGGCAGATACGAGTCCTGATCCTCTATGTGCTTTGTGAACTAATGTAAATTACTTAACCTCTCTAAGCTTTTGATTTATCATCTGCAAAGCAGAAACAATAATAACCAGCTGAGTGCCTTTAAAGCATTAAGAACAAGGAATGCAAAGCTTTGCTTGGTGCAGAGTATTTCAATATCATAAACATAAACAATGCGTGCGTGCTAAGTCGCTCAGTCATGTCCAACTCTTTGTGACCCTGTGGACTGTAGCCCTCCAGGCTCCTCTGTCCATGGGATTCTCCAGGCAAGAATACTAAAGTGGGTTGCCATGCCCTCCTCCAGGGGATCTTCCCAACCCAGGGACTGAACCCATATCTCATACATCTCCTTCATTGGCAGGTAGGTTCTTTACCACTAGCGCCACCTGGGAGGCCCCAATACAGTTTCTTTAACACCATTTCAAAAAACCAATACTACCTGACAAAGAGATTTTCAAATCATTGTCAACGTCACTTTTTCTACTTTGCATTGAACCTCTGCTGAAAACAATACATTACCCCCCAGAGTAACACACTTGATATGCACATGAAATTTTGCAGAAACAGTTATTGAATGGGGGTGCTGAATAATTTTTGAGAAGCCATTGAAGGATTCCTGTCTTTTAAAGTTACTTCTTCTTTTAAATATTTATTATTTGGTTGTGTCAGGTCTTAGTTGCGGCTTTCAGGCTCTCTAGTTGGGGGCTCAGGCTCCAGAGCCTACTGGGCTCAGTTGCTCGATGGCATGTGGGGGTCTTAGTCCCTCTGCTGCTGCTAAGTCACTTCAGTCGTGTCCGACTCTGTGTGACCCCATAGACGGAAGCCCACCAGGCTCCCCCGTCCCTGGGATTCTCCAGGCAAGAACACTGGAGTGGGTTGCCATTTCCTTCTCCACTTAGTCCCTCACCAGGGATCAAAACCAAGTTCCTTGTGTTGGAAAATAGATTCTTAACCAGTGGACCACCAGGAAGTCCCAAAGACTCCTTTTAAAACACAAATTGAGCTGAATCACAGAACTGATTCTGTGATTCACCACCCCCACCCCCACCCCTGGTATCCCAACATTCCTGGCAAGGTGACCTAATCTCCCCTCTGAGGCTCACACGCCTTCTCTAACACTGGTCTAACCAGCCTCACTAAACAAACAGGTCATAAGTGGTCATCAGTCACAGCAAGAGAGGGGTTACACAGCTTCACAAAAGAAAATTACTGAAGAAAATTATTGAAAGTTATTGAAAGTGTATGATCTCACAGTTCTGGAGGCTAGAAGTTCAGGATCAAGTTCCGTGTAGGGGTGGTTGTTTCTGAGGGAGAACTTGCTCCCAGTCTGTCTCCTGGATGCTGGCAGTTCTCTGGCATTGCTTGGCTTCTAGATGTAGGCTTATCTCCTGCACCTTTGTCTTCACGTTTATGTGGCCTCCTTGCTGTAGGTCTGTCCCTTCACCACTTATTTTTATAAGAACATCAGGTCTATTGGAGTTGGAGCTCACCCACTCCAGGATGACCTCATTTTACCCTAACAAGTCACACCACAACAACCCTATTTCCAAATAAGGTAACATTCTGAGGTGCTGGGGTTAGGACACCAACCTATAAACATGGGGGTGACACAATTCAACCCATCACAACACTGAAATGAATCTCCTTATTTCACAGTTATTTATGCCCTTTCCAGAAAGAGATTCCATTTGAACTTTTCTAGTTTAGAAAAATGTGAAAGAGTAACTTCCTCAGCTTGATAAAAAATATCTATTAAAAAATCTATAGCTAATAGCCAGTTCAAAAATATACTTCCTGGTGGAAAAACTCTTAAGTTTTCCCACTAAGATCAGGTACAAGATAAGGATGCTCCCTCTTACCACTCCAACATTATACTGAAAATTCTAACTAATGCAATAAGACATAAAAGGGTATGTATGTATGTGTATATAAAGGATATATATGATACACATATAGAGAATGAAAAATAAAACTCTTTTTTGTTTGAAGATGACATGACTGACAGCGTAAAAATCCAAAAGAGTCAACAAAAACCTATAGGAACCAATAAGTGATAATAGTCAGGTTGAAGAATACAAGATTAATATGCAAAACCAATCACTTTCCTATATACCAGCAATAAACAGGTGGAATTGGAAATTAAAAACACAGCCCCATTACATTAACACCCCCCAAAATGAAATCCTTTGGTATAAATCTAACAAAATATGTACATGAGATATATGAGAAAAACTATAAAACTCTGATGAACAAAATCAAAGGAAAACTGAACAAATGGAAAGATATTTCAAGTTTGTGGATAAGAAGACTTAATATTATTAATATATCAGTTCTTTCCAACTTGATCTAGAGAATCAGTGCAATCCTGGTCAAAATCCCAGCTCGTTATTTTGTGAATATTGACAAATTGGTTACAAAATTTATGTGGAGAGGCAAAACATTCAGAATAACCAATATAATTTTGAAAGACAAAATACTGTGGAAAGGAGAAAATAAAAAAAGGTGAATCATGACCCAAAGGAAAATAAGAAAGAAAGACAAAAATGTTGGAGTATCAAACTCACCCATCTTCAAGTCTTATCTTAAAGCTACAGTGATCAAGACAGTGTGGTATTGATGAAAGAATAGACATCTAGGTCAATGAAACAGAATAGAGAGCTCAGAAATAGACCCATATAAATATAGTCAAATAATCTTTGACACATCAGGGCAAATAGATGGGGAAACAATGGAAAGAGTGACAGACTTTATTTTGGGGGGCTCCAAAATCACTGCAGATGGTGACTGCAGCCATGAAATTAAAAGACGCTGCTTGGAAGAAAAGCTGTGGCCAATCTAGACAGCATGCTGAAAAGCAAAGACTTTACTTTGCCAACAAAGGTCCATCTAGTCAAAGCTATGGTTTTTCTAGTATTCATGTATGGATGTGAGAGTTGGACTATAAAGAAAGCTGAGCACCAAAGAATTGATGCTTTTGAACTGTGGTGTAGGAGAAGACTCTTCAGAGTCCCTTGGACTGCATGGAGATCCAACCAGTCCATCCTAAAGGAAATCAGTCCTGAATATTCATTGAAAGGACTGATGCTGAAGCTGAAACTCCAATACTCTGACCACTTGATGTGAAGAACTGACTCATTTGAAAAGACCCTGATGCTGAGAAAGATTGAAGGCAGGAGGAGAAGGGGATGACAGAGGATGAGATGGTAGGATGGCATCACCCACTCGATGGACATGTGTTGAGTAGGCTCCAGGAGTTGGTGATGGACAGGAAAACCTGGTGTGCTGCAGTCCATGGGACTGCAAACAGTTGGACACGACTGAGCGACTGAACCGAATCTTTGACAGGAGAGCAAGGCAATATACAGTAAAGATACTCTTTCAACAAATAGTGGTGGAACAACTGGACTTCCACATGTAAAAAATAAACATTAAAAAAGTGAAATTAGACAGACCTTATCCCTTCACAAAAATTAATTCGGATCAGATCATAGACCTAAATGTGAAATGCAAAGCTATAAAACTTCTAGAAGATTATATAAGAGAAAATCTAGATGACCTTGGGTATGAAAATGACTTTTCAGATAGGAGCAAAGAAATAATTGGTGAGTCAGACTTTATTACAACTAAAAGATTAGCTCTGTGAAACATGTTGTCGAGAGAACAGAAACCCAAGCTACAAACTGGGAGAAAATATTTGCAAAACCCAACTGTTACCCAAAATATACAAACAACTCTTAAGCCTCTACAGTAAGAAGCAAACAACCTGATTTTAAAACTGGACCCATAGACCTTAACAGACTCCTCACCAAAGAAGATATATAGAATGACAAGTTAGCATATGAAAAGATGCTCCATATCATGTTATCATGGAAATGCAAATTAAAACTATGAGCTACTATTATACAGTTATTAAAATAGCAAAATCCAGAATACTGACAATACCAAATGCTGATGAGGATATGGAGTAACAGGAGCTCTCATTCATAGCTGAGGGATGAAAACTGGAAAAGTCATTCTTGAAGACATTTGTAGAGTTTCTTACAAGAATAGTATACTCTGAAACAAGCAATTATGCTCCTTAGTATTTACCCAAAGGAGTTGAAATTAAAACCTGCACGTGAATATTTATAGTAGCTTAATGCATAATTGTTAAAAGCTGGAAACAATCAAGATGTCCTTCAGAAAGTGAATGGATAAACAAACTGTGGTTCATCCATACAATGGAACATTATTCAGGAATAAAAAGAAATGAGCTATCAAACCATGAAAGGCCATGGAGAAACCATAAATGCATACTACTAAGTGAAAGAAATTTTAAAAGCATATATATTGCATGATTTCAACTGTATAGTGTTCTGAAAAAGGCAAAACTATGGAAATAGTGAAAAGATTGGTGGTTGCCAGAGATTGGTTGAGGATAAAGAGATGAACAGACCAGTAAAAATACTTTGGGTACCATAATGAATACATCACGGTCCAAACCTGTAGAATGTATAACATGAAGACTGAGTGGTAAGGTAAACTATGGACTGGGGTGACTATAATGTACCATCCCCCCCCCACCGCCCCAGGGTGGCAGGGTTGTGGGGGGGGGGCAGAACTTGATAATGGGGGAGGCTATGTTTGTGTGAGGTCAGAGGTATAGGAAATCTCTACCTTCCCCTAAAATTTGCTGTGAACCTTAAACTGCTCTAAAAGTATCGTCTTAATTTTTAAAAACTGAGTCTTTGAAAAAGTTCTTATAGCTACTTGTCATTCCTGTTTAAAAAGATATTTCCTTTGAAAACATTATGCCTTGTTAAAAAAATATACAGCATTATACAAAAGAATTAAAAATGGAAAAGCATCTGATGCAGGCCTCCCCACAGGCCCACCCCTGCCACCACTTGTTCTCCAAGTTGACATCTGAGTCTCAAGGGTAATCAGGAACACGGAATTCCTTCCAAAAATCTCTGCGGCTCAGTAGGAACAACTGTTCCTGTTTATAAGGCACATGGTTTGATGAAGATTACGTTTATTTTAGATTAGACTGGGGTCTGGCCCTGTGGTTCCGAAAGTCTAAGAATGAAATTACAAGTTTAAACAGCTAGTGTTAGTAACACAGTCTGCCCGGCACTGGAGCAGATGCTGTCAACACCCCTCCCACAGACGGTGGGCACCGGTTCTACCGGAAGCATCCACAACTCCCAGCCACAGGGCCTCCCCCAGCATAGGCTGGAAGTGGGGGACGGGGGGTGGGGGGTGAGCACCCCTGGGAGGAACCCCCAGTACAAACTGGTGGGGTAACTCTGCTGCTGCTGCTAAGTCGCTTCAGTCGTGTCCGACTCTGTGCGACCCAATAGACGGAAGCCCACCAGGCTCCCCCGTCCCTGGGATTCTCCAGGCAAGAACACTGGAGTGGGCTGCCATTTCCTTCTCCAGTGTGTGAAAGTGAAAAGTGAAAGTGAAGTCATTTAGTCGTGTCAGAATCTGAGAAGTAACCAAATCCACCCCAGCATCCCTAGCCTGGTGAACTTCACCACCCGTTCTTGTAACCTGACCTATAATGTGCCCTTTATTAGCGACCTCCCCTTCTTTCTCTCACTTCCCTTCTTCCCCAGTCTTTCCTGGTTCCTCCTCCTAACTTTTACAGTGCTTTAGGATCTGCTGCTGGGGTAACTTAACTAAGACCATTGTTTTCACAACACTTACTCCCTTCTTCCTTGTTAATGAGAGGTCAGTTTTCCTGGAGTTCCCAGCTTTAAGTTCAAGTTCAAAGACTTCAAGGGAGTCTGTCTCTCCCAAGCCCCAAGAAAGGGACTCTGGTCGGTGTAGACCCAGTGCATGGTTCTGGTTCTCCTTCATAAACAGGTGGTTCAGTGAAGACACTGGGGAGGTGGTAGAGAGGTCAGGGGGAAGAGCCAACACAGAGGAGGCAGAGCCGTGAGAACCCCAGGAGCAGAGGCAGAGCCCTTCTTATTCTGGGAAATGTTGATAATTCCTGCCATTTAAAGCAATTGAGTCAGGGTTTATTGTTACTCCAGGCAAAAAGCAGTCTACTTAGTACATGTTAATGACTAGAGAATACAAAAGCCACAACCCTTAGAGCATCAAGAAATTAGATGTGGTCGCTAGAACATGAAAAGGCAAAAAGATATGACACTGAAAGATGAACACCACAGGTCAGTAGGTGCCCAATATGCTACTGGAGAAGAGTGGACAAATAACTCCAGACAGTGAAGAGATGGAGCCAAAGTAAAAACAATGCCCAATTGTGGATGTGACTGGTGATGGAAGTAAAGAAAAATACTGCATAGGAACCTGGAAAGTTAGGTCCATGAATCAAGGTAAACTGGAAATGATCAATCAGGAGATGGCAAGAGTGAGCATCAACATTTTAGGAATCATTGAACTAAAATAAACTGAAATGGGCGAGTTTAACTCATATGACGATTATATCTACTACTGTGGGCAATAATCCCTTAGAAGAAATGGAGTAGCCATCATAATCAACAAAAGAGTCCAAAATGCAGTACTTTAGTGCAGTCTCAAAATGACAGAATGATCTCTCTTCTTTTCCAAGGCAAACCATTCAGTATCACAGTAATCCAAGTCTATGCCCCAACCACTAATGCTGAAGAAGCTGAAGTTTAATGGTTCTCTGAAGATCTACAAAACCTTCTAGAACTAACACCTGAAAAAGAAGTCCTTTTCATCATAGGGGACTGGAATGCAAAAGTAGGAAGTCAAGAGGTACCTGGAGTAACAGGCAAATTTGGCCTTGGAGTATAAAATGAAGCAGGATAAAACTTAACAGAGTTTTGTCAAGAGAATGCACTGGTCATAGCAAACACCCTCTTCCAACAACACAAGAGAAGAATCTACACATGGATATCACCAGATGGTCAATACCAAAATCAGACTGATGATAGTCTTTGCAGCCAAAAATGGAGAAGCTCTATACAGATAGCAAAAACAAGGCTAGGAGCTGACTGTGGCTCAGATCATGAACTCCTTATTGCCAAATTCAGACTCAAATTGAAGAAAGTAAGGAAAACCACTAGACTAGTCATGTATGACCTAAATTAAATCTCTTACGATTATACAGTGGAAGTGACAAACAGATTCAAGGCATTAGATCTGATAGAGTGCCTGAAGAACTATGGACAGAAGTTTGTGACATTGTATGGGAGACAGGGATCAAGATTATCCCCAAGAAAAAGAAATGCAAAAAAGCAAAATGGTTCTCTGAGGAGGCCTTACAAATAGCTGTGAAAAGAAGAGAAGCAAAAAAAAAAAGGACAAAAGGAAAGATATAAGCATCTGAATGCAGAGTTTCAAAGAATAGCAAGGAGAGATAAGAAAGCCTTCCTCAGCGATCAGTGCAAAGAAATAGAGAAAAACAACAGAATAGGAAAGACAAGAGAAGTCTTCAAGAAAATTAGAGATACCAAGGGAATATTTCATGCAAAGATGGGCTAGATAAAGGACAGAATTGGTATGGACCTAACAGAAGCAGAAGATATTAAGAAGAGGTGGCAAGAATACACAGAAGAACTGTACAAAAAAGATCTTCACGACCAAGATAATCACGATAGTGTGATCACTCACCTAGAGCCGGACATCTTGGAATGTGAAGTCAAATGGGCCTTAGAAAGCATCACTACAAACAAAGCTAGTGGAGGTGATGGAATTCCAGTTGAGCTCTTTCAAATCCTGAAAGATGAGGCTGTGAAAGTGCTGCACTCAATATGCCAGCAAATTTGGAAAACTCAGCAGTGGCCACCAGACTAGAAAAGGTCAGTTTTCATTCCAATCCCAAAGAAAGGCAATGCCAAAGAATGCTCAAACTACCGCACAATTGCACTCATCTCACACGCTAGTAAAGTCATGCTCAAAATTCTCCAAGTCAGGCTTCAGCAATACGTGAACCATGAAATTCCAGATCTTCTAGCTGGTTTTAGAAAAGGCAGAGGAACCAGAGATCGAATTGCCAACATCTGCTGGATCATGGAGAAAGCAAGAGAGTTCCAGAAAACCATCTATTTCTGCTTCATTGACTATGCCAAAGCCTTTGACTGTGTGGATCACAATAAACTGTGGAAAATCCTGAAAGAAATGGGAATACCAGTCCACCTGACCTGCCTCTTGAGAAACCTGTATGCAGGTCAGGAAGCAACAGTTAGAACTGGACATGGAACAACAGACTGGTTCCAAATAGGAAAAGGAGTATGTCAAGGTTGTATATTGTCAACCTGCTTATTTAACTTATATGCAGAGTATATCATGTGGAACGCTGGGCTGGAAGAAGCACAGGCTGGAATCAAGATTGCTGGGAGAAATATCAATAACCTCAGATATGCAGATGACACCACCGTTATGGCAGAAAGTGAAGAGGAACTCAAAAGCCTCTTGATGAAAGTGGAAGAGGAGAGTGAAAAGGTTGGCTTGAAGCTCTGCTGCTAAGTCACTTCAGTCGTGTCCGACTCTGTGTGACCCCATAGACAGAAGCCCACCAGGCTCCCCCGTCCCTGGGATTCTCCAGGCAAGAACACTGGAGTGGGTTGCCATTTCCTTCTCCAATGTGTGAAAGTGAAGTCGCTCAGTCGTGTCCGACCCTTAGCGACCCCATGGACTGCAGCCCACCAGGCTCCTCCATCCATGGGATTTTCTAGGCATGAGTACTGGAGTGGCTTGCCATTGCCTTCTCCGGGCTTGAAGCTCAACATTCAGAAAACAAAGATCATGGCATCTGGTCCCATCACTTCACGGGAAATAGATGGGGAAACAGTGGAAACAGTGTCCGATTTTATTTTTGGGGGCTCCAAAATCACTGCAGATGCTGATTGCAGCCATGAAATTAAAAGACACTTACTCCTTGGAAGGAAAGTTATGACCAATCTAGATAGCATATTCAAAAGCAGAGACATTACTTTGCCAACTGAGGTCTGTCTAGTCAAGGCTATGGTTTTTCCATTGGTCATGTGGATGTGAGAGTTGGACTGTGAAGAAAGCTGATCACCGAAGAATTGATGCTATTGAACTGTGGTATTGGAGAAGACTCTTGAGAGTCCCTTGGACTGCAAGGAGATCCAACCAGTCCATTCTAAAGGAGATCAGTCCTGGGTGTTCATTGAAAGGACTGATGCTAAAGCTGAAACTCCAATACTTTGGCCACCTCATGCAAAGAGTTGACTCACTGGAAAAGAGTCTGATGCTGGGAGGGATTGGGGACGGGAGGAGAAGGGGACGACAGAGAATGAGATGGCTGGATGGCATCACCAACTCGATGGACATGAGTTTGAGTGAACTCCGGGAGTTGGTGATGGACAGGGAGGCCCTGCGTGCTGTGATTCATGGGGTCGCAAAGAGTCGGACATGACTGAGCAACTGAACTGAACTGAACTGAGCAACTGGACTGACTGACTAGAACAGGAATCAAGAGACAAAGGGGACAGACAGACATGAAGACAAACGATTCAGTGGAATGGTACAAGGGATGGAGTCCAGTTCACTGAATAAGGGTGGCAAACAGCGCCAGAACGTGCAGGCCTGAGAAGCAGGGCAGTAGGGATGGATAAGAAGCCTATCTTCCTCTCTCCTTCCCCCCTCCCTCCCGTTTCCCCTCCCCTCCTTCCTTCCTTCCTTTTTTCCCTCCATCATCTATGAGCCCACACTCTGTTCCAGGCACTGCTGGGAACTGAGTGCTCAGTAGTCAGCAGGCCTGACACTGCCGTAGCCCTTGGGAAGTTGCACCCAAGAGAATCACTTGCAAGTTGGAGCCCAGCAGTGCATTTTGGAGCAAGAAGAAGGTGGACCTATGTAGGGTCTGACTAAAACTCTGTGGAGGCACTTGGATGCTCTTTCTGCTGCTCTCCCCCAGAACACGGACATCTCAACTCTGGGCTTCCAAGGAGCTGAGAATGACTCTAGGCCTCAGGCAGTATCAGTAACTAAGTGTCCCCCAAAGAAAGAAAGGTCCTCCAAATCCTCACTGGAACCCTGTGAACTGGGCAATGTTTGGTAAAATGGCCCTTTAGAAGTGAAAAATCACTATTATAAAAAAATATGCCAATGAGATTGAGACTAGTACTTGTCAAATGATATTTTTCCTCAAGTAAGAAACAACCTAAGTTGAAGATGTCAGGTAAGATCAGTAAAAGAGTTACCTGGAATTCAGTATTGATAACTCTGTGCTCACTTGGGGGAAAAGTATTGTGGTATTTTCCCAGGCATGGGAAGGATGTTAGCCAGATACCCATTTGCTATAGCCTAAGGGTCGGACATGACTGAGCGACTTCACTTTCACTTTTCACTTTCACACATTGGAGAAGGAAATGGCAACCCACTCCAGTGTTCTTGCCTGGAGAATCCCAGGGACGGGGAAGCCTGGTGGGCTTCCGTCTATGGGGTCACACAGAGTTGGACATGACTGAAGCGACTTAGCAGCAGCAGCAGCAGCAGTGTCAGGAAAACTTGCAAGTAGGGAAGTCTTGACACCCCTCTATCCCTCAGGAAGAAATTACTTTATAACTAAAGGAGAACAGAAACAAAGTGTAAAACTACACTTGTTTCCTCTTGGAATTTGTGCCAGAAAAACAGAATCCTGAAGGGATCGCTCACTTCTGAGTATCAAGCTTATAAATTGATCCAGACATCTCTTTAAAGTACAATATTACTTGCACAGTTTGATTTATGTAAAGTACATTGTACTTTATGAGTCATTGAGATTTACTTAACATGTTTATCATTTATACATTTAACCTGTAACCTTTTTTTGGCACTGACCTATAGATGTCTGAGTTACCTACTATTATTCTGTTTTGTATATGCTCTGCTTTGCTTTCAAACATATCAAAAATATCCACACATTTTACTCTCTTTTCAAAGTAATATGACAGATAATTATGTTATAAAAATGTGTGATTATTGCTAAAAATATGTGGTTTTGTGCATGTTATGGAAGCTTAAAGACTATTTTTGATTCATTCATTCTTCAACAAATATTTGTGGAATACCTAAGACAGGCTAGATGCTAGAATCCTGAGCTAGAATATGTCATTTGTAGAAAGTGCTCTTCTGTTGCCTTATATTGGAGCCAGTTAACTGTGAGTTATTAATTATTGTTGTTGTTCAGTTGCCTGGTCATGTCTAACTCTTTGTGACCCCATGGACAGCAGCACACCAGGCCTCTCTGCCCCTCACCATCTCCCGATGTTTACCCAAGCTAGATGTCCATTGCATCCAGTTATTAATACCAAGATCTAAATAAGAAATCAATACAAGATGACCAAAAAAAAAAAAAGAGTCAAAAAATAGAAGAGGAAGAGCAAGGTCAGATTCAGATACTAAAATTCATAGAATGGAATATATAAGATAAAAATGACCAAGAGAGAGCATGAAGACCATAAGGAAATCTGAGAGACTGGGAACCACAGAAGCTGACACATAACAAGGAAAGCACTGTCTAGTCAGTGCTTGGTTGGTGTCAGCCAGTTCTCATTGGCAGACAGCTATGTTGATAGGCTTGAGCCTCATCCCAGTCCGCCCTACGAGATCTACCAAGCACTATTTTCCACCACCTGAGCCTCCATCGCTTCATCACAGAGGGCCAATCCCTCTACAATCTCTGCTTTATGCCCCCCCCAACAGGGTTCTAGTTGCTCCCTAATTCTGAAAGCAGAAGTCCAATACTGTATCATGAGACATGACTTGGATTCATCCTAACAGAGCACTTGTGGCCCATACTCTTTGGTTCATGACAAAGCAGTCAACCTGAACACCCTTCTCTTCTAAGATGCAGAGGACAGAACATCACGTCACTGAAGCCAACAAGTTAGAAGAAAGAGAGAATTAAGACAGCAAGGGACAAAGTAAGATAAGCCCCTATGCATGCGCAAATCTTCACAAGAGAGGGAGGAGGTTGGCAAGTGCATGCTGAGAGCCCTGGGACCCACAGGACAAACTGTGATCAGTGGTATAGATTCAGAAATTCAGCCTCACTATTTTTCTCAGAACCAGTCAGGCCCTGTACACTGATTCAAATCAGCTATCTAAGTGGGTACAAAAGTATGTATCAGTAGGTCAATACTTACATGTAGTCAAAATCCCTGTAACCTTTCCCAGTCTCAAGAGACTTTTAGAAGCCATCAGGAGTTTCCTTGAAGACCATGGACTAAAAATAACCAAGTACTATATTCAATATCCTATGATAAAGCATAACAGAAAAGAATATTAAGAAGGAATATATTTATGTGTATCACTGAATCACTTTGATGTACAGCAGAAATTAACATTGTAAATCAACCATACTTCAGTTTTTAAAATAACCAAAGTAGAAGAGTCTTGAAAGGTTTGTAATACAGGCAGGGGTAAAGCCTGGTGTTGTGATTGTATTCCATGTCATCCAAGTGTTCACGCCAGGCAGATGGAGCTGTGGGGTCTGAGTAAGATCTGACTCAGACAAGCACTGGAGTGGATCAGAGCTGACCCAGAGCTGCGTGGTATGAAGCAAGGATGAAGACAAGACCAGAACAGTCACAGGAAGTCTGACTTTGGGGCTACATCCACCAGGCTGACAGCTTCTCCCCTGGCTTCCACTTCTGTTTCACTGATGGGAACCACCCTCAGGACAGCAGAAAGTGGAAGAAGGATGAGATTTTTGGCAACAGACCTCAAACATTTTGGTCTGAGGACTCACTTACACTCTTAAAAGATAAAAATTATTATGTCTATTGATATAAATAATTAACACAAAAGTTGTGCCCATTGATTTTACCATATTAGAAGTTAAAACTGAAAAAATTATATCTATTGACATAGATACATGAAAAAATAGATGGATATTGATATAGACAATGATACAGAGGAAATTACATCTATTGGGAATTTTTACATTAACATACTAATGTAGTTGAAAATAATAATTCCAAAATACAGTAAAATAATTAAAATGCTTTACAAAAAATGTATTTTTTCAAACAATCTCTGCTCAGTCACTCAGTTGCATCTAATCTTTGTGACCCCATGAACTGTAGACCACCAGGCTCCTCTGTCCATGGAATTTCCCAAGCAAGAATACTGGAGTGGGTTGCCATGCCCTCCTCCAGGGTATCTTCCCAACCCAGGGATCCAACCCACATCTCCTGCATTTCGGGCAGATTCTCTACCATTAGTACCACCTGGGAAGCCCAAACAAATAATAATTAGTGATAAAACTTACAGGGTTTACAATTTTCCAAATCTCCTTAATATCTGGGTTAGCAGAGGACAGCTGGATTCTCATATCTGCTTCTCTGTTCAGTCTGTTACCACATCACATCATGCAGTCCCTGAAAAAGTCACTGTATACTCCAGACAAAATTAGAGAAAACAACATAAGTAGCTGTGAAAGTTCTCAGGATACCAGAGAGTCCCCACACCGCTTTGGAAACTGCTGGCTGAGCTATTTATGCTCCTGACTCTCCCTTCTGGATGGCAAGTTGGCAGTGGCAGTGCCGCCTGGTTGCACCTCCCGTTGGGCAGCCAGCCCTCTGCACCCACTGTATTTTCCCCTCAGCCCTCCACTGAGTCTTGGAGTGATGGAGCCGCCCTGGTGTCAGTGCTTCCGATGCCCTCCTGGCGACTCTTAATCTTGCCCATGCCTTTCTTTGTAAATGGACCTTCATTAAACTCATCAGTCATCTTTTTTTCATGTGTGCACACGACGGGCAGATTCTAAAGTGGCCCCCACAGCCCCCCTTCCTGGTGTCCATGCCTGTGTGCAACTCCCTCCCTTAAGAATGTGGCAAAAGTGTTGGGACATCACTCCCATGGGTGCGTGGTGTTATGCAAGACACTTGTTGCTGAGAAGTGTATCCTAGAGTCTCTCCTTGATGGAGGAAGTGGTCACATAGGAAAAGTGATCATGTAACTAGGACTCCAGGCAGCCTCTGCGTGTGCACATCAGTTCAGTTCAGTCACTTCAGTCGCTCAGTCATGTCCGACTCTCCGCAACCCCATGAATCACAGCATGCCAGGCCTCCCTGTCCATCACCAACTCCCGGAGTTCACTCAAACTCATATCCATCAGGTCAGTGATGCCATGCAACCATCTCATTCTCTGTCGTCCCCTTCTCCTCCTGCCCCCAATTCCTCCCAGCAACAGGGTCTTTTCCAATGAGTCAACTCTTCCCATGAGGTGGCCAAAGTATTGGAGTTTCAGCTTCAGCATTAGTCATTCCAATGAACACCCAGGACTGATCTCCTTTAGAATGGACTGGTTGGATCTCCTTGCAGTCCAAGGGACTCTCAAGAGTCTTCTCCAATACCACAGTTCAATAGCATCAATTCTTCGGCGATCAGCTTTCTTCACAGTCCAACTCTCACATCCATACATGACCAATGGAAAAACCATAGCCTTGGCTAGACAGACCTCAGTTGGCAAAGTAATGTCTCTGCTTTTGAATATGCTATCTAGATTGGTCATAACTTTCCTTCCAAGGAGTAAGCGTCTTTTAATTTCATGGCTGCAATCAGCATCTGCAGTGATTTTGGAGCCCCCAAAAATAAAATCGGACACTGTTTCCACTGTTTCCCCATCTATTTCCCGTGAAGTGATGGGACCAGATGCCATGATCTTAGTTTTCTGAATGTTGAGCTTTAAGCCAGCTTTTTCATTCTCCTTTTTCACTTTCATCAAGAGGCCTTTGAGTTCCTCTTCACTTTCTGCCATAAGGGTTGTGTCATCTGCATATCTGAAGTTATTGATATTTCTCCCGGCAATCTTGATTCCAGCTTGTGCTTCTTCCAGCCCAGCGTTTCTCATGATGTACTCTGCATATAAGTTAAATAAACAGGGTGACAATATACAACCTTGACGTACTCCTTTTCCTATTTGGAACCAGTCTGTTGTTCCATGTCCAGTTCTAACTGTTGCATCCTGACCTGCATACAGATTTCTCAAGAGGCAGGTCCAGTGGTCTGGTATTCCCATCTCTTTCAGGATTTTCCACAGTTTATTGTGATCCACACAGTCAAAGGCTTTGGCATAGTCAATGAAGCAGAAATAGATGGTTTTCTGGAACTCTCTTGCTTTTTCCATGATCCAGCAGATGTTGGCAATTTGATCTCTGGTTCCTCTGTCTTTTCTAAAACCAGCTTGAACATCTGGAAGTTCATGGTTCACGTATTGTTGAAGCTTGGCTTGGAGAATTTAGAGCATTATTTTACTAGCTCAAAATTCTATTTTACTATTTTACTAGTAAATTCTATTTACTAGTAAATTTTATTTTACTAGTAAATTCTATTTACTATTTTACTAGTGTGACATGAGTGCAATTGTGCAGTAGTTTAAGCATTCTTTGGCATTGCCTTTCTTTGGGATTGGAATGAAAACTGACCTTTTCTAGTCCGGTGGCCACTGCTGAGTTTTCCAAATTTGCTGGCATATTGAGTGCAGCACTTTCACAGCCTCATCTTTCAGGATTTGAAAGAGCTCAACTGAAATTCCATCACCTCCACTAGCTTTGTTCATAGTGATGCTTTCTAAGGCCCACTTCACATTCGAGGATGTCTGGCTCTAGGTGAGTGATCACACCATCATGATTATCTTGGTCGTGAAGATCTTTTTTGTACAGTTCTTCTGTGTATTCTTGCCACCTCTTCTTAATATCTTCTGCTTCTGTTAGGTCCATACCATTTCTGTCCTTTATCGAGCCCATCTTTGCATGAAATATTCCCTTGGTATCTCTAATTTCTTGAAGAGATCTCTATTCTTTCCCATTCTGTTGTTTCCCTCTATTTCTTTGCACTGATCACTGAGGAAGGCTTTCTTATCTCTCCTTGCTATTCTTTGGAACTCTGCATTCAGATGCTTATATCTTTCCTTTTGTCCTTTGCTTTTTGCTTCTCTTCTTTTCATAACTATTTGTAAGGCCTCCTCAGACAGCCATTTTGCTTTTTCATGTTTCTTTTCCATGGGAATGGTCTTTATCCCTGTCTCCTGTACAATGTCACGAATCTCCATCCATAGTTCATCAGGCACTCTGTCTATCAGATCTAGTCCCTTAAATCTATTTCTCACTTCCACTGTATAATCATAAAGGATTTGATTTAGGTCATACCTGAATGATCTAGTAGTTTTTCCTACTTTCTTCAATTTAAGTCTGAATTTGGCAAGAAGGAGTTCATGATCTGAGCCACAGTCAGCTCCTGGTCTTGTTTTTGCTGCTTGTATAGAGCTTCTCCATCTTTGGCTGCAAAGAATATAATCAATCTGATTTCGGTGTTGACCATCTGGTGATGTCCATGTGTAGAGTCTTCTCTTGTGCTGTTAGAAGAGGGTGTTTGCTATGACCAGTGCGTTCTCTTGGGAAAACTCTATTAGCCTTTGCCCTGCTTCATTCCATACTCCAAGGCTAAATTTGCCTGTTACTCCAGGTGTTTCTTGACTTCCTACTTTTGCATTCCAGTCCCCTATAATGAAAAGATATCTTTTTTGGGTGTTAGTTCTAGAAGGTCTTGTAGGTCTTCATAGAACCATTCAACTTCAGCTTCTTCAGCGTTACTGGTTGGAGAATAGGCTTGGATTACCGTAATATTGAATGGTTTGCCTTGGAAACAAACAGAGATCATTCTGTTGTTTTTGAGATTGCATCCAAGTACTACATTTTGGACTCTTTTGTTGACCATGATGGCTACTCCATTTCTTCTAATGGATTCCTGCCCACAGTAGTTGATATAATGGTCATCTGAGTTCAATTCACCCATTCCAGTGCATTTTAGTTCATCTAGAATGTCAACTAGAATGTCAACATTCACTCTTGCCATCTCCTGTTTGACCACTTCCAATTTGCCTTGATTCATGGACCTAACATTCCAGGTTCCTATGCAATATTGCTCTTTACAGCATCGGACCTTGCTTCTATCACGTCACATCCACAACTGGGTATTGTTTTTGCTTTGGCTCCATCCCTTCATTCTTTCTGGAGTTACTTCTCCACTGATCTCCAGCAGCATACTGGGCTCCTACTGACTTGGGAAGTTCATCTTTCAGTGTCCTATCTTTTTGCCTTTTCATTCTGTTCATGGGGTTCTCAAGGCAAGAATACTGGAGTGGTTTGCCATTCCCTTCTCCAGTGGACCACGTTTTGTCAGAACTCTCCACCATGACCCGGCTGTCTTGGGTGGCCCCCCACGGGCATGGCTTAGTTTCATTGAGTTAGACTAGGCTGTGGTCCGTGTAATCAGATTAACTAGTTTTCTGTGATTATGGTTTCAGTGTGTCTGCCCTCTGATGCCCTCTCGCAATGCCTACCGTCTCACTTGGGTTTCTCTTACCTTGGACGTGGGGTCTCTCTTCATGGCTGCTCCAGTAAATGCAGCCGCTGCTCCTTACCTTGGATGAGGTCGCCCCTCCTGACCTTGAACGTGGAGTAGCTCCTCTCAGCCCTCCTGCGCCCACGCAGCTGCCGCTGCTTAGGCGTGGGGTTGCTCCTCTTGGCTGCCGCCCCTGACCTTGGTTGTGGGGTAGCTCCTCTCCGCTGCTCCTGCGTGTGCACATAGCCTGCAGCTAACAGCCAGCAAGAGCTAAACCCTACCCTACAGCCATGGGGAAATGAACCCTGAGCTTCAAAGGGATTCTTCCCCGTTTGAGCTCCCAGATGAAAGCACAGCCCAGGCCACACCTTGATTCCAGCCCTGTGAGACCCTAAGCAGAGGATCTAAGGTTTGGCAAGATTCCTGATCCACAGAAACTGAAATAACACAGGCATGTTGTCTTAAGCTGCCAAGTGTTTGGTAATTTGCTACACAGTAGTAGGTAACTAAAACAGTGCCATTTTCCTCCCAAATCCCTGGCTCATAAACCATCTACACACTAACTAAAAAATTTTGTATCCCTGCTGTCCAATTTTTAGCAGCTTTCCTGGTATTCATTTTCATGTCACATGATGGCTACAAGGGAAGTAACAACTAATATATGCAGAAGAGCATAGTGCACACTTGGGGGTCTTGTTTTTTAAACTCAGCCCCAGTTGACATTTCTCTGGGTCAGTAGGATGTAGTATTTAAGGTTTACACATGCAAGACTCATTCTTTTCATTCCATAGAAATTTATATTCTTACAGTGTACACAAAATAGTTACATGTGGCACAATATACAGTGTACATATGGTTTAAAAAATTATAGTATCATACATGACCCACCACCCAGGTCAAAAAACTTGTATTACAAAGACCTTTGATGTTAACTATCTGGGTGCTCATCTAAAAGCGTTTTTTCTTGCCTCCCCAACCAAATAACCAGTGTCCAGTATTTTGTGCTGATCACTCTCTTACCTTTTGTTGACAGTTATCAACTATATATGTTGATATATATCATTTTTTAAGTGCCTTTGTGCATCACTCATAAGTGCATGTGTGTGAGCTCAGTCGCTTCAGTAGTATCTGACTCTTTGCAACTCTTTGATAGCCTGCCAGGCTTCTCTGTCCATGGGATTCTTCAGGCAAGAATACTGGAGTGGGTTGCCATGCCCCCCTACAGGCCCAGGGATTGGGCCTTCCTGACCAAGGATTGAACCCATATCTCCTGACTCTCCTGCATTGCGGGCAGATTCTTTACTGTGTGAGCCACAAAAGAAGCCATGCTTAGCCAGTCAGTCAGTTCAGTCATTCAGTCATGTCCGACTCTTTGCGACCCCGTGAACCTCAGCACACCAGGCCTCCCTGTCCATCAACTCCCAGAGTTTACTCAAACTCATGTCCATTGAGTCGGTGATGCCATCCAATCATCTCATCCTCTGTCATCCCCTTCTCCTCCCACCTTCAATCTTTCCCAGCATCAGGGTCTTTTCAAATGAGTCAGCTCTTACGTGTTCCATACATATACGCTTACATGTATATATGAATATATGTATGTGTATATGTACACATTATGTAATTATTTTGAAAGGACACTGACTTACTCTATGTGACACCAGAGGTCATTGGAAGGTGTTGAGCAGAATTGTGACCTGGATCCACCTGTATGGTAAGAGGACTGCCTGCTTTCAGGGTGCAGATAGACTACAGGGGACCAGGGATGGAGTAGATCTTTGGCAATGGGGACAACACATACATACACTCATATGTACACAGAAGTATACATATGTATGGCTTCCTCGGTGGCTTAATGATAAAGAGGAATGCAGGAGACTCAGGAGACACAGATTCAATCCCCAGGTTGGGAAGATCCCCTGGAGGCGGGCATGGCAACCCATTCCACTCTTCATCTGCAGCTTGCTTTTGTTTCCCAATATCATTTTGAGATTCATCCATGTTGCAGGTATAGCTGTAATTCATTCATGTTTTACTGTACCTACACTTGATTATCCACTCTGCTATCTGTGTATATTTAACTTATCTTCAGTTTTTGTTGTGAATAATTTGCTATACACAGGAGCAGGAATTTCTCAACTCCAGGTGTATAGTTAGGAGTGAAATTGCTGGATTGCAGGATGTGTTAATTTACACCTTCACCAGATAATTCCTCATGCTTCTCCAAAGTGGTTCTGCCACTGGATGCTCTTACAAGCTGTGTGCAAGGCTTCTTCTTGCTCCATATTTTGTTGATGAGTCTAACATACCTTTGATTATTTTGCGAGGACATTGACTTTTTCTCTAAGTGACAACAGAGGTCAGTGGAAGGTGTTGAGCAGAAGTGTGACCTGACTCCACCTGTATTTTAAGTGGACTACTGGCTTTCAGGGTACACACAGACTACAAGGGACAGGATGGGGTGGTGGGAATCTTCGGAAGCGGAGGTCTGAACCTGAATAACAGCATAAAGTTAAGGAGATTTCAAAACTGAGCCACAGAGCCTGCTGATGGACTGGCTGTGTGCTGGGGGAGTTGCCAAGGATGGCTCCAACATTTTCTGCTTGAGCAGTTCTAAGGGTAGAGATGCCCTTAATCGAACTGGGGAAGGATGCGCTGGGCAGAGCTGAGTCTCAGAGCTGTTAAGTTTGAGATGTTGGTAGGGCATCCCATGCATCCATCAAGTGTCTGTTGTGTGAGAATGGAGCAGGAGCAGGTCCTCCCTAGCAGCACTGAGGATGTCCGAGGCTGGATTGCTTTTTGTCGTGGAGCACCCTGTGTGTCGTTAGATATTTAGCAGCATTCCTGGCCTCTACCTGCTCAGCTCAATACAAGTGGCACCTGGGCTCTGCCCTCCCAGTGGTGACAACCAAAAAATTCTGTAGTCATTCCTAAGTATCCTACAGGTGGGGGTGGGGGACATAAATGTCCTGAGGTAAGAACCACTGAAATGGGAAAGGATTATGAAGACAACCCTGAGCTGATAAATTTGGGAGTCATTAGCATTAAAATGGTGTTTAAAATCATCGAACCAATAGGGACCACCACAGTGTAGATGTAAAGAGATGTTCAATGGCTGTGGTTGAGGGTAGAGATGCACCAGAATTTTGCAGTCAGAGAGAAAAGGAGAAACCAACAAAGATTTAGCAAAAAAACAAAAACAAGTCCGGTGTGAGGAACCAAGAGAGTATGATGTCCAAGTGGGAAAAAGTTCATCAAAAAAAGAGAGAATTGAAAAAGACACGTCTTCCAATGTTCATTGCAGCACTGTTTACAATAGCCAGGATATAGAAGGAACCTAGATGTCTATCTACAGATGAATGGATAAAGAAGTTGTGGTATGATGGATTATTCAGCCATAAAAAGGAACAAATCTGAGTCAGTTGAACTGAGGTGGACAAACCTAGAGCCTGCTATACAGAGTGAAGTAAGTCAGAGAAAACAAATACTATTAACACATAGACATGGAATCTAGAAGAATAGAACTAATGGACCTATTTGCAGGGCGAGAATACAGACACAGATGCAGAGAACAGACATGTGGACTCAGGTGCGGGAAAGAGGAGAGTGGGTTGAATTGGGAGACTGGGACTGACATACATTCACTACCTCATGTAAAACAGACAGCTAGTGGGAGCTGCTGTGTGGCACAGGGCGCTCAGCTCGGTGCTGTGATGACCGAGAGGGGAGGGGGAGGGGAGGGAGGTTCTCGAGGGAAGGGACATATGTACACTTGTGACTGAGTCACACTCTGTAATAACGGCAGAGACCAACACGACATTGTAAAGCAATTATCCTCCAATTTAAAAAATAAAATTAAAAAAGACAGAACATACAACTGAATCCAACAGACCTACTCAAACCAGATTGAGAACAGATCTTTTGATTTGCTGTCATGAAAGGTACTGATGACCTTGACATTATCTATCTGTAAGTTGCTAAATACATTACTAACTTAACAACAAGAGACTGGTCTTCTGTCTATTACCAGCACCATTACATTCTCTGTTAAAACAACTAAAACTAAACAAACCAAACATAAGGCTATTTGTTTTTTGTTGATTTTCACAGGCAGTCTTTTGACATATCTATTTGATTGGATCATGCCATCGTGACTATCCTGGTCGTGAAGATCTTTTTTGTACAGTTCTTCTGTGTATTCTTGCCACCTCTTCTTAATATCATCTGCTTCTGTTAGGTCCATACCACTTCTGTCCTTAAAGGACCCATCCTTTAAGGTGGGTCCACAAGTCCACCTTTGCATGAAATATTCCCTTGATATCTCTAATTTTCTTGAAAAGATCTCTTGTTTTTCCTATTCTGTTGTTTTCCTCTATTTCTTTGCATTGATCGCTGAGGAAGGCTTTCTTATCTCCCCTTGCTATTCTTTGGAACTCTGCATTCAGATGCTTATATCTTTCCTTTTCTCTTTGCTTTTCGCTTCTCTTCTTTTCACAGCTATTTGTAAGGCCTTCTCAGACAGACATTTTGCTTTTTTGCATTTCTTTTCCATGGGGATGGTTTTGGTCCCTGTCTCCTGTACAATGTCACGAACCTCCGTCCAGAGTTCATTAGGCATTCTATCGATCAGATCTAGTCCCTTAAATCTATTTCTCACTTCCACTGTATAGTCATAAGGGATTTGATTTAGGTCATATCTGAATGGTCTAGTGGTTTGCCCTACTTTCTTCAATTTAAGTCTGAATTTGGCAAGAAGGAGTTCATGATCTGAGCCACAGTCAGCTCCTGGTCTTGTTTTTGCTAACTGTATAGAGCTTCTCTATCTTTGGCTGGAAAGAATATAATCAATCTGATTTCGGTGTTGACCATCTGGTGATGTCCATGTGTAGAGTCTTTTCTTGTGTTGTTGAAAGAGGGTGTTTGCTATGACCAGTGCGTTCTCTTGGGAAAACTCTATTAGCCTTTGCCCTGCTTCATTCCGTGCTCCAAGGCCAAATTTGCCTGTTACTCCAGGTGTTTCTTGACTTCCTACTTTTGCATTCCAGTCCCCTATAATGAAAAGGACATCTTTTTTGGGTGTTAGTTCTAAAAGGTCTTGTAGGTCTTCATAGAACCGTTCAACTTCAGTTTCTTCAGCATTACTGGTTGGGGCATAGGCTTGGATTACTGTAATATTAAATGGTTTGCCTTAGAAACGAACAGAAATCATTCTGTCGTTTTTAAGATTGCATCCAAGTACTGCATTTTGGACTCTTTTGTTGACCATGATGGCTACTCAATTTATTTAAGGGATTCCTGCCCACAGTAGTAGATATAATGGTCATCTGAGTTAAATTCACCCATTCCAGTCCATTTTAGTTCACCGATTCCTAGAATGTCTATGTTCACTCTTGCCATCTCCTGTTTGACCACTTCCAATTTGCCTTGATTCATGGACCTAACATTCCAGGTTCCTATGCAATATTGCTCTTTACAGCATCAGATCATGCTTCTATCACCAGTCACATCCACAACTGGGTATTTGTTTCACTTTGGCTCCCTCCCTTCATTCTTTCTGGAGTTATTTCTCCACTGATCTCCAGTAGCATACTGGGCACCTACCGACCTTGGGAATTCCTCATTCAGTATCCTCTCATTTTGCCTTTTGATACTGTTCATGGGGTTCTCAAGGCAAGTATACTGAAGTGGTTTGCCATTCCCTTCTCCAGTGGACCACATTCTGTCAGACCTCTTCACCATGACCTGTCCATCTTGGGTGGCCCCACACAGCATGGCTTAATTTCATTGAGTTAGACAGAGCTGTGGTCCATATGATCAACTAGTTTTTTGTGAGTATGATTTCAGTGTGTCTGCCCTCTAATACCTACCTCTTATTTGGGTTTCACTTACCTTGGTCGTGGAAAATCTCTTCACAGCCGCTCCAGCAAAGTGCAGCCGCTGTACCTTACCTTGGACGAGGGGTATCTCCTCAAGGCCGCCCCTCCTGACCTTGAATATGGAGTAGCTCTTCTCGGCCCTCATGTGCCCACACAGCCACCGCCTCTTGGACATGGGACAGCTCCTCTCGGCCACCGCCCTGACCTTGGGCATGGGGTAGCTCCTCTCGGCCGTGCTTCTGTGCGTGGTCGGTTGCACCGTCTCTCGCGTCTGCGCTGCCAGGTCACTCACCTGGAACCAGATATCTTGGAAAGTGAAGGCAAGTGGGCCTTAGAGAGCATCACTATGAACAAAGCTAGTGAGGGTGATGGAATTCCAATTGAGCTGTTTCAAATCCTGAAAGATGATGCTGTGAAAGTGCTGCACTCAATATGTCAGCAAATTTGGAAAACTCAGCAATGGCCACAGGACTGGAAAAGGTCAGTCTTCATTCCAATCCCAAAGAAAGGCAATGCCAAAGAATGCTCAAAATATCACACTATGCACTCATCTCCCACGCTGGTAAAGTCATGCTCAAAATTCTCCAAGCCAGGCTTCAGCAATATGTGAACAGTGAACTCCCAGATGTTCAAGCTGGTTTTAGAAAAGGCAGAGGAACCAGAGATCAAATTGCCAACATCTGCTGGATCATGGAGAAAGCGAGAGAGTTCCAGAAAAACATCTATTTCTGCTTCATTGACTATGCCAAAGCCTTTGACTGTGTGGATCACAATAAACTGTGGAAAATCCTGAAAGAGATGGGAATACCAGACCACCTGACCTGCCTCTTGAGAAACCTGGATGCAGGTCAGGAAGCAACAGTTAGAACTGGACATGGAACAACAGACTGGTTCCAAATAGGAAAAGGAGTACGTCAAGGTTGTATATTGTCACCCTGCTTATTTAACTTCTATGCAGAGTACATCATGAGGAACACTGGGCTGGAAGAAGCACAAGCTGGAATCAAGATTGCCGGGAGAAATATCAATAACCTCAGATATGCAGATGGCACCACCCTTATGGCAGAAAGTGAAGAGGAACTCAAAGGCCTCTTGATGAAAGTGAAAGAGGAGAGTGAAAAGGTTGGCTTAAAGCTCAACATTCAGAAAACGAAGATCATGGCGTCTGGTCCCATCACTTCATGGGGAAATAGATGGACAAACAGTAGAAACAGTGTCAGACTTTATTTTTGGGGGCTCCAAAATCACTGCAGATACTGATTGCAGCCAGAAAATTAAAAGACGTTTGCTCCTTGGAAGGAAAGTTATGACCAACCTAGATAGCATATTAAAAAGCAGAGACATTACTTTGCCAACAAAGGTCCATCTAGTCAAGGCTATGGTTTTTCCCGTGGTCATGTATGGATGTGAGAGTTGGACTGTGAAGAGGGCTGATCGCCGAAGAATTGATGCTTTTGAACTGTGGTGCTGGAGAAGACTCTTGAGAGTCCCTTGGATTGCAAGAAGATCCAACCAGTCCATTCTAAAGGAGATCAATCCTGGGTGTTCATTGGAAGAACTGATGCTAAAGCTGAAACTCCAATACTTTGGCCACCTCATGCGACGAGTTGACTCACTGGAGAAGAGTCTGATGCTGGGAGGGATTGGGGGTGGGAGGAGACGGGGACGACAGAGAATGAGATGGCTGGATGGCATCACCGAGTCGATGGACATGAGTTTGAGTGAACTCTGGGAGTTGGTGATGGACAGGGAGGCCTGGCGTGCTGTGATTCGTGGGGTCGCAAAGAGTCGGACACGACTAAGCGACTGAACTGAACTGATTTGATTGGAGCAAACATGTTTCTACTTGATTCCAGAAGTAAAGGAAAATAATTATAGACATAGAGTACAATTGTTTTTTCAATGAGCTTTCTATAAATGGACAGAGCAGAATCAGGAATCAACTAGAGGGAGAAGTGGAGTCATGATGGGAAAATGGCAGGGCATGTTTTTATAATGATGAAAAAACATCAAATTCAGCGGGAAGCTCTGATGACTCAGAGGAGAGAGGAGAAAAGTGTTACCACTGTAACCTTTGGGTAGGTGAGAGAGGTCTGAGTCATGTTATGTGTGTTTCAGTGTATTTCATAGATGCTGAGAGAGTTAAGTTTGAGATCCACACAGCAGCGGCCATATTCTCTGGGTACTTTCTGTCCAGTGGGTGCTTACAGCTTCTTCCTCAAAGCAGGAGGCTTTTCTCTGACTAGAAGAGAAGATTCGCCCCCCCTTCAAATGTTGGCCTTCCCTTCCTCAAACACCCTCGGGCAACAATGGATGGAACTAGAATGTCCGTTCCTTCTAGTTCCCTGGATCCTTCTCCCTCTGGGAGAGGACAGTCCTGGGGAGGTTCTGTGCCATCCAAGAGCTCTGGGGGGTGCTGGGCCCAGTCCCCCCAGCAGAAGTCTGCTCTCTACCTCCTTCTATACTGGCTGAATTCTCTCCCTGCCTCACTTCACTTCCTGGACTCTCTTCCCAGAGAGGCTACTTACACCCAAATCCTTGTTCCAGTGTCTATTCTGGGGAAACTCAACCCAGAGCAGTGTAAATTCAATCAGCGTTAGACACCTGATGGTGGGAAAGACTGAGGGCAGGAAGAGAAGGGGGCAACAGAGGATGAGATGGTTGGGTGGCATCACTGACTCAATGGACATGAGTTTGAACGAATTCCAGGAGACAGTGAAGGACTGGGAAGCCCGGTGTGCTGCAGTCCATGAGGTCGCCAAGAGTCAGACCTGACTTAGCAACCAGACAACAACAAGCCCCACTTACTCGTCAGTAGTACGGTGCTTCTTATGAGCTGTAGAGAAAAGTTGTCATCCTGAAGTAACTTCACACAATGTCTCTGTGTCTGAGCAGATTTCAACTGAGAGAACAGTGCAGCCCAGAGGAGTGTCTATCTTGACTCAAATGGCCCGTGTCCGTGCTTGAGTGCCACTCTCTGTCACATCGGTGTGACAGCAATAGATGTCTAGCTTGGATAAGTGGCCCCTGTCCTTTGACAATACACCATGAGTCCAGCATTCTGCTCACCACAATTTTCAACTTCATCAAGGGAAGCCTAAGACGTCTCAGAATTCCCAGAGATTTTCAAATTGTGCTTCATTTGTTGTGTGATGTACTCAGTCTGTCTTGTCCCTTTGAACTGGATTCACCAGGGACATGGTTAGATAGCCACTTTGTTTGCTTTTTTGTTGCTTCTGGTACTTCCTCATCCCCCACCCACTCCAGCTCAAACTCATCTTTCATGTAAAAATCCCACAGAGTGCAGTAAATTAGAAAGAGAAAAACCAATACTGTATATTTACACATGTATGTGGGATATAGGAAAATGTTATGGAGTATCTTAATTGCAAAGCAGAAATAGAGAACAAACATATGGACACCAAGGGGGAAGATGGGGTGGGAAAGAACTGGGAAATAGGGATTGACACATACACACTATTATGTATAAACAGGTAACTAATGAGAACCAACTGTAGCACGGAGCTTCCCTGGTAGGTCAGTCAGCAAAGAGTCTCCCTGCAGTGCAGGAGACCAGAGTTCAGTCCCTGGGTCAGGAAGACCCCCGGAGAAGGAAATGACAACCACTCCAGTGTTCTTGCCTGGAGAATCCTATGGACAGAGCCTGGTAGGCTAAAGTCCATGGGGTCGCAAGAGTTGGACATGACTGAGTGACTAAACTCCCATGATGAGAAACTAGTGCACAGCTCAGGGAACTCTGCTCAATGCTCTGTGGTGACCTGAAAGGGAAGGAAATCCAGAAAAGGGGACATATGTGTACATACAGCTGACTCACTTTGCTGTTCAGCAGATAGTAACACAATGGTGTAAAGCAACCATCCTCCAATAACAATTTTTTAAAACTCCCCCAGAAACAAGTTACTATAGTATAAATCCTTACAGATCCATAAGATTTTATTTTCATAGTTAGAGAATAACTGCTAATATTTACATATTGCTTCTTATGTGCTCCAAATTGTTATAAATACTTTACATAAGTTTTTTCTTTCTTTGTATCAACTCTGTGTTGCAGACACTAATATTATCTCCATTTTACTAGATTAAATTAAGAATTTCAGTTGGAACATTTGAATTCCACAGTACTTAAGGGCTAGAAACAACCTTGGAAGTTCATTTAGGTGATCTCTTCTTGGCAAATAGAGATGTTTCCAAAAGTTCCAGGATAATCATAGACCCATACCTGTGAAGTAGTTTACAGATGCTGTGAAGAGATGCTGCTCCCCCACCCGCAGATTCATATGTTGAAGCCCTAATCTGTGGGGGTGATGGTGTTTGGAGGTGATTAGGTTTGGGTGAGACATGAGGTCCTATAGGAAGAGACCAGATAACTCGTCTTGTTCTGCCTCACCACGTGAGGACACAGCAAGGAGATGATCATCTGAAAGCCAGGGAGAGGCCTCCCAGGAGCCAGACTGGCTGACACCTTGACCTTGCCTCCGCAGCCTCCAGGACTCTGAGAAATAAACATCTGTGGTTCAAGCCACCCAGTCTATAAGCATCCTGAGCTGGCTAAGGAGACAGGTGTCTGCAGGGCCCAGTGTGGCCTGTGTCCCCAGTCCAGTCTCAAAGCAGGTCCCTGCCCCCCAGCTGTGACACTCTGGTCACAGCACTTCATTCTGTTTCTGCCATGAGACAAGCTCCCTCTATGTCTGGGTTTCCATAAATTCTGCTCTCTCGGTCTCACACTCCCTGGTAGACAAAGTGGTGACCCCCAAAGATGTCCATGTCGTAATCCCCAAAGCCTGTCAGTACGTTACTTGAGATGACAAAGGAACTTTATAAGTGTGACTAAGATGCTGAGACAGGAAGCGTATCTGGATTATCTGGGTGCTCCAACGTGATCACAAGAGTCTTTGTAACAGGAACACAGGGGGTTCCGAGTCGGAGGGAAAGAGCGCTGACCACAGAAGCAGAGCTCAGAGCAATGTCACTAATGCCACTGCCTGGAGAAGTCCAGGAGCCAGGGCCTGTGGTGGGATCTAGAATCTGGAAGATGCCACCCTTCCCTTAAACAGGTTCTGTCCCAGAGCCTCCAGCAGGAATGAAACCTTGCTGTCCCATTTTAGGCTTATGAACCCCAGAGCTGTAAGATAACGAACAGTGTTCATTTATGCCACTGTTTGTGGTGATTTGTTTCAGCAGCAAGAAGAAACTAATACTGTCTCCCACATACTCCTCTATTTAAGTCTTGCTGATCCTTCAGATTTTCATTCAGATGTCTCTTCCTCAGGAAAGGGAATGTCATTTGCATTACCACTTCAACCACAAACTCATCAAAGAAATGCCTCAGTTGCATTTTCACAGTATACCATGCTTTTCCTTCATAACCCTCGGCCCTGTTAGGTTATTGGATTAACAGCTGTGCAACCCCCTAGATTCCAACTTCCATGGAGGCAGAGTCTATGCTGTTTTATTCTCACCATAATGTTCCCAGCATCTCACACCAGAATACCACCAACATTCAAAAAAATAATTGTTTAATGAATAAATAAATGAAGGAACGAATTCATATGGTTCATGAAAATGATTTGATTGCTCTAAAAGAGACATGCATTATTATGAACTTGTTAGACCTCCAGATAAAAAAATCAATGCTATATATTTATAAGGCAACCTAATACTCTATGAGTTTTATTCTCATATTAAAAAGCATCAGAAACAGTTACTGGTTTATCAAAACCTGGAGTCTCATTTTTATCTCATTTTCATTCTTCTGCTTCTAAGTCATGTCTTTTTCTTATTTCCACCATTTGAGATATACGAAAACTATCTGGAAAAGGAAGTTGGCTCTCAAGTTGCTTTTATTTTTAACTTCGTCAAGATAATCCTTACTGTGGTGTAGGGGCAAACCCTGAATTTCAGTGGCTTTCAACACAGATCAAATTATTTCTCATTCTTGCAAAGTCATCTTCCATTTAATGACTCAAGAATTTAGGCTCCTTTCGGGGAGACGCCCGGCTCCGGCAGCGCAGACGCGGGAGACGCCTGGCTCCGGCGGCGCAGACGCGGGAGACGCCCGGCTCCGGCGCAACCGACCACGTGCAGAATCGTGGCTGAGATGAGCTACCCCGCGCCCAGGGTTAGGGCGGTGGCCGAGAGGAGCTGTACCACGTTCAGGAGGCGGTGGCTGCTTGGGCACCAGAGGGCCGAGAGGAGCTGATCTACATTCAAAGCAGGAGGCGCGGCCTTGAGGAGATACCCCTCGCCCAAGGTAAGGTACAGCGGCTGCACCTTGCTGGAGCAGCTGGGAAGAGATACTCCACGACCAAGTGGAATATAAGAATCCAGTGTTCTGGGGAGGAAGGAACAAGATGGCGGAGGGATAAGATGGCAAGACCACTTTCTCCCCCACAAATTCATCAAAAGAACATTTGAACGCGGAGTAAAGTCCACAAAACAACTTCTGAATACTGGCAGAGGACATCAGGCTCCCAGAAAAGCAGCCCATTGTCTTCTAAAGGAGAGAGAAGAAATCCAGCTCCACCCACCAGAACACCGACACATGCTTCCCTAACCAGGGAACCCGGACAAGTCACCCGTCCAACCCCACACACAGCGAAGAAACTACGTAATAAAGAGAACTCCACAAACTGCAAGAAGAGGGAAAGGCCACCCCAAGCAAAGCAATATAAGCAAGATGAAGAGGCAGAGAAATACCCAGCAAGTAAAGGAACAAGATAATTGCCCACCAACACAAACAAAAGAAGAAGATATAGGGAATTTACCTGATAAAGAATTTCAAATTTTGATGGTGAAAATGATTCAAAATCTTGAAAGCAAAATGGAGTTACAGATAAATAACCTGGAGAAAAGGATTGAGAAGATGGAAGAAAGATTTAATAAGGACTTTGAAGAAATAAAAAAGAGTCAGTATACAATGAATAATGCAATAGATGAGATCAGAAACACTCTGGAGGGAACAAACAGTAGAATAACAGAGGCAGAAGACAGGATAAGTGAACTAGAAGATAGAATTGTAGAAATAAATGAAACAGAGAGGAAAAAAGAAAAACGAATTAAAAGAAATGAGGACAATATTAGAGACCTCTGGGACAATGTTAAATGCTCCAACATTCGAATCATAGGAGTCCCAGAAGAAGAAGACAAAAAGAAAGACCATGAGAGAATACTTGAGGAGATAATAGTTGAAAACTTCCCTAAAATGGGGAAAGAAATAATCACCCAAGTCCAAGAAACCCAGAGAGTCCCCAACAGGATAAACCCAAGGCGAAATACTCCAAGACACATATTAATCAAATTAACAAAGATCAAACACAAAGAACAAATATTAAAAGCAGCAAGGGAAAAGCAGCAAATAACACATAAGGGGATTCCCATAAGGATAACAGCTGATCTTTCAACAGAAACTCTTCAGGCCAGAAGGGAGTGGCAAGACATACTTAAAGTGATGAAAGAAAATACCCTACAGCCCAGATTACTATACCCAGCAAGGATCTCATTCAAATATGAAGGAGAAATCAAAAGCTTTACAGACAAGCAAAAGCTGAGGGAATTCAGCATCACCAAACCAGCTCTCCAACAAATGCTAAAGGATCTTCTATAGACAGGATACACAGAAAGAGTGTATAAACTTGAACCCAAAGCAATAAAGAAAATGGCTACGGGATCGTACTTATTGATAATTACCTTAAACGTAAATGGGTTGAAATTTTCAAAAAGGCTAGGAAACAATTCTCATAGCCATCAATAGTTCAGTGTTGAGTTCATGAATAGTTTTTAAAGTTTGGGACAAACTGTAGTATTTGCTATTTGAAGTACTATTTGTAATTGGCATATTACGATGTAACATTGGTCTTCATTTCCATCTTAAAACACCTAAAAATGCCTAACAGGTTTTTAGATTTGTGAATTTTAGTTGAAATGTATTTTACGATGTTACTAAACCTGCAGAAATATTGAAATATTTCAGAGAACTTATTCACTGTACATTTAATTTATTTTATTTATAAAAGTTATGAACTGTAGAAAGTTTTACTTGTTGGGTCAAATGCTTGTTGCTTCAAATGCTTGTTGCATTTGAAGTGCTAGTTACAAGAAAATCAAATACCTTCAATGTATAAATGCTATTAAGTTTTTAAAGGACTCTGGAGTATAAGTAAGTTTGTTTAAAGAAATTTAGTCTGTTCAACTTGAAAAAAATAAATAAATAAA
The DNA here is from genome assembly GCF_049115385.1 of Moschus berezovskii. Classification (NCBI taxonomy): domain Eukaryota; kingdom Metazoa; phylum Chordata; class Mammalia; order Artiodactyla; family Moschidae; genus Moschus; species Moschus berezovskii. The sequence goes on along the minus strand of NC_142483.1, from coordinate 59,143,968 downwards.
ATTGGAAAAAAAAAAAAGAATTTAGGCTCCTTTCATCATGTTATGCCACTGCTTCTACCTGGACCTCTGACCTTTGTGCAGAACAAAGCAGGGAGAACTCACAAGTCTGTGCTACCTTGGTCCACAGGTGGCACACATCACTTCCATTCATAAGCCACTGATCTAAGCTTGTCACGTGGGCCCGACCCAGCAACAAAGGAGTCTGGGAGATGTAGGGGCAAGAGAAATATTTGGTGAGTATTATCCACAAGGGCTATCAATGTTTTTGGCAAAGATTCATTATTTATACACTATAAGTAAATTAAAATATAAATCCCCAAATCATATTTAGGTGTACTTAAAAGTTTCAGCCCTTCAACGAAGCAAGCAATACAGTGACTCATTTTATAAAGAGTATTTTGTGAATAATTACTTCAAATGGGTCCCTTTCAAATGAAGGCAGGCATGGTTAGGTTGACTTTTCCTGAGGTGGTGTCCTCCTAGGTATGCTGGGCCATCTTGCCCCCATGCTTTTCTGCCCAGCTCCCAAATCCACACCCAGTGACATCACAGTGGGAGCCTGAATGTGACCACAGTGGGTGCATCCATACCACAGCGGTTAGCAAATGCTGCAACTTAGGACACTTCTGTTTTTCAAAGAAGCAGTTGTTACACAATTACCAGCACGCCACTGTACACACTGGCGATTAAAATGATTGTTTGGTCCTAGAAATCAGATTGTAACATAGTTTTAAAACTAATGAGTTATACAATTTTAAAGCCAAGTCATCTTTTGGCCCAGTGGGTCTGTGCACAACCCCCATACACATGCTCAGGGCTGATGATGCTATACAGGTAATTACAAAAGGCTCCAATGAGTCAGGAAACCAAAGGTCTCCTAGGTTCTTCCACTAATCCCTTATGAGTCTTTAGCCAAGTCACTCAGTCTCTCTCAGTTACACAAAAATGAACTCAGAATGGACTAAAGACCTAAATGTAAGACCAGACACTATAAAACTCTTGGACAAAACCAATCACAGCAAGATCTTTTTTGACCCACCCCCTAGAATAATGGAATAAAAATAGACAAATGAGACTTAATGAAACTTAAAAGCTTTTGCACAGCAAAGGAAACCATAAACAAGACAAAAGGACAACCCTCAGAAGGAGAAAATACTTGCAAAAAAATGATTCATCTCCATAATACACAAACAGCTCATGCAAACCCAATCAAAAAATGTGTGGAAGATCTAAATAGATGCTTCTCCAAAGAAGACATATTATTGGCCAAGAAGCACATAAAAAGATGCTCAACATCACTAATTATTCAGTTCAGTCGCTCAGTCATGTCCGACTCTCTGCGACGCCATGAATCACAGCACGCCAGGCCTCCCTGTCCATCACCAACTCCCGGAGTTCACTCAAACTCATGTCCACAGAGTCGGTGATGCCATCCAGCCATCTCATTCTCCGTCGTCCCCTTCTCCTCCCGCCCCCAACCTTTCCCAGCATCAAAGTCTTTTCCAGTGAGTCAACTCGTCGCATGAGGTGGCCAAAATATTGCAGTTTCAGCTTTAGCATCAATCCTTCCAATGAACACCCAGGATTTATCTCCTTAGAGAAATGCAAATCAAAACTACAATGAAGTATCACCTAAAACTGGTCAGAATGGCCACCATCAAAAAGTCAACAAACAATGCTAGAGAGGGTGGAAAAGGAACCCTCTTGTACTGTTGGTGGGAATGTGAATTAAAACAGCCACTATGAGAGCAGTAGGCATGCATGCTAAGTTGCTTCAATCATGTCCGGCTCTTTGTGACCCCATGGACTTCCAGGCTGCCAGGCTCCTCTGTCCATGGGATTCTTCTGGCAAGAATACTGCAGTCACTTGCCATGACCTCCTCCAGGGCATCTTCCTAACCCAGGGATTGAACCCCCATCTCCTGCAGCTCCTGCATTGCAGATAGATTCTTTACCACTGGGGAAGCCTGGAGAGCAGTATGGTGATTCCTTAAAAAACTAGGAATAAATCTACCCTATGACCCAGCAATCCCAGCATTATACTTGACATATACCGAGAAAACAAAAAGTTAAAAAAACACATGCACCCCAGTGTTCATTGCAGCACTATTTACAATAGCCAGGTCATGGAAGCAAGCTAAATGTCTATCAACTAAGGAATGGATAAATAAGATGTGGTCCATATATGTGATGGAATATTACTCAGTCATGAAAAGGAAAGAAATTGAGCCACTTGTAGAGATGTAGATGGACCTAGAGTCTGTCATACAGAGTGAAGTAAGTCAGAAAGAGAAAAACGAATATTGTATATTAATGCATATATGTGGAATCTAGAAAAATGGTACAGATGAACTTGTTTGCAAGGCAGAAACAGAGACCCAGACATAGAGAATAAACATATGGACACCAAGGTGAGGTGAGGGGCTGAGATGAATTGAGAGATTGGGATTGACATATATACTCTACTGTGTTTAAAAAAGATAACTAATGACAGTCTACCCTGGTGGTCCATTGGTAAGGAATCAGTATACTAATGCAGGGTCCACCGGTTCTATCCCTGGTCTGGAAAGATCCTACATGCTGCTGGGCAACTAAGCCTGTGCACCGCACTACTAAGCCCACATGCTGCAAGTTCTTAAGCCTGTGCTTATCCTGGAGCCAATGCTCTGCAACAAGAGAAGCCACCGCATTGAGAAGCCCACACTCTTCACAACCAGAGTAAGCCTGCCCACAGCAGCGAAGGCCCAGCGCAGTCAAAAATAAATAAGCAATTAAAAAGATGAAAAGTTTTTAAAAACACTAACATGAGCCTACCGTATAGCACAGGGAACTCTATTCAATGCTCTGTGGTGACCCAAATGGGAAAAAAATCCAAAATGGAGGAGATATGTGTAAACAGGTAGCCAATTCATTTTACTGTATAACAGAAGCTAGCAAAACATTGTAAAGCAACTATACTTCAATTTAAATAAATAAACATATGTATGAAAGAATGGTGCTCTGTTACTATAAACAGCTGCAGAATTTACTTTCTTTTTAGATGGTACTCTTATATTGGCTTTTGTTCCATCGTTTCTTGCTGCATGTGCTGTGCTATGCTAAGTCGCTCAGTCGTGTCTGACTCATTGTGACCCCATGGACTTTAGCCCAACCAGGCTCCTCTGTCTATGGGGATTCTCCAGGCAAGAATACTGGAGTGGGTTGCCATGCCCTCCTCCAGCGGATAACTCACCCTAAAACTCAGTAACTGAAAACATAAGCTGGTTTACTATGCATCACAATTTCCTGGGTCAGAAATTCAGGCGCATGGGATCAGGAGTGTTGCTGGATGCTGTTCAAGGTTGCTAAGCTTACCCAGAAGCTTCAAGATGGCTTCACTTATCTTGGTGCCTTAGGAGCAGCTGAAAGGCTGGGGTCACCTTGGCTCCACTCTTGCTCTGCATCAAGGTCGTCATGGCGACCCAGGATGTTCAGAAACCAAAGCCAGTCCCCTGAAAGGTCCACAACTGGCAGGATGTCACTAGTAGCAATCTCTGCTTATCAGAGCAGTCACAGTCCCATCCACATTTGGTGGGAACAGTGTCAAAAATTTGTGGCCACTGGCCTGGCGTGCTGTGATTCATGGGGTCGCGGAGAGTCGGACACGACTGAGCAACTGAACTGAACTGAACTGATAATCTTCCATAAAAATCAAAAAATATCTTAAATACCACTGCTGCTAAGTCGCTTCAGTCGTGTCCGACTCTGTGCGACCCCATAGATGGCAGCCCACCAGGCTCACCCGTCCCTGGGATTCTCCAGGCAAGAATACTGGAGTGGGTTGCCATTTCCTTCTCCAATGAGTGAAAGTGAAAAGTGAAAGTGAAGTCTCTCAGTGTGTCCGACTCTTAGCGACCCCATGGACTGCAGCCTTCCAGGCTCCTCCGCCCATGGGATTTTCCAGGCAGGTAAATACCACTAGATCCTCTATAACCTTCAGTTCAGTTCAGTTCAGTCGCTTAGTCGTGTCCGACTCTTTGCGACCCCATGACCTTGGTCTCCTTCAAATACACCACTCCCACCACCAACAGCAGAGAGATCAAATCTCTCTTAAATTCTAATGACATTATGCCTTGCCCCTATGTAAACCTTGCAACATTCAGCACAGTCTTGATATAGAATAGTTATACCAAAATATGTTAATTTTATCAATATGTTAAAAATTGTTGTCTCTCTACAAAGTAAATAATTTGTATATGTAAACCTTTTCATTTGTTCTTCAAATAATCTCTTCCCTAATAAATCTTCAAAGATATTTATATATGCATATAATTTACATGTATATTATATTTATATAACTATTATATATGTGTAACATAAAATTATATATATTAAAATTTTGATTTATATATTATAACTTTCTGTTTTTTGTGTGTGTCTGTGTGTGTGTGTGTATATATGTATATATATATGTATAAAGAGAGAGAGATTTATTATAAGATATTGGCCCATGCAATTATGGACACTGAGAAGTCCCACTATTGGCCATCTACAAGCTAGAGGTCTAAGAATGCTGTTGATGTAGTTCAAAGACTTGAGAGTCAGAAAGCTGGTGGTGTAGACTTCAATCTGGGCCTGAACGTCTGAAATCAAGGGTAAGAGATTAGTGTTGCAGTGCAAGCCAGCCAGCCCAGTTAACTCAAACTTATTCCACATTTTTGTGCTATTCAGGCTCACAATTGACTGGATGATGCCAACTTACATTGGGGAGGGTTTTCTGCTTTACTTAGATCACCATCAACTGCTAATCTCTTCCAAAAACACTCTCACAGACACACCCAGAAACAGTGTTTAACCAGCTATCTGGGCTATCTGGGCATTTAATGGGTCCAGTCAAGATGACACAAAATTAACCACCAAAGCTAGTAAATTTGATATTTTATTTAAGTGATAGTAAGGAAAATTTAAAAGACTATGCCCATGACCTTGCCAATAAAATTGACAATATCAAACTTTAAATAAATCTCTATTACAAAATACCATGAATGAAGTTCAAAGAGAAGTGACAGATTTGGAGAAAACATATATAGACACATATGTAAATACAACATGGATCAATACCCAAGTTATATAAAGTATTTCTACAAATCAATAAACAAAGATAAACCACATGAGAAGATAATAGAAAAGGAATGTAAACAAGTCTTTTGTGTTTTCAGAAGTGAAAAAGTGAAGTCGCTCAGTCATGTCAGACTCTTGTTGACCCCATGGACTGTAGCCTACCAGGCTCCTCCATCCATGGGATTTTCCAGGCAAGAGTACTGGAGTGGGTCGCCATTTCCTTCTCCAGGATATCTTCCCAACCCAGTGATCGAACCCAGATTGTAGGCAGAAGCTTTACCATCTGAGCCACCAGGGAAGTCCTGTTGGGGAAGTAGGGTTATCTTCTTGTGGTTTTAATGTTTATTTTCCAATATCTTTAAAATATTTTTTCAAATGCTTATGGATTATTTATTTATCCTTATTTGAAAAGATGCTAAATTAGTTCAGCCACTAAACCTCACTAGAAATCAGAGAATTTCAAATTACAATCAATTAAAGAGCATTCTTCACCTATCAGATTGATAAAATTTTAAAACCTGACAATATCAAGTGTCAGCGATGACGTGAAGGAGGGGAACTGAAATCCCTACAGACATTCTGAGGCCAACTCAGCAGAATATATTGAAACAAAAAAACACGTGCCTCTGTGACCCAGTAATTCCACTTCTCATTAACCTCCTTTGTTCCGGTGCAAAAGGAAGCATTTTTTTTTCACTTAGTGAAAGAGTATTTTGTAACTCACGTAATCGACAAAGATTGCATTCACAATATATGAGTAAATCTTTCAAATCATTAAGAAAAAGAAAGGCAACCCAATAAAACTATGCAGAAGACAATTGAACAGCATTTCACAAATAAGGATAAATAATCCATAAGCATATGAAAAGATACTTTAAAGATATTGGAAAATAAACATTAAAACCACAAGAAGATAACCCTACTTCCCCAACAGAAAGCCAGAAATAAAACTGGCCCAAAATTTAATAATACCAGTGGTTGGAAAGAATGTGAAACAAAAAGTACTCTCATAAACCAAAAGGAATCATTTTAATATCATCAAAATTATTGACAAAGTCACATGTTTTTCCACACCTTTTATCAGTTAAATAAAATTAAATACTATCACAAATAAAATTTACTGTCAATTAAATACAATTTATTATTAGTTAAATAAAATTTTACCAGTTAATTCCAGTCATAACCTAAAAATTTTGGTAGGCAGTTATTGCTTTTAACACATTAATAAGTGTATATGTTTTGTGCAATTATTATATAAGGAACTACATTTAAAGTTACAAGAGTTATAGACCATTATTGATAAGCATGAAAAAATAGAAACAAGCAAAACAGTTATTAATCATGGAGGTGCCAAGCAAAATGTGCATGCGTGTGTGCTAAAGTCACTTCACACAGTTCCAACTCTTTGTGACCCTGTGGACTATAGCCTGTCAGGTTCCTCTGTCCACAGGATTCTCCAGGCAAGACCTCTGTAGTGGGTTGCCATGCCCACCTCCAGGGGATCTTCCTAATCCAGGGATCAAACCCACATCTATTATGTCTCCTGCATTGGCAGGCAGGTTCTTTACATTATTAAAAGCATGGGGGTAGATATGTGTGTATTCACATGAACAGGTCTCCAGATAAAGTTGCAGAGTGAAAAAGAACAAGGTAGAACTGTATCTGCATGGAAGACTAAGTTAAATGAATATACAAAACAATAGTATAAATTGTTATGAATTCGTAGGTAATAGCACGCAAATGCAAAGAATAAGATCTAGAAGCACATTTTCAGAACTGCTCACAGGGGCAACCCAGAGAGTGTTGAGGGCAGGACAGAAATCAAAGCATGATAAGAAGAGCTGCAGTCCCACTTGTAATATTTTAATTTTGATCATGAAAATACATTTTTGTAAAAAGTAAAAACAATTTTTAAAATAAACCACACAATTTTTTATTTCAAAATTTTTGAAGAGATAAATTACAATGTATGGGACTTCCTTGGTGATCCAGTGGTTAAGACTTCACCTTCCAATGAAGGGGGTGTGGGTTCTATCCCTAGCTAGGAAGCTAAGGTCCCACCACATGCCTAAGGGTCAAAAAACCAAAAGATAAAACAGAAGCAATATTGTAACAAATTCAATAAAGACTTTTAAAAAAGAAAGGTCCACATTAAAAAAAAAAAAGATCAGTTCAGTTCAGTTCTGTCACTCAGTCGTGTCCGACTCTTTGCAACCCATGAATCACAGCACACCAGGCCTCCCTGTCCATCACCAGCTCCCGGAGTTCACTCAAACTCACCTCCATCAAGTCGGTGATGCCATCCAGCCATCTCATTCTCTGTCGTCCCCTTCTCCTCCTTCCCCCAATCCCTCCCATCATCAGAGTCTTTTCCAGTGAATCAACTCTTCGCATGAGGTGACCAAAGTAGCTGAGTGTCTAGCACATAGTAAATATTAGGCATAATAATATAAATATTTAATGTTAATAATCTCTGTTCCTATAAAAATCCTACTGCAAAGGAATTATTTATAACAAATAGTAAACACACACACACAAACTAATGATCTATTAGCCAAGGTGATTTTATTTTATTGTTGAACCTCAGATATCTATAAATCCTTTTTGTTCCATGCCACACAGCTTGCAGGATCTTAGTTCCCTGACTAGGAATTGAATCCAGGCCCTCAGCAGTGAAAACACCCTGTCCTGACAACTGGAGTGCCACGGAATTCCCTATTAATCCAATTTTTAAATGCCAAGCAGAAAACTGGAAGGGCATTGACACATGTCAGTACTGACTTCTACTCCTAAATCTCTAGGTGGCTCTGTTATATCTTAAGATGATTCTGGAGCGTGTCCCCAAAGCTAGGTATGATGAGGCACGTATTGTCTTCCACAAGAACCTCTCTTGCTTAGACTGCTCCAAAGAATGGGAGAGGTCACCTGCTTCACATCCCAGAGCATCATTCTGTCTCAGAACCAACTCTGAGTTTAAGAGAAACTTCACAGTTATCAAATTAGACGGCCTATAGACATTAAGGCTGGCAAATGTATGGCTCTAGTGAACACATTTGGAGTTGGTGAAAGCATTCAAAATCTTAAACATGAAGATCTGAGGCTTCCCATACCCAGACTCCCCCGGCTTTCAACCCGCTTGTGTTTTCACTCTGTCAGGGCTGCAGATGGGCCGCAGCAGGGTTGACATAAGCCCCCGAGGGCCCAGCACTCTCCCTCTTCGGAAGGCAGGCCCAGCTAAGATGATGCTGACTTTGCTGGAATCTCATTTACAAGAACAAGTTTCTGGCCTTGGTCACATCTCACTTTCTTCTTTTCAACTGATTTTCTCCCAAATATTGCTGTTGGAAGGTTGCCAAATCATCCGTGATGCTGCCAGAGCTGAAGTTAGATGTTGCCTGGTTAACTCAGCCTCCCAGAAGGTCAAAATCAGCTTGAGAACAAGAGTGCCCTGTATCTAAGTGGGGCCATGGTGGTAAATGATGGCCATTCTGATTCACACAATGGCGAGTGCATTGGTGTGGGGTTGGGAACTTAGATCAGGGAAGAAGAACGAAATAGAAAATAACCATCGCAATTGTAGTGATGCAACATGGTATGCTACTGGTGGGCGGGTCAGAAATATTGGATTATTACGCGACTTCATCCAAAGCCAACCAGTGTTATTTGGTTTTTAACTCATTTTCCTGCTGCCCCAAACCCACATGGCTTGACATTTGTTTTCATGGTATCATAAACAACCCAAGAAAGAAGTAATTGGAGCTCTGTATTTATAGCAGATGACACTACCCTTATGGCAGAAAGTGAAGAGGAACTCAAAAGCCTCTTGATGAAAGTGAAAGAGGAGAGTGAAAAGGTTGGCTTGAAACTCAACATTCAGAAAACAAAGATCATGGCATCTGGTCCCATCACTTCATGGGAAATAGATGGAAAAACAGTGGAAACAGTGTCAGACTTTGTTTTTTTGGGCTCCAAAATCACTGCGGATGCTGATTGCAGCCATGAAATTAAAAGACGCTTACTCCTTGGAAGGAAAGTTATGACCAACCTTGATAGTATATTGAAAAGCAGAGACATTACTTTGCCGACCAAGGTCCGTCTAGTCAAGGCAATGGTTTTTCCCGTGGTCATGTATGGATGTGAGAGTTGGACTGTGAAGAAAGCTGATCGCCGAAGAATCGATGCTTTTGAACTGTGGTGTTGGAGAAGACTCTTGAGAGTCCCTTATACTGCAAGGAGATCCAACCAGTCCATTCTAAAGGAGATCAATCCTGGATGTTCATTGGAGGGACTGATGCTGAAGCTGAAACTCCAATACTTTGGCCACCTCATGAGACGAGTTGACTCACTGGAAAAGACTCTGATGCTGGGAAAGGTTGGGGGCGGGAGGAGAAGGGGACGACGGAGAATGAGATGGCTGGATGGCATCACCAACTCTGTGGACATGAGTTTGGGTGTACTCCGGGAGTTGGTGATGGACAGGGAGGCCTGGCATGCTGTGATTCATGGGGTCGCGGAGAGTCGGACACGACTGAGCGACTGAACTGAACTGAACTGAACTGAATTTATAGCAAAAGTGAAAGTCACTCAGTCGTGTCCAGCTCTTTTTGGCCCCATGGAATATACAGTCCACAGAATTCTCTAGGCCAGAATACTGGAGTGGGTAGCCTTTCCCGTCTCCAAGGGATCTTCCCAACCCAGGGATCGAACCCAGGTCTTCCGCATTGCAGGCAGATTCTTTACTAGCTGAGCCACCAGGGAAGCCCCGAAATACTGGAGTAGGTATCCTATCCCTTCTCCAGCAGATCTTCCAGACCCAGGAATCGAACGAGGGTCTCCTGCATTGCAGGCAGATTCTTTACCAACTGAGGTACCAGAGAAGCCTGCAGGCACTTAAAGAATAAGGTTGCTACTCTGAGGTCTGAAGGCTCATCTGAGTGTCCACACAGAATAGGCCTGGGAGATGGTTTCACCTACTTTTTGGAAGAAAGAAGAAAGCACAGGGGATGCAAGAGACAGCTTCTGAATGAGGAAAGTAAATTTGTGTTCACTTTCAGCACTTAGGTTTTTATAAGGTTTTTAGGTTATTAATTATCAATTGTACCACTTTGCTCTAGACTGAAGAGCATTACCTCTCATGATGGGTTAAAATTTGAACATATATTTACTTCATAAAGAGTGAGGTTGAATGTTTCAGTGGTTAAGAATCTACCTGCCAGTGCACAGGACACAGGTTCAGTCCCTGTGTCAGTCATGATATCTACACGTCAAAACTAACAATTCACTAAGAGAGAAAAATTAAGACCCCAAAAAGATGGGGAGCCAGACTCTAAGTTAACAGATCTCATGATTAGGGTCAGAAAGCAGCAGTAAAATCAACTATGATGATTATAATCATGGTTATTGTTATTACTTTAAGTTATTCCAATTCCAATCCAAAAAAAAGGGCAATGCCAAAGAATGCTGAAACTACTGCACAATTGCATTCATCTCACATGCTAGTAAAGTAATGCACAAAATTCTCCAAGCAAGGCTTCAACAATATGTGAACCATAAACTTCCAGATGTTCAAGCCGGTTTATAGAAAAGGCAGAGGAACCAGCGATCAAACTGCCAACAACCATTGGATCATCAAAAAAGCAAGAGAGTTCCAGAAAAACACCTATTTCTGCTTTACTGACTATGCCAAAGCCTTTGACTGTGTGGATCACAACAAACTGGAAAATTCTCCAAGAGATGGGAATACGAGACCATCTGACCTGCCTCTTGACAAATCTTTATGCAGGTCAGGAAGTAACAGTTAGAACTGGATATGGAACAACAGACTTGTTCCAAATAGGAAAAAGAGTATGTCAAGGCTTTATATTGTCACCCTGCTTATTTAACTTATATGCAGAGTACACCATGAGAAATGATGGGCTGGAAGAAGCACAAGCTGGAATCAAGATTGCCAGGAGAAATATCAATAACCTCAGATATGCAGATGACACCACCCTTATGGCAGAAAGTGAAGAGGAACTAAAGAGTCTCTTGATGAAAGTGAAAGAGGAGAGTGAAAAAGTTGACTTAAAAGTCAACATTCAGAAAACTAAGATCATGGCATCTGGTCCCATCACTTCATGGGAAGTAGATGGGGAAACAGTGGAAACAGTGTCCGATTTTATTTTGGGGGGCTCCAAAATCACTGCAGATGGTGATTGCAGCCATGAAATTAAAAGACGCTTACTCCTTGGAAGGAAAGTTATGAACAACCTAGATAGTATATTAAAAAGCAGAGACACTACTTAGGCAACAAAGGTACATCTAGTCAAGGCTATGGTTTTTCCAGTAGTCATGTATGGAGTGAGAGTTGGACTATAAAGAAAACTGAGCACCGAAGAATTGATGCTTTTGAACTGTGGTGTTGGAGAAGACTCTTGAGAGTCCCCTGGACTGCAAGGAGATCAAACCAGTCCATCCTAAAGGAAATCAGTCCTGAGTGTTTATTGGAAGGACTGATGTTGAAGCTGAAACTCTAATACTTTGGCCACCTGATGAGAACTGACTCCTTGGAAAAGACCCTGATGCTGGGAGAGATTGAGGGCAGGAGGAGAAGGGGACAATAGAGGATGAGATGGTTGGATGGCATCACCAACTCGATGGACACGAGTTTGGGTAAACTCCAGGAGTTGGTGATGGACAGGGAGGCCTGGCATGCTGCAGTCCATGGGGTCACAAAGAGTCAGACACTACTGAGCGACTGAAGTGAACTGAACTGAACCATAGAGCTCAGAAGGCTCTATTTCAGAGGACATATCTAAAATTTCCAGTTTTGTCTTACTGAAGTTAACAACCGTTGTTAAAATCTGATACAGTTCTGTTCCCTTTTCTAATTCCATGAAAGACTAATTCATGAATAAAAAACCTCTACTCCACTCACTCCTTTGTAAAGAAATACATGCATCAATCCACTCAGGAAACAACTCTTGTTACACACGGAAGATCAATTGTTTTATGAAATAAAACTAAAAGTGTAAATGCGGTTAACATTTTAAAGATATGTCAATTGAAAGTATGCCTTGAACTCATTTGACCAAGTATTTTTTTCCGTTTTTTGAAATCACACCTGTTTCAAGACATGCACTCTCTTCCTCTATCTGGTAAGCACAAGGTGTGGGAACTTGTGCAATAGATAATTAATCTCTATTGCTATCTATAGTTTCATAGTTAACACTGTCTTAGCAGAAGTGTGAAAACACATTCACACCTTTGAAAATGGATGATTAACTAATCAAATGACAATATGAATGTTAGACAGAATTACAGAAACTGCAAGGCAGAGCTATTTATGATTGCAACCTTCTATTTCATTTTGAAGGGTGGATTGTGCAGTATAATCTGTGCTCCTCAAACATCTAAGCAGATTCTCAACTTTTTAATTGCATGACTCCTCAAAAAAGAAGGAAGAAAGTTACAGATTTGTCCCTAATTAGGCATTTTTCCAGTTTTACAGAGAAATAATTGACATATATCACTGTATAAGTTTGGGATTTCCCTGTAGCTCAGACAGTAAAGATTCTGCCTGCAACAGAGGAGAGCTAGGTTTGATCCCTCGGAGAAGGCAATGGCACCCCACTCTAGTACTCTTGCCTGGAAAATCCCATGGACGGAGGAGCCTGGTGGGCTGCAGTCCATGGGGTCGCGAAGAGCTGGACACAACTGGGCAACTTCACTTTCACTTTTCACTTTCATGCATTGGAGAAGGAAATGGCAACCCACTCCAGTGTTCTTGCCTGGAGAATCCCAGGGATGGGGGAGCCTGGTGGGCTGCTGTCTATGGGGTCACAGAGGCGGACACGACTGAAGCAACTTAGCAGCAGCAGGTTTGATCCCTGGGTCAGGAAAATCTCCTGGAGAAGGGAATGGCAACCCACTCCAGTGTTCTTGCCTGGAGAGTCCCATGGACAGAGGAGCCTGGCGGGCTGCAGATGCGGGGTGGCACAGAGTCAGGGACGACTGAGCGACTAACACTACCACTGTCACTACCGTGTGAGTTTCAGGCGTACAGCAGGACGGTGCACACGTATTGTGATGACCACGATGGGCTCAGCTGAACACCCAACGTCCGTCTTCTCAGATAGATACAATAAAAGAAAGGGAAACAAATTCTCCTTGTGATGTGAATTCTCAGGATTTACTCTTAACAGTCTTCCTGGATGTCACACAGCAGTGTCACTTAGTCATCATGTTGTCTATTATGTCCCTAGTACTCACTTATCTTGTAACTGGAGGTTTGCAGATTTGACCACATTTATCCAATTCTCTCCCCTCTCACCCTCCACCTATGAAATGCACAAGTCTGATTCCTTTGCTGTAATTTTGTTTCCTTGGGTTTTTTGTAGGTTTCCCATATAGGTAAGATCATATAGTACTTCTCTTTTTCCGACTTATTTCACTTAGTATGATGTCTTCAAGTTTTGTCTGTGTTTCTATGAATGGTAACATTTCTTCATTTTTAATAAATGAATAATATTCATTTGCAATTAAAGATATCACAACATCTTTATCCATTAATCCATCGATGAATACTTGGGTGGCTTCCATGTCTTGGCTATTGTAAACAATGTTGCTATGAATATGGAGATTCAGATCTTTCTGAGTTATTGCTTTCATTCCTTTTGGATATATTCTCAAAGTGGAATTGCTGATCCTATGGTTTGGTTCAGTTCAGTCGCTCATTTGTGTACGACTCTTTGTGACCCCACGAACAGCAGATTGCCAGGCCTCCCTGTCCATCACCAACTCCCAGAGTCCTACCAAACCCATGTCCATCTAGTCGGTGACGCAATCCAACCATCTCATCCTCTGTCATCCGCTTCTCCTACTGCCCTCAATCTCTCCCAGCATCAAGGTCTTTTCAAATGAGTTAGCTCTTCCCATCAGGTAGCCAAAGGATTGGTGTTTCAGCTTCAGCATCAGTCCTTCCAATGAACACCCAGACCTGATTTCCTTTAGGATGGACTGGTTGGGTCTCCTTGCATTCCAAGGGACTCTTAAGAGTCTTGTCCAATACCACAGTTCAAAAGCATCAGTTCTTTGGTGCTCAGCTTTCTTTATAGTCCAACTCTCACATCCATACATGACCACTGGAAAACCATAGCCTTGACTAGATGGACCTTTGCTGACAAAGTAATATCTCTGCTTTCTAATATGCTTCCTAGGTTGGTCATAACTTTCCTTCCAAGGAGTAAGCGTCTTTTAATTTCATGGCTGCAGTCACCATCTGCAGTGATTTTGGAGCCCCGCAAAATAAAGTCTGTCACTGTTTCCACTGTTTCCCCATCTATTTCCCATGAAGTGATGGGACCAGATGCCATGATCTTAGTTTTCTGAATGTTGAGCTTCAAGCCAAAATTTTCACTCTCCTCTTTCACTTTCATCAAGAGATTCTTTAGTTCTTCTTCACTTTCTGCCTTAAGGGTGGTGTCATCTGCATATCTGAGGTTATTGATATTTCTCCTGGCAATCTTGATTCCAGCTTGTGCTTCCTCCAGCCCAGCATTTCTCATGATGTACTCTGCATATAAGTTAAATAAGCAGGGTGACAATATACAGCCTTGACGTACTCCTTTTCCTATTTGGAACCAATCTGTGTTTCATGTCCAATTCTAAATGTTGCTTCCTGACCTGCATACAAGTTTTCCAAGAGGCAGGTCAGGCAGCCTGGTATGCCCATCTCTTTCAGAATGTTCCACAGTTTATTGTGATCCACACAGTCAAAGGCTTTGGCATAGTCAATGAAACAGAAATAAATGTTTTTCTGGAACTCTCTTGCTTTTTCGATGAGCCAGCGGATGTTGACAATTTGATCTCTGGTTCCTCTGCCTTTTCTAAAACCAGCTTGAACATCTGGAAGTTCACAGTTTATGTATTGCTGAAGCCCGGCTTGAAGAATTTTAAGCATTACTTTACTAGCGTGTGAGATGAGTGCAATTGTGTGGTAGTCTGAACATTCTTTGGCATTGCCTTTCTTTAGGACTGGAATGAAAACTGACCTTTTCCAGTCCTGTGGACACTGCTGAGCTTTCCAAATTTGCTGGCATATTGAGTGCAACACTTTCACAGCATCATCTTCTAGGATTTGAAATAGCTCAACTGGAATTCCATCACTTCCACTAGCTTTGTTTGGAGTGATGCTCTCTAAGGCCCACTTGACTTCACATTCCAAGATGTCTGGCTCTAGGTGAGTGATCACACCATCATGATTATCTTGGTCATGAAGATCTTTTTTGTACAGTTCTTCTGTGTATTCCTGCCACCTCTTCTTAATATCTTCTGCTTCTGTTAAGTCCCTACCATTTCTGTCCTTTCTCGAGCCCATCTTTGCATGAAACATTCCCTTGATATCTCTGATTTTCTTGAAAAGATCTCTAGTCTTTCCCATTCTATTGTTTTCCTCTATTTCTTAGGATTGATCACTGAGACTTTCTTATCTCTCCTTGCTGTTCTTTGGAACTCTGCATTCACATGGGTATATATTTCCTTTTCTCCTTTGCTTTTCACTTCCCTTCTTTTCACAGCTATTTGTAAGGCCTCCTCAGACAGCCATTTTGCTTTTTTGCATTTCTTTTTCTTGGGGATGGTCTTGATCCCTGTCTCCTATACAATGTCATGAACCTCTGTCCATAGTTCATCAGGCACTCTGTCTATCAGATCTAGTCCCTTTAATCTATTTCTCACTTCCACTGTATAATCATAAGGGATTTGATTTAGGTCATATCTGAATGGTCTAGTGGTTTTCTCCACTTTCTTCAATTTCATTCTGTATTTGGCAATAAGGAGTTCATGATCCAAGCCACAGTCAGCTCCTGGTCTTGTTTTTGCTAACTGTATAGAGCTTCTCCATCTTTGGCTGCAAAAAATATAATCAATCTGATTTCAGTGTCGACCATCTGGTGATGTCCATGTCTAGAGTCTTCTCTTGTGTTGTTGAAAGAGGGTGTTTGCTATGACCACTGTGTTCTCTTGGCAAAACTCTATTAGCCTTTGCCCTGTTTCATTCCGTGCTCCAAGGCCAAATTTGCCCGTTACTTCAGGTGCTTCTTGACTTCCTACTTTTGCATTCCAGTCCCCTATAATGAAAAGGACATCTTTTTTGGGGGTATTAGTTCTAGAAGGTCTTGTAGGTCTTCATAGAACCATTCAACTTCGGCTTCTTCAGCATTACTGGTTGGGGCATAGGCTTGGATTACTGTGATATTGAATGGTTTGCCTTGGAAACGAACAGAGATCATTCTGTCATTTTTGAGATAGCATCCAAGTACTGCATTTCAGACTCTTTTTTTTACCATGATGGCTACTCCATTTCTTCTAAGGGTTTCCTGCCAACAGTAGTAGATATAATGGTCATCTGAGTTAAATTCACTCATTCCAGTCCATTTTAGTTCACTGATTCCTAGAATGTCAATGTTCACTCTTGTCATCTCCTGTTTGACCACTTCCAATTTGCCTTGATTCAAGACCTAAAATTCCAGGTTCCTATGCAATACTGCTCTTTACAGCATTGGACTTTGCTTCCATCACCAGTCACATTAACAACTGGGTGTTGTTTTTGCTTTGACTCCATCCCTTCATTCTTTCTGGCGTTATTTCTTCACTGATCTCCAGTAGCATATTGGGCACCTACCGACCTGGGGAGTTCATCTTTCAGTGTCCTATTTTTTTGCCTTTTCATACTGTTCATGAGGTTCTCAAGGCCAAAATACAGAAGTGGTTTGCATTCCCTTCTCCAGTGGACCACATTCTGTCAGACCTCTCCACCATGACCCGTCTGTCTTGGGTGGCCCCAACCAGGCATAGCTTAGTTTCATTGAGTTAGACAGGGCTGTGGTCCGTGTGATCATATTAGCTAGTTGTCTGTGATTGTAGTTTCAGTCTGTCTGTCTTCTGATCCCCTATCTCAGTGCCTACTATCTAACTTGGGTTTCTCTTACCTTGGACGTGGAATCTTTCTTCACTGCTGCTCCAGCAAAGCACAGCAGCTGCTCCTTACATTGGATGTGGGGTAGCTCCTCTTGGCCACCGCCCCTGCCCTCGGGTGCTGGTAGCTCCTCTCGGCTGGTAGTTCTATTTTAACAACCAATGGATCAAAGACGTTAAAGAGAAAGTAAAAAAAACAAAAATTATAAAGTAAATGAAAATGGAAACACAGCATTCCAGAACTTTTGGGATGCAACAAAAGCAGCTGTAAGAGGAAAGTTCATAGCAATAAACACTTACGTTAAGAAGCAAGAAAGATCCCAGATAAACAACCTAACTCCATGCTTTAAAGAACTAAAAAAAGGAACAGAGTCCCAAGTCAGTGGAAGAAAGGAAATGATAAAAATTCGAACACTAATAATGAAATAGAGAACAGAAAAACAGTAGAAAAGGTTAACCAAACTAAGCGTTGGTTTTTTGAAAAGCTGAACAAAAGTGACATTTAGCTAGACTAATGAAGGAAAAAAAGAGAAAGAACCCAAATCAATAAAATCATAAAGACAAAGGAGTGATCATAATGGGGTCGTAAGAGGTTATGACACTAACAACTAAACGCTAACAAATTAGACAACCTAGAAGAAGTGAAAAAATTGTTATAAACATACAACTTACAAAGCCTGAATCAAGAAGAAATAGAAAATCTGAATAGACCAATTACTAGGGAATCGAAATGGTAATAAAAAATCTCCCAACAGTGAAAAGCCCAGGACCAAATGGCTTCACTGGTGAATTTTACCAAACATTTAAAGAAGAATTAATATGATTCCTTCTCAAAGACTGAAAAAAATGAAAGAGGAGAGAACACTCCCAAATTCATTTTACAAGACTAGCACTATCCTGATACAAAAACTAGAAACACTTACTACTGAAAAGGAAAGCTAAGGACAATGCCCTTATAAACAAAGAGACAAAATTTCTCAGGAAGATACTAGCAAATGAATTTCAGCAGCACATTAAAAAACCATTTACCATGATCATGTGGGATTTATCCTTGCAATGCAAGGATTGTTCAACATACACAAATCACTCACTGTGATACATCACATTAATAGAATGAAAGAAAAGAATCATATAATCATTTCAATAGATGCAGGAAAAATATTAGGTAAAATTCAACATCTATTCACGATAAAAACTGTTAAGTAATTAGTCATAGAAGGAACACATCTCAAAATCATAAGGGCCATATATGACAGGCCCACAGCTAGTATCATATTCCGTGGTGAAAAGTTGTAAGCTCTTCCTCTAAGATTAGGAACAAAGCAAGGGTGCTCACTCTGATAACTCACAGTCAACATAGCAGTAGAAGTCCTAGCCAGATCAATCAAGCGAGAGAGAGAAATAAAAGGCATCAATTGGAAAGGAAGAAGTAAAGTTGTCTTTAATTGCAGATGACATGATTTTATATACAGAAATTCTAAAAACTCAACCAAAAAACTGTTAGATCAAATCAATGAACTCAATTAAGTTGGTGTATACAAAATTAACCTGCAGCAATCAGTAGTATTTCTGTACACTAACAACACATTTTCTGAAAGCGAAATAAAGAAGGCAACCCCTTTTACAGCAGCATCAGAAACAATAAAAAGCTTGGCAATAAACTCATCCAAACAAGTGAAAGATCTCTGCTCTGAAAACTATGAGACACTGATAAGAGAAATTGAAGAAGACACAAATAAATGGAAAGGTAGCCTGTGTTCATGAACTGGAAGAATTAATATTATTACAATATCAACACTACAAAAAGTCATCTATAGATTCAATCTAAGCCATATCAAGATTCCAAAAGTAATTTTTTAAAAGAAGTAGAAAAAAAAAAAACTCTTAAGATTTATCTGGACTCACAAAAGACCTCAAATAACTAAAGAAATCCTGAGAAAGAAGAGCAAAGCAGAGGCATCACATTTCCTCATTTCCATCTTTACTATGAAGATAACAGTGTTTGAAGCAGTATGGTACTGGCATAAACACAGACAAATAGACCACTGGACAGAAATAAACCCAAACATAAACAGACAACTCACATTTGACAAGGGACCCAAGAATATTCAGTGGAGAAAAGATAGTCTTTTCTGCAAATGACACTGGGGACAATTGAAGAACAATCACATGTAGAATAATAAAATGACGATTTTATTTTAACAGATTAAACTTTACACCACTCACAAAAATTAGCTTGAAATGCATTAAAGACTTGAGTGTAAGACCTGAAACCATAAAACTCTTAGAAGAAATCAACGATAAAGCCCCTTGACATGGGTGTTGGTTATGACTGTTAAGATTTGACACCTAACGAACAAGCAACAAGAGAAAACTAAACAAGTGCAGCGACGCTGAAGGAAAAGGCTTCTGCACAGCAAGAGAAACCACTGACAAAGCAAAAAGACAGCCCACTGAATGGGGAAAAACACCTGCAAAGCATATGTCTGAGAAAGTGTTAATATGCAAAATAGGAATATATAAAGAACATAGAACTCAACAGCAAAAACCCAAATGACCCAGTTTAAAAAATGGACCAAGAACCTGAATGGACATTTCTCCAAAGAAGATACACAAAAGGTCATCAGGCAATACATGAAAAGATGTTTAATGTCACTGCTGCTGCTGCTAAGTCGCTTCAGTCGTGTCCGACTCTGTGCGACCCCATAGACGGCAGCCCACTAGTCATTAGAAAGAAAGCAAGTTAAAGCCACAATGAGATGTTACCTTATGCCTGTAAGAATGGCCATCATCAAAAATACAAGTGGTAACAAATGCTGATGTGAACGTGGAGAAAACTTCATACACTGTTGGTGGGAATGTAAAATTGATACAGCCAACATGGATAACAGCATGGAGGATCTTGAAAAAGTCAAAAGCAGAGCTACTGTAAGCATTTTAAAATACAAGAGATTAAGAAGATTAGCTATAGTTCAGGATCATAAGCAGGGAAGAGCCAAGAAGGAGAAGCACATTTGAGTGAATAGTCAGTTATTTTTCTCCTGTGGACTTAGTCATTTCTATTTAAAATACAGACTAATCTGAATAAACAAATCAACATCCAGTCTACCTCAGCAATTTCTTTTTTGATAGATGAATAGAAATCCAAATTGAGAGATAGGTTTCATGACTTCATTGTTTTGGTAATTTTCTAAGTGTATCCGTGTGTTCTCTTTAAGAAATGATAATTGGGAAAAGGCTGTAACACTTTAGGAGGAATATGGATCTAATAATTGAAGCTTTAAGACCAGCATTTCCTGTTCATCATAGTAAAAGTCTATAGATAAAAAGTATTTATCTATATTTACATTTAAAGCCAAAATGCATATTTGGGGCACGTAACACTTACTGATTTACAGTGTGGTGTTTGAAAGACACATTCAGTTCAGTTCAGTCACTCAGTCGTGTCCGACTCTCCGCGACCCCATGAATCACAGCACGCCAGGCCTCCCTGTCCATCACCAACTCCCGGAGTTCACTCAAACTCATGTCCACAGAGTCGGTGATGCCATCCAGCCATCTCATTCTCTGTCGTCCCCTTCTTCTCCCGCCCCCAACCTTTCCCAACATCAGAGTCTTTTCCAGTGAGTCAACTCGTCGCATGAGGTGGCCAAAGTATTGGAGTTTCAGCTTCAGCATCAGTCCTTCCAATGAACACCCAGGATTGATCTCCTTTAGAATGGACTGGTTGGATCTCCTTGCAGTCCAAGGGACTCTCAAGAGTCTTCTCCAACACCACAGTTCAAAAGCATCAATTCTTTGGCGATCAGCCTTCTTCACAGTCCAACTCTCACATCCATACATGACCACGGGAAAAACCATAGCCTTGACTAGACGGACCTTTGTTGGCAAAGTAATGTCTCTGCTTTTTAATATGCTATCTAGGTTGGTCATAACTTTCCTTCCAAGGAGTAACCCTCCTGAAATGCCTTGAAACCCAGCTGCATGACCCCACCCAAATTAAACAAGTGCTGTATGATAAGTAGATATCCTTTTCTACAGAATCAACACTAAACAGTAAACGATGAGACAAAAATTATTATAAAGGTTTCATTTTCCTAGAAACACTTCATATTTTCAATTTATCTTATTGAAGTACAGTTGACTTACAATTTTTTGTTAATTTCTGCTGTACAGCAAAGTGACTCAGTTAGACATACATGTATTCTGTTTCATATTCTTTCCCATTATGAGAAAATAGTGAATATAGTTCCCTGTTCTATACAGTAGGACTTTGTTATTTGTCCATCCTACATTTAATAGTTTGTGTCTGCTAATCACAAATACCCAGTCCTTCCCTCCTGCACCTTAATCTCACATTTTAAATGTCAATTTCTCTCAGAAACTTTTCTGGGCTGCCCACCTCCAGCCTCACTCCAAGCGGGGCTGGATCAGGCAGCCCTCCTGTGCTCGGACCACTCAGTCCCCATAAGGTCCCACCACCTCTTGAGAGCATCATGATCATTAAAAACTCACTTGCAGACATAAGCATCTTGAAAGCTACAAGCAATGTTTTATTCACCCTGGATCATCAACACCTGCGTTGTTGCCCAGGGTATTAATGAGAGACTCAACAGAAATGAGAGAATTTACACTTTCAAATAAATCCTGACCTTTCACATGATTTCTTTAGCCAACGATCAGCTTACACTGTGGCTACACAAACCAGGAATGCCTGTCATAAATGGAGGGTTCTAGGCTGGACTTTCTCCATTGGGCAATAATGTAAGATCTACCAACCCCTTTTTGAAGTCCTGTGTTTCTTCCCACTGCTTTGCTCTAATGACTACAGGAGCCAGGCTCATCTATGGGCCATGAACAGAGACGGAGACACCTCATTTGCACAGTGAGTGGGTGCAGTGGGCAGTTCTCCATTTGTAAATAATTCAGTGAAATTCTTTCCCTTTCCTTTTTTTTTTTTAATCTTTTGAATTTGAGTCCTTGACTATCTCATCAAAATGAAGAGAAAATTTGATAGATCTCCATCACTTTTCGCTTCTTTTTTAGTAGATCAGGTGAAAAGTTTGGTGTTGAAGAGAAGGTGGACAGTGAAATGAAACTGAAGCTCAGGTCACCGTGGATTTCGTGAAAATTAGTCTTTGTTGTCCTCCTTTAAAACAAATAACTATCGATGCCATATCTATAAGAAATGTGATTAAATGTGTGAGGAAAAATTGTATCTTAGAATTCTCTGATAACTTTCGTCAATATGTCACATTAGTATGTTGATGTGTTTTTTTTCAGTCCTCACATGTTCAATAAATGATTAAATTCATATTTTAAAAACATGTAAATAAGATGATGAAGAATTAAAAGCACAAAACGCTGTTAAAGGAGAGGAGAATAACAGATGTATCGGGGACCTGGGAATGAGTTAATTTTTCAGACTTAGCAATTAAAATACTGCAAGTTTCCTGGCAGCTAAGACATGATGGGAAATTTACCAGGTAACTTAACTCTGGTCTTATAAAAGAATACCTATAGACTTGTTCTTTCCTAAACAGACTCTTTTTCCATTCCGACTAAGCCATAGACAAAATTTAACAAAAATATTATATAAATTTCAATATACTTTGTATCTTCTAAGTCATTGCCACAGTGTTAATTTATAGAGCTCCAGGTGAATGGGGCATTTGGGTCACAGGACTCATTAAATCTTATGACCCTGAGACAATAGAAATAAATAGAAATAAATGCAAGTTTATTTTCTTCTTAATCAACAGATTAAACTTAAAATATCCAATCGTTAATAGATATCAATGAGCAAGCATTCACTAGTAGAATGTATCACAGTAAAAACCATTTTCTAAACTGACCTGTAATAAGTGTCTTTTGACCTTTTCCATTTGTTAAATATAATATAAAGAAAACTGAGCACCGAAGAATTGATGCTTCCAAACTGTGCTGTTGGAGAAGACTCTTGAGAGTCCCTTGGACTGCAAGGAGATCAAACCAGTCAATCCTAAAGGAAATCAGTCCTGAATATTCATTGGAAGGAATGATGCTGAAGCTGAAACTCCAATACTTTACCTACCTCATGTGAAGAACTGACTCACTGGAAAAGACCCTGATGCTGGGAAAGATTGAAAGTGGGAGGAGAAGGGGACAACAGAGGAAAAGATGGTTGGTTGGCATCATCAACTCGATGGACATGAGTTTGAGTAAACTCTGGGAGTTGGTGATGGACAGGGAGACCTGGCATGCTGCAATCGATGGGTGTGCAAAGAGTCGGACACAACTGAGTGACTGAACTGAATTTATTAAATCTGGTGATTGTAAAGGGGTTATATATTGTATTTTCTACTTATAACATTTTATAATAAAAATAAATGTAAAGTGATGAAAATACAAACGTTGAAAGATCTTTTTTTTTTTTTTTTAATGATCTTTGTATGAATGAAGAAAAAGCTTGGGAAAATTGCCTGTTCTCAGTGTTCAGATTACATGGGAAGTGGCAAAAAGTATTAGGGGTGACCTCTAGAACACTAGTGGTACTTTGAATTTGTGGAGTCAAATTGGGTCTCTAAAGAAGAGGGTTTTAATCATAAGAAAGTATCTTACACAGAAAACAAAGTATCTCAGAATGGTTTAAGACAGAAAACAAATTATCTCAGAATGTTTCACCCCTTTTTTAAAGAGCAATTGCTCTGAATCCCCTATAAATAAAATAATCTGGGGCCCCAGAGGGACAGAGTTAAGTGGGAAGGAGTGGGGTTATAAACTCAAATCAGTCCAGAGGTAGGCCTAGTAATTTGGAAATCATCCTGTGGAAAATCTAGGGTCATTAAACAGGTTGCAGGAAGCAGTGTTGTGATGAGATAGAAGATGGTTTTACAAGGTATCATGTAGTTGAGATGCACAGAATGACTGAGAAGAAAGCCTGCAGGTGTGAAGTCGTTGGGAGGATACAGAAATAGTGTGGGTAGGAAGGGGTATGGATCTGCACAGACATTGACTATGAAGAAAGAAAGGCTCATGGTTTTACAGACAGTTACACAATGTAATTTGGATTTAGGGAGTGAAATGCAGAACACTGATTCAAAAGGACAGGCTGAGTTCTGAGAATATTGGTTGAAATAGGAATGACAGTAGGTAAGTCTTTTCTAAGGTGCTGAGTTAGAGGTATTTATAAGACATCAAGACTATTCTGTAGAGAGCTGAGGATGCAAGCCTGAAAGTTGAGAAATTAGAACTCAAGTAATATTTGGGACCCCTCCACAAAAATTCACCAGTTGCACCCCTGAGAATGGATCAGTTTTCTAAGAGGAAGGCCATAGTGAAGGCTAGAGCTCTCAGACTGAACATAATGGGAAAGCCAAAGATTTAAAAATGGTAGGGGATTAGTCAAAGAATCAAAAAAGAGCAGAGTTCATGGGAGAAGTAGGTGAGGATAGTATCAGTCTTATTCTGAGAAAAGCTTTGTAAAAGAACGGATAGGTGTTGGAGTGTGGGCAATAGTGTTGGATGCTTCAGAGAGGTTGAAATTGCTTCCACACATTTTTGTGGAAGCAAAACTTTAATCATTTCCAATTTGTCTCATCCCCTTGATGGTAAACCAGCTCTTAGGGAACATGATTCTATTCTGCATGGTGGAAAATGCACCTCCACCACGGTCAGAACTCCAGGGTCAGAACTCCCCCTGTCCCCTGGGAGAAGCCTTTCTAGAACACCTGGTGTGGCTAATTGGGTACTTACGAGTTCTGACAGTCTACTCTGGACCACTACAAGAGCAACTAACTCTCTGCCTGAGAGAGTCAATTCCTAGGTAGGTTGATAAGAAGTTCAGTGTCCCCAAGGAAGGGAAAGGGGTCCAGAGCCCTCGAGAAAGAGAAAGGGGTCGGGGGCTCTTAAGGAGAGAAGGACAAATGCTTTTTCTACATTGCTTTGTCTTAGTCGATGTAACAGTGTATCTTGCTCATGGACAAGTTTCTCCTTCACAAAACCTTCTGACTAATCTTGTTATCTTAAGACATATATTGTGGGAGAAGGTCTGGTAAGACCTTTCTGTTGTTAGTTCTAATCTTGTTAATTTGAGATATATGTTGTGGGAGTGGGTCTGATAAAAGTATATAAGGCCTTGATTAGGCTAGTGAGTGGGGACACTCTCTGTCCCCCTTCTGATGTCTGTGTCAGAAGCTTTCTCTGTCCCTTTACATACTTAAAAAAAACTCTACTACATGAAAGCTCTTGAGTGATCAAGTCTGGTCCTTGGTCCCAAGGCTAAAATCTTCTTTGGAGATCATGAATCAGACACTGTTCAATGTAAGCTATCATTGCCCAGAAAATATGATGACTTATGGGCATTTCTATTTCCTAAGAGTAAACTCTTTGATGCCCAAGGTATTTCTGGGATTCAGAGAGTATTAAAGTACTATCGTAGGACACTTCAGTTCAGTTCAGTCACTCAGTTGGGTCCTACTCTTTGCAACCCCATGGACTGCAGCATGTCAGGCCTTCCTGTCCATCACCAACTCCTGGAGTTTACTCAAACTCATGTCAGTGATGCAATCCAACCATCTCATCCTCTGTCTTCCCCTTCTCAACTTGCCTTCAATCTTTCCAGCATCAGGGGCTTTTCCAATGAATCAGTTATTCTCATCAGGTGGCCAAAGTATTGGAGTTTCAGCTTCAGCATCAGTCCTTCCAATGAATATTCAGGACTGATTTCCTTTAGGATGGACTCTTAAATGTTCGATCTGTTTGCAGTCCAAGGGACTGTCAAGAGTCTTCACCAACACCACAGTTCAGAAGCATCAATTCTTAGACACTCAGCTTTCTTTATAGTCCAACTCTCACATCCATACATGACTACTGGAAAAACCATAGAATTGACTAGATGGACTTTTGTTGGCAGAGTAATGTCTCTGCTTTTTAATAAGGTGTCTAAATTGGTCATAACTTTTTTTCCAAGCAGCGAGTGTCTTTTAATTTCATGGCTGCAATCACCATCTGCAGTGATTTTGGAGTCCAAAAAAAAAAAAAATCAGGCACTGTTTCCATTGTTTCCCCATCTATTTGCCATGAAGTGATGGGACCAGATGCCATGATCTCAGTTTTCTGAATGTTGAGATTCAAGCCAACTTTTTCACTCTCCTCTTTCACTTTCATCAAGAGACTCTTTAGTTCTTCTTCACTTTCTGCCATAAACGGGTGTCATCTGCATTTCTGAGGCTACTGCTATTTCTCTCCCAAATCTCGTTTCCAGCTTTTGCTTCATCCAGTCCAGCCTTTCTCATGATGTATTCTGCATATAAGTTAAATAAGCAGGGTGACAATATATAGCCTTGACATTCTCCTTTCCCGATTTGGAACCATTCTGTTGTTCCATGTCCAGTTCTAACTGTTGCTTCTAGACCTGCATACAGATTTCTCAGGAGGCAGTTAAGGTGGTCTAGTATTCCCATCTCTTGAAGAATTTCCCACAGTTTGTTGTGATCCACATAGTCAAAGGCTTTGGTGTACTCATAAGCAGAAGTAGATGTTTTTCTGGAACTCTCTCGCTCTTTTGATTATCCAGTGGTTTTTGGCAATTTGATTTCTGGTTCCTCTGCCTTTTTGAAATCCAGCTTGAACATCTAGAAGTTCATGGTTCACGTACTGTTGAAGCCTTGCTTGGAGAATTTTGAGCATTACTTTGCTAGCGTGTGAGATGAGTACAATTGTGTGATAGTTTGAACATTCTTTGGCATTGGAATGAAAACTGACCTTTTCCAATCCTGTGGACACTGCTTAGTTTTCCAAATTTGCTGACATATTGAGTGCAGCATTTTCACAGCATCATCTTTTAGGATTTGAAAAAGCTCAACTGGAATTCCATCACCTCCACTAGCTTTGTTCGTGGTGATGCTTCCTATGGCCCACCTGACTTCACATTCCAGGATGTCTGGCTCTAGGTGAGTGATCACACCATCATGATTATCTGGGTCATGAAGATCTTTTTTGTACAGTTCTTCTGTGTATTCTTGCCACCTCTTCTTAAAATCTTCTGCTCTGTTAGGTCCATACCATTTCTGTCCTTTATTGTGTCCATCTTTGCTTGAAAATTGCCCTTGGTATCTCTAATTTTCTTGATGAGATCTCTAATCTCTATTGTAGAACATCTAACATTTACTGACCACCAATTACATGCCATGCATTGGCTAGCATTTCCATAATGGTTTTTTTATGTAATATTGACAATACTGCACATTGGACATTGTTGGGAATTATTGTTCCTTATTTTTCAGAGCAGCCTCCCAAGGTTGTTTTATACTCCTTGAAATGGAAGGCAATATCTCCATTCCTTTGAGACTGAGAAAATGGTCTACTCTTGGACCAAGAGATCAAAGAATGAAAATCAAAAAAGCATCAACACTAGAGAATAATGCTAATCAGGCAATATATTACCCATTGTTCTTGTTTGTTACCAATAATTATTTGAAACTACAAATTATATGAAATTTTATCTAGTTGCAATAAAAACTGACCTCCTTACATTGTACCATAATTTCTGAGAGTAAGGAATGTTTTCTGCTGTTAATTCCGTTGTCCCAGTTAAAACTTTTAATTTGAAATTTGACATAGTGGCTTAGCTGTCATCCCTTGCATCTAGTTTACAAAAGTTCACAGTTTCCTGTTTTAAACCTATTTAGCTTACAGGAGAAATACACTATTATTTATACTTAAACCCAACCTACAAAACAAAATGAATCTACAAATTCAAGAAGTTGTTTTTGATCCTGAAAGTAAACAGGGTATGCACTTTTTCATAATTAATTTTTCCTATAATTAGGGTTCTGTGTACTTCCAGTATAATTAATGAAGAGTTGGGTCATTCACATCTTCTGAAAATCTAGCTTATGTTGCCCTCTTAATGGTAAATTGAAGAGACTATCATTAGCAATATTTCATAGGTAGGTTGTGATTGACTATTTTTTTAAATTTTTCAGCCCAGAGTTTTTCCCCTTTTATGGTTTCTGAGTGTACTAAGAACTCGTTTGAAGCAGAAGTATAGTAGATGATGCCATAGCCTTTGTCCCAAGCAAACTCTTGAGTTAAAGAATGAATAGAAGGGTGAGTTGCGAAATGGTTAAATAAAGACTGAAGGTCAGTGGAAAGCGTTGACTGGTGAGCAGTAGGGAAAAGGGTAGTAGGAGAGGGAGATCAAGCAGGATTATAGTCGCCACAGCTGGAAGGGCCTTTTGCCTAGGATTGTAGCCGGGTTCAAAGAGCCAAAAACCAGATTAGGGAAAGTGTCTGAGCTCTTCTGGCAGCAAGTAGAGGCAAGTAAGGAGACAGTTGGAGAACCTAGTCTGAACTTCAAGAAGGAAGTGTGTGAGCCAGAGAGACTGCTGGAGGGAGCTCCAGCCACAAGCACGACTTTCACTTTATTTAAATGTTTTAAATTTTTGTTTGGCTGCTCTGGGTCTTCGTTGCTGCAGGCAGGCTTTTTCTGATTTCAGTGAGCAAGGGCTACTCTCTAGTTGCAGTGGCTTTTCTTGTGGAGCACGAGCTCTAAAGAGCAGGCTCAGTAGTTGTGGCACACGGGCTTAGTTGCCCCACAGCAGGTGGAATCTTCCCTGAGCAGGGATCTAACACATGTCCTCTGCATTGGCATACAGCCTCCCAACCACTGCACCACCAGGGAAGTCCTATAACCTTCATATTAAAATACAAATAATGAGAATCGCCCCCTCATCATTTATTTATTCAGCAATTATTTATTGAGTACATTGCACATGCCAGGTACTAAACAAAAAATTGCTATGCTCAGAGGCTATAATAGATATTAAAAACAGACAGCGTCCTTTACCTTTTGGACCCTATGATGTAGAGTGGGGGGGGCAATAATGAATGAACTGCACATGTTTGTGTTGATTTGCAATTACAATGAGTGCTTCTGCTTTTTCTTAAAGAGAGATGCCCCACCCCACCATGCCCTGTCCCAGGGTAGTGAAAAGTGTGTAAAAGTGTAAGTCGCTCAGTCATGTCTGACTCTTTGCGATCCCATGGACTGTAGCCTGCCAGGTTCCTCTGTTCATGGAATTGTCCAGGCAAGAATACTGGAGTGGGTGGCCATTCCCTTCTCCAGGAGGTCTTCCTGACCCAGGGATCAAACCCGTGTCTCCTGCATTGCTGGCTGGATCTTTACTAGCAAAGTTTGGTCCATGCAAAAGGAGCCTGTCCCTCCAATTCAGGACAATCCAGAAGGGCCATCCCAGCTCAGACCTCATGGAGCTGGCTAAGTCCATGTTATGCCTACACCTCAGCTCAGTTTCCCCCTCTGCCTAAATCTGTTTCTTTCTCTTCTGCTCCCAAAGTAATGACCACCAGAGCACTCCTGTGTGCCAATCTCCACCTCAGAAATTACTTCCCAGGAACCCCAGTCATGGGAGCAGGCTGTATGAGATAAACATAAACACGCTCTAAAAGCAGGGACGGTATGCCAGGATTCTTTAGCTGAACCCAGAAACTGGCTACGAGCTCCACAGCTCATCTGCCTGCTCACACACTAGGAGACAGCGGGCGCAGAACCAGGATGGACGGCTGATGACCCTGCTCACTGTCCTGACACGGACCACTCACAGATCTTGTCTTGAGCTTTCAGTAAGTCCAGTGTTCAAATGTGCTGAGACATGGGCTGAAACTGGAAGAGATGAAAACATCATTTGCCCCTTTCAAGTTACTGATCCAGAGCTTGAGTCTGTTGAAAATAAGAAGACTATGACAGTCGCAGAAATAGACAGAGATGGGACAGGATAAATAGCCTAGAAATAGATTCTAGGTTAGAAAGAGCTGAAAAGGAAAAGAGAGGTTCTGGGGAAATGGGTTAATTATTTGGAAAAAGAAGTCAACTCAGATACTCAATTCCTACTGTAATATGATGAAATAAAGAGGGAAAAAAGAAATAGATGTAAAATAGATATTTTTCAATAAACAGAAAACAGAAGAAATATAGAGGAGTGAAAGAAAAACAACAATTATAATAAACAAGTGCCAAAAACCAAACAGAACAAGTCTTTATATAGAAAGATAATAAAATCTATAGAAAAAATAGTAACAGCCAACTTTTAAATGTGAAAGAATATGGATAATTCATAGTAAAAAGGCTATTAAGCATCCATGTATTTATCATTATTAATGCCAGTCAATAAGTTGTAACAATATACCTGTTTGTATCAATTTAGCAAATACATTTAAAATGACTGTACCTATTGTTGACAATTTATCCATAGTAATTGGCGCAATAATTCCACTTCTTTCTAGAAATTATCCTTCAGAAATAGAGCTAGAGATGAAAGCTTTATTTTTAGAGTGTTTATCTCTGTGTTAATTTTAAAAGAAAAACAAGAAACAACCTAAAACTCTGACACTAGATAAACAGTGAAGTAAAGGATGGTATGCACACTCAAGTGACGCAGTGGTAAAAAATTCACCTGCCAATGCAGGCGACGCAAGAGACACTGGGTTCCCTCCCTGGGTTGGGAAGATCCCCAAGAGGAGGAAGTGGCAAACTACTCCAGTATTCTCGCCTGGAGAATCCTGCGGACAGAGGAGCCTGGTGGGCTATAGTCCATGAGGTCACAATGAGTTGGACACAGCTGAGTGCACACGCGCACACACACACATACATTCAGGTCACAACAGGAAAGAGCAGGCAAAGAGTGAGCTAATGACAGTAGTCGGGTTTTCTGCTCGGATTTTTACATATTTCTGGTGTCATTTTGCAGTGAGGGAGAATTTGATGGTTTGGGAGAGGGTGACAGACGTTCACACAGCAGCAGAGAAGTTAAGAACGTAAACTCAGGGACTTTCCTGGTGGTCCAGTGGTTAAGAATCTGCCTTGCAATGCAGAGGATGTGGGTTCGATCCCTGGTCGGGAACTAAGATCCCATATGCCTGGAGCAACTAAGCCTGCCTGAGACAACTAGAGAGTCCCTGAGCTGCATGGAGCAACCCCACGTGACATGATGAAGATCCCCTGTACACAACTAAGACCTGCTGCAGCCAAATAAATAAATATTGAATGAAGAATATTTTCTAAAAGAAGATTTAATATTCAGTAAACTCTGGGTTGGGTTTCCATGGGTTCCCATTCAGTTCTGCTGTTTTACAATCTTATTCTGTGGGCAGTGAGGGACCCAATGCTGGTCTCTGTATTAATTAGGACAATGATCTTGAATTAGCTTAAACAAAAAGTAGGAAGCAATCAGCAAGTTCTTTTGTAGCCTAGTGAAAAAGTGAAAGTGAAAGCTGCTCAGTCGTGTTCAACTCTTTGTGACCCCATGGACTACAGAGCCCATGGAATTCTCTAGGCCATACTACTGGAGTGGGTAACCTATCCCTTTTCCAGTGAATCTTCCCGACCCAGGAATCAAACCAGGGTCTCTTGCATTGTTGGCAGATTCTTTACCAACTGAGCTATCAGGGTGTTTGCTATGACCAGTGCGTTCTCTTAACAAAACTCTATTAGCCTTTGCCCTGCTTCATTCCGTGCTCCAAGGCCAAATTTGCCTGTTACTCCAGGTGTTTCTTGACTTCCTACTTTTACATTCCAGTCCCCTAGAATGAAAAGGACATATTTTTTGGGTGTTAGTTATAAAAGGTCTTGTAGGTCTTCATAGATGGAGAAGGCAATGGCAACCCACTCCAGTGTTCTTGCCTGGAGAATCCCAGGGACGGGGGAGCCTGATGGGCTGCCGTCTATGGGGTCGCACAGAGTCGGACACGACTGAAGTGACTTAGCAGCAGCAGCAGCAGCAGGTCTTCATAGAACCGTTCAACTTCGGCTTCTTCAGCATTACTGGCATAGGCTTGGATTACTGTAATATTGAATGGTTTGCTTGGAAATGAACAGAGATCATTCTGTTGTTTTTGAGATTGCATCCAAGTACTGCATTTTGGACTCTTTTTTTTTTTTTACCATGATGGCTACTCCATTTCTTCTAAGGGATTCCTGCCCACAGTAGTAGATATAATGGTCATCCGAGTTAAATTCACCCATTCCAGTCCATTTTAGTTCACTGATTCCTAGAATGTCTATGTTCACTCTTGTCATCTCCTGTTTGACCACTTCCAATTTGCCTTGATTCATGGACCTAACGTTCCAGGTTCCTATGCAGCATTGATCTTTACAGCATCAGACCTTGCTTCTATCACCAGTCACATCCACAACTGGGTATTGTTTTTGCTTTGGCTCCATCCCTTTATTCTTTCTGGAGTTATTTCTCCACTGATCTCCAGTAGCATACTGGGCACCTACCGACCTGGGAAATTCCTCATTCAGTATCCTATCATTTTGCCTTTTCATATTGTTCATGAGGTTCTCAAGGCAAGTATACTGAAATGGTTTGCCATTCCCTTCTCCAGGGGACCACATTCTGTCAGACCTCTCCACCATGACCCGGCTGTCTTGGGTGGCCCCACATGGCATGGCTTAGTTTCATTGAGTTAGACAAGGCTGTGGTCTGTGTGATCAGATCGACTAGTTTTCTGTGATTATGATTTCAGTGTGTCCGCCCTCTGATGCCCTCTTGCAATACCTACCGTCTTACTTGGGTTTCTCTTACCTTGGTCGTGGGGTATCTCTTCACAGCCGCTCCAGCAAAGCAGGAACGCTGGGTTGGAGGAAGCACAAGCTGGAATCAAGATGCTGGGAGAAATATCAATAACCTCAGATATGCAGATGACACCACCCTTATGGCAGAAAGTGAAGAGGAACTCAAAAGCCTCTTGATGAAAGTGAAAGAGGAGAGTGAAAAAGTTGGCTTGAAGCTCAACATTCAGAAAACTAAGATCATGGCATCTGGTCCCATCATTTCATGGGAAATAGATGGACAAACAGTGGAAACAGTGTCAGACTTTATTTTTTTGGGCTCCAAAATCACTGTGGATGCTGATTGCAGCCATGAAATTAAAAGACGCTTACTCCTTGGAAGGACAGTTATGACCAACCTAGATAGCATATTCAAAAGCAGAGACATTACTTTGCCAACCAAAGTCCATCTAGTCAAGGCTATGGTTTTCCAGTGGTCATGTATGGACGTGAGAGTTGGACTGTGAAGAAAGCTGATAGCCAAAGAATTGGTGCTTTTGGACTGTGGTGTTGGAGAAGACTCTTGAGAGTCCCTTGGACTGCAAGGAGATCCAACCAGTCCATTCTAAAGGAGACCAGTCCTGGGTGTTCATTGGAAGGACTGATGCTAAAGCTGAAACTCCAATACTTTGGCCACCTCATGTGAAGAGTTGACTCACTGGAAAAGACTTTGATGCTGGGAGGGATTGGGGGCAGGAGGAGAAGGGGACAACAGAGAATGAGATGGCTGGATGGCATCACCGAGTCGATGCACATGAGTCTGAGTGTACTCCAGGAGTTGGTGATGGACAGGGAGGCCTGGCGTGCTGTGATTCATGGGGTTGCAAAGAGTCAGACACAACTGAGCGACTGAACTGAACTGAGCTATCAGGGAAGTCCTTTCCTAGCCTAGGTCACATGCAAGTGGATTGTCTTGGAGTTTAATCCTAGGAGCAGGAGTGAGAGGGAAGAATGGGGCTGGGAAGGACAATACATGGACCCACCCTACACGTCACTGGAGCTGGATCCCTCAGGGCCTTCAGAACTGCCTGCCCAGGAAATAGAAAGCAGGACATATTCACACACTAGGCCCCACCGCTCTCGATCAAGTTGGCCCCCAAGCACTAACTTCTCCTGCACGTCAGGTGGTGCGTGTGACAGCTGAGGGAGCCCTTGTGTACCCACTCCAAGGTGTCAAAGGACCACGTGAGACACTCCTGGTGCACTTAGGTTGCTCCTGCGTGGAGAAGGTTGAAACCTACAAAGCACTGGTGGCCACATGTAGGGATAGGGCTTAGAGGGATACCAGACATGCCCCATACACAAGACTTTGGTGACTCAGAGATGAGCGAGGACCCAGAAAGGCAGGAATAGAGCTGAATCTCAATGAAACTAACCAGAAGTTCCAGTCCACCTGGACCTTCTCATTCTTGAGTCTCTGTATCTCATTGGCTGCAGAGATAGCACTTTTTCTCTGTGTGATAGAAAACTTGTCTTTTAATGACTTCTACATTTTGCATCTTACAATTTCACCCTCAGAAAATAAACTGATTGAATTAGACCCACATCTAAAATGTCCCAGGGCAAAGCATCATTGACCTACTTAAGGTCAGGTATCTTAAATAAAGGTATCACGTCAGGACATGAAAGTGAAAGTGTTAGTCACTCCGTCGTGTCCAGCTCTTTGCGACCCCATGGGCTATAGCACACCAGGCTCCTCTGTCCATGGGATTCTCCAGGCAAGAATACTGGAATGGGTTGCCATTTTCTTCTCCAGGGGACCTTCCTAACCCGGGGATCAAACCTGGGTCTCCCACATTGCATGCAGATTCTTTACCGCCTGGGCCATAAAGTCCTCAAAATTCAAATTAATTTTCTCCCTGCTCCAGGCTCCCACATTGTCTTCTCTCATGTTGGACTGTAATAATTTGTTTAATGTGTTTGTCTCTCTCCCTCTGGACTTCAGAGTTCCTTGAGGGTAGGGACTTCATCTTCTTTCTGTTTGTTTTCCCAGGATCCAGTATGGAACATGGCACATAGCAGGTCCTCCAGTTTGGGGGAGAAGCAGAGAATGAATTCATCAAGTTTGTCCTCTGAAAGGCTAACAAGCACAGACTTTTGGTGTAGGTCACTATGGTTCTCACTGCTTATTCCTTGGAAATAAGCAAAGGATCCTAGAGATGTTTCCAGTGCAGCTAACTAGAATGCCGCTGATATTTCAGACTCACCGGACAAGAAAAAGCTCTACTCTTTTTTGTTTGTCAAGCTTGTGAACTCCTGTAAAAATTTCTATGGAGGATGAGAGCATCTGTGGGAGGTCGAGGTAAGAGATTTCCAGTGTAAGTCAAGTTGTAGTGTTATCTTTATTATGATCTTTATTATCATCATTTCTTTTACAAAGAAGAGTCTCTGACCCCAGAGAAAATTGTGGTCTGTCTCATAGGAGGCCACCTGAAAAACAGTACGGAGTAAAAACAAAACATAAAATACAGAAAGCCTTCTGCAGAGGTGAGAGGTGATTTTTTCACACTTTTTTTTCTCACCTGATAAGTGATAGGGCACACTGTTAAATCTCCTTTGAAGAGTGTTTCACATAATCTTGATTTAAACATACCATTACCTAGATTGCAGTCCCCAAGGCAAAGTAGCTCTGAGCTACTCTATGAAAAAAAAAAAGAACAAAAACCAGAATATAGTGCAATAGTAGTTCAAAAGACCAGTTTTTTAAAAACTACTTTTCATAGTAACAACCGCTAGAATTCGGGAACAGCCTACTTTGTGCCAAAAAGCATCAGTGACATTTGATACAGGTCATCTAACGCTCACATTAGTCATGTGGGGATGGTGTTATTGAGAAAACTGAAGCTCAGGAGAAGAATTATTTATTAAATGGAGACGACGTAGGAGGGGAGACAGGTAGGTCTTTTCAGCATATGAATGAGTCTCCCAGCTTTCAAGGTGAACAAGAGCCAGATATGAAAGACTACACATTGTATTATTTCATTTATTAAAATACAAAAGGGTTTCCCTGGTGTTAACTGGTAAAGAAACTGCCTGTAATGCAGGAGATGTGCTTTGATCCCTGGGTCAGGAAGATCCCCTGAAGAAGGAAATGGCAACCCATTCTCTAGTATTCTTGCCTGGAGAATCCCATGGACAGAGGAGCCTGGTGGGTTATAGTCCATGGGGTCGCCAAGAGTCAGACACGACTTAGTGACTAAACAACAACCACAGAGTTCAAAAGCAGGTAAAACCAATAAATCCTCATAGAAGTCATGAGTTACCTTTGTGGGGTGGGTTTGGATATGAAGGGTTATCAGAGGACACTCTAGATGACTATAAGTGTTTTATATCTTGATGTGGATGGTGGTCCAAAAGCATGGACACGTGTTAAAAAGTCATCCATCTGCACAAATATCTGTGCCCTTTTCTATATATAAGTTGTACCTCAATTAAAAAGTTAAAAAGAGAAGGGGGAAAAGAATTAGAGTTCAGCTCTGTTTAGTTCCAAAGGCTCTCTTTTTCCACTACACACTATTTCCACAATGTTTCAAAAGTTCATGTTCAACATAGACTCTGGGATATTGCACAGAAAAGTCTCACAGATACTTTAATAAACTATTGCAAATAAGCTTATGTGACAGAAACTGCAGAATACAGGAGTGGTTGTGATAGGATAATACAGCAGCTAGGATTGGTTTATAAAGAGTTTTGTGATCCATGTTCAAGGAACGTGTTTTATTTATACGGGGAGCCACTGAGGTATCTGATATGGCAAGCTTTATGATTGTATTTGCCATTGTCGGTGAGATGGATGAGAGGCGATGGATGGAAGGGTGTAGGAAAGGTCAGGGAGCTGACAGAGGGGTGGAAGGCTGTTGTCACTGTCTCTGTCATTGGACCGAGAATGGCAGCGGTGTGGTTTAGAAGGAACAAACATCGGTTAGTGGACATCGTGAGCGACTGGATATGGGCAGTGAAGTTTCCCGATGGCTCAGCGGTAATCTTCCTACAATGCAGGAGACACGGAAGACATGGGTTGGATCTGTGGCTTGGGAATATCCCCTGGAGGAAGGACATGGCAACCCACTCCAGTGTTCCTGCCTGGAGAATTCCATGGACAGAGGAACCTGGTGGGCTACAGCCCCTTGAGTGGCAAAGTCGGTCATTACCGAAGCAACTGAACAGAACACACAACACAAAGATGATGGGTGGACAGGAGCTCTGATATGACTTGGTGGGCTAATTCCAAGTAAAGGGGGCTCGACTCACCTAGAGCCAGACATCCTGGAATGTGAAGTCAAGTGGGCCTTAAAAAGCATCACTACAAACAAAGCTGGGGGAGGTGATGGAATTCTAGCTGAGCTATTTTAAATCCTAAAGATGATGCTGTGAAAGTGCTGCACTCAATATGCCAGGAAATTTGGAAAACTCAGCAGTGGCCACAGGACTGGAAAAGATTAGTTTTCATTCCAATCACAAAGAAAGGCAAAGCCAAAGAATGTCCAAACTACCACACAATTGCACTCATTTCACATGCTAGCAAAGTAATGCTCAAAATCCTCCAATCTACGCTTCAATAGTATGTGAACCGGGAACTTCCAGATGTACAAGCTGGATTTAGAAAAGGCAGAGGAACCAGAGATCAAATTGCTAATATCCACTGGATCATAGAAAAAGCTAAAGAATTCCAGTAAAACATCTACTTCTGCTTCATTGACTGTGTAGATCACAACAAACTGGAAAATTCTCAAAGAGATGGGAATACCAGACCACCTTAACCACCTCCCGTGAAACCTGTATGCAGATCAAGAAGCAACACTTAGAACTGGACATGGAACAACGGACTGGTTCCAAATTGGGAAGGAAGTATACAAGGCTGTATATTGTCACTCTGCTTATTTAACTTATATGCAGAGTACATCATAAGAAATGCTGGGCTGGATGAAGCACAAGCTGGAATCACGATTACAGGGAGAAATATCAATAACCTCAGATATGTAGATGACACCACCCTTATGGCAGAAAGTGAAGAGGAACTAAAGAACCTCTTGATGAAGGTGAAAGAGAAGAATGAAAAACCAGGCTTAAAACTCAGCATTCAAAAAATGAAGATTATGGCATGCAGTCCCATCACTGCATGACAAATAGATGAGGAAAAAGTGGAAACAGTGACAGACTTTATTTTGGGGGGCTCCAAAATCACTGCAGATGGTGACTGCAGCCATGAAATTAAAAGACGCTTGCTCCTTGGAAGAAAAGGTATGACAAACCTAGAGAGTGTATTAAAAAGCAGAGACATTACTTGGTTGACAAAGATCTGTATGGTCAAAGCTATGGTTTTTCCAGTAGTCATGTATGGATGTGAGAGCTGGACAATAAAAAAGGCTGAAGAATTGATGCCTTCGAACTGTGGTACTGGAGAAGACTCTTGAGAGTCCATTGGATAGCAAGGAGATCAAACCAGTCAATTCTAAAGGACATCAACCTGAATATTCACTGAAAGGACTTTTGCTGAAACTGAGGCTTCAATACTTTGGCCACCTCATGTGAAGAGCCAACACACTGGAAAAGACCCTGATGCTGGGGAAGACTGAAGGCAGAAGAAGGGGACAGCAGAGTATAAGATGGTTGGATGAAATCACCGACTCAATGGACATGAGTTTGAACAAGGTCAGGGAAGCCTGGCATGCTGAGTCCATGGGGTCACGACTGAGCAACAACGTGACAAGTAACCCTCAGGGAGACAGGGAAAAAGTGTAGTCCTCTGGGCAGAGGCTGACGCTCGACAGCTCGTCGAGGCTCCCGGCAAGTAACTCGGGGCTCAGGGAAGAGCTAGAATGTTGTCATGGGCTAAATGGTGTATCCCCAATTCATATGTTGAAGTCCTGACCCCTAGGACCTCAGAATGTGACTTTATTTGGAGATAGGGTCTTTTAAAAGGTAATTAAG
This sequence comes from Moschus berezovskii, assembly GCF_049115385.1. NCBI lineage: Eukaryota > Metazoa > Chordata > Mammalia > Artiodactyla > Moschidae > Moschus > Moschus berezovskii. The sequence goes on along the minus strand of NC_142483.1, from coordinate 59,105,369 downwards.
TTAAAAGAAGGTCATTAGGGTAGGAGGCCCTAGTCCAGTACGACTGGTCTCCTGATAAGAAAAGGAAATGTGGACACAGACACACACTGCGAGAAGACCATGTGGAGAGACAGCATCAACAAGCCAGGAAGGGAAGCCCGGAAGACCTGCCGAAATGCTGGATGCTGATCCTGGACTTCTTGCCTCCAGTTATAAGAATACAAGTGTCTGTGGTTTAAGCCACCCCGCATGTAGTACTTTGTAATGGCAACCCTAGCAAGCAAGCACAGATGTCATCCTGGACTTCAGGCCATTTAAATCACAGAAGGCACAGCCGTGCCTAAATCACAGTTCAGAAAGCAGGCAGGGCTTCTAGCCAAGAAGTGGTTCCAAAGTCCGTCTACTGGTAGGAATGGGGCTGTTAATATTCCTCTGAATTTAATTCTTGTTACAAAGACTGGGCAGCGCAGAGCCACAGGTGGATTAAAGGTACGGTCACTCATGGAAACCACCTAAATGTCCATCAGCAGATGAGTGGAAAAAGAAGATGTGGTACATATACACAGTGGAATAGTACTCAGCCATTCAAAAAATAAAACAATACCATTCACAGCAACATGGATGGACCAAGAGACAGATTATCATATTAAGTGAAGTAAGTCAGAATGTCACATGATATCACTAATATGTGGAGTCTAAAATATGGCACAAACAAACATATCTAGAAAACAGGAACAGACTCACACAAAAAACAGGCTTGTGGTTGGCAAGAGGGAGAGGGTTGGGGGAGGAATAGAGTGGGAGGCTGGGGTTAGCAAACTAAAACTATTATACATAGGGTGGATGTACAACAAGGTCCCACTGTATCCGTCCATGGGATTCTCCAGGCAAGAATACTTGAGTGGGTTGCCATTCCCTTCTCCAGGGGATCTTCCCATCCCAGGGATTGAACCTGGGTCTACTGCATTGCAGGCAGATTCTTTACCATTTGAGCCACCAGGGAAGCCATTGCATAGCACAGGGAACTATATTCAATATCTTATGATAAACCATAATGGAAAAGAATACAAATAAAGAAAACATTTATATATATGTATAACTGAATCACTTCACTGTACAGCAGAAATTAACACCACATTGTAAATCAACTATACTTCAATAAAAAATAAATCACACACACACAAAAGGTAGAGATTTTAATTTCAATGCTAGGCAGAGTTAGATGCAAGCTGACTAACTTCAATTTCAATTTTTTTCAATTTCAAAAAAATAATGTGATATCAACTCTGAGCAAAAAGGAAAGCTAGATCCAGTCAGAACTGACTTGATAAACAAAATATTTGTTTACATTTGCACATTCTTTGGATACTAGACCAAAAAATTAAGTATATGGGGGCTTCCCTGGTGGTCCAGAGGTTAAGGATCTGCCTGCCAACACAAGGGACACGGATTCGATCCCTGTACATGGAGGATTCCGCATACTGTGGAGCAACCAAGCCCCTGTGCCACAACTACTAAGCCTGCCCACCATAGAGCCTGTGCTCTGCAACAAGAGAAGCCATTGCAATGAGAAGTCCCAGCACCACAACTAAAATAGTCCCCACTCGCTGCAACTAGAGAAAGCCTGTGTGCAGCAACAAAGGCTCAGCACAGCCAAAAAAAACAAAACCCAAAATAAATATATGCATAGCATACCTACACACGTATTCCGTCTACATACTACACACCTCATGTGCTCTGTCGCGGGTCAGCCTGTCTTTGCTCCATGGGGTCCTCCGTCTTCCTCCTAACTTCCCCTCTGACACAGTACTGCTCCCTAGTAATGAGGGTCAAGGGCAGATCACGTGAAGCATAAATCACCATGACTTTCTCACTGGTCTGTACACACCTAGAAATCCTTCTTGACTCCATTCTGTTAAATAAAATAGGAAGCCTAGATCCTCCCTTTATAATTACTCTCTGACTCACCCTTTCTTGGTACATTTCACATATTCCAGTTTGAGTTATCATCTGATTCTGCCTCACCAGTTGCAGTAGCCTCCTGACTCTTCTGTTCACCTCTTGGCTCTCTAAATCTGTCCTACAGAAAATCTTTGAAAAACATCACTTTGACCACAATGCCATTTTCTATCATACTCATTAGCCTTCAGCTGCTTATAGCAACACATTCAGCACCCCCTCAGTCTAATGCTGAAGGCTTTGGGAATCTGTTTTGCTTTTTTCCAGTCTTATTTATAACCATCCTTGCTCCCCCACATTCACCGAGGTGGTTTCAGGCATTGCCCAGCCCCATGCCCACAGTGCAGTCAGGAGAGTTCCTGTGCTTCTGCTCCTGTGTGTCCCTCCCTTCCCCCGCTTTTCCATGTCACACCGTCCTTCAAGAACATCTCGAGCCCCAGAGGTGTCTGCTCCTTCTTCTCCTAGCATGACAAGCCTTCTTCTCTGCTTACCTGCGTTACCCATCTTTCAAAGTCAGCCTTAATTTATCCTCATCTTTGACATCTTTCCTAACCACCCCGACACTCAATCCTTGGTGCCAGCAACCGTGGGGCCGTTTGGCTCTGCTGTCTGAACCCCAGTGGTCACCAGTGGCTGACAGCTGCAGCTCATTCCCAGGATGATGGGCCCGCCTCCCTCTTCTACTCCTGGGGCAGTGAGCCCCTCAGCCCCAAACTGTGCATTGATAGTGTGACTGCTTACAAAATTTCTTCTGTTTGGAATTGCCAATTACATTTCTGTGATTTAACTCTTAAAAAATGACTTCTCTTTCCCAGGCAGATTATAAAGACTTTGTCCCCAAACGACCTAGTTTCATGTGAGGGAGGAGACGGAATATATTGTCTGGTACCAGGCAGTGAGGTGCTGTTTTTGCCAGTACTTCTCACAGTATAATGGTCTAGCTGTCTGTTTGTTGCTGAACTACAAGCCGTATATTATCCAGCTTTAAGACCTAAGAAAGAGCCTAGAGTTGGCAACAGAGACATCAATGGTTTAATGGACAGGGGGATCTTACACGTCTGAAGAAGGGCCCTGGACCAACGTCCCACTGTGTGGACAATGGGCAGGAAATGGTGGCAGTCTTCGCTCCCCAGGGACAGGGGGATATTGTCAGTTCTAGAAATAATGGATGTCAAGGTGGCTCTTGGTTACCATGGAAACTAGCAGAGGGGCACACCCCTTACCATTCCTTGGATCAGAACAATTATAAGCTGGGGCAGGAGCAAGTACATAGGAAGGTCAGAGTAGCTGCAGGTGGAGCTGGTGCCTGTTGGGCAGGGGATGTGGAGAACGAGAGAACAGTCATTTTGTGTGGCCTGACCATACACTGTTTATGGGGCACACAGAAACCATGATTTTACAGACATTCTAGCTCAGGATAAGGCTAAAGTAGGAAGAAAGCTGATCGCCAAAGAATTGATGCTTTTGAACTGTGGTGCTGGAGAAGACTCTTGAGAGTCCCTTGTACTGCAAGAAGATCCAACCAGTCCACTCTAAAGGAGATCAATCCTGGGTGCTCATTGGAAGGACTTATGCTAAAGCTGAAACTCCAATACTTTGGCCACCTCATGCGACGAGTTGACTCACTGGAAAAGAGTCTGATGCTGGGAAGGATTGGGGGCAGGAGGAGAAGGGGACAACAGAGAATGAGCTGGCTGGATGGCATCACCAACTCGATGGACATGAGTTTGAGTGAACTCCGGGAGTTGGTGATGGACAGGGAGACCTGGCGTGCTGTGGTTCATGGGGTTGCAAAGAGTCGGACACGACTGAGCGACTGAACTGAACTGAACTGAACTGAGGGAGTGTCCATTTAAGGTATTTTTAAAAATTCAGTTTAAATAAAAAATTAATAAAGGTTCAAGAGAAAGTTATGGCAAAAACTATGGAAGTGGTACACGAATGACTGAAAGAGTGTTAGATGGCATATTTATTTCTCACAACAACTTTGCAAATTAGAAATAAAAGTCCAGAGAAACACTGGAACTTAGCCAACCTAGAAAGTGAATAGGTCATGAAACAGGATTCAGGAGGAGGTACTTACATCTCTGACTAATGCTCTCCAACGTTCCCCTTTACCAGGATGCTTTTTTTTTTGTATAAGGAATTTTTCGTTCAACTACTGACACGTGTGACTCTTTTTTTTTTTTTTAATCCCACTTCATCGCCTCAAAAATATTTACTTCCTAAATGAAATCCTTCTCCTCCAGAATGAATTTGGTGTGTTTTTAAACACACTGATAAAACATACAGGGAACAGGGCCCGATTTCCTGCCTGGCTGAGTGAAACATTAATTCTCCAACTTGGCACCTCACCCTGCAGCTGTGATAAGGGCCGTTATGCCCAAATAGGCCCTTAAACGGAAGACCTGCTGAGCAGAGACCCACTTTCCCAGTCCTGCTCCACCGCGTCAGCTTCTCTGCCAACTGACCAGGCGGAAGCAGCAGCAGGGGAGGAGGGCCTGCAGGTAGGTGGGGAGGGGATCGGTTTTTTTGAAAGCCTTAAATCCCTCACAGGGAAGCAGCAGCTGCTCCTTGTTTTCCAACATCTGTCCCATCTGTCCCCCTCCGCATCCCACCCTTTGGGGGCTGGAGCTAGCTACATGTAAGCATAACCAGGGGGCCTTTCTGAAGGCTGCTTCGTGAATGGGTATGGGCATCACTGCTACCCCGAAAGTTTCTACTGAGAAAGGGGCAGTTGGGGTTCTTGAGGACGATGGCTATCACCTTCCTTCATTTTTCTCACACACTTAACAGCTTCAATCGACAGAGTGGGGATTTGTAGCATCATCCAAGGGTATCATTTCACAGGACAGAAGTGCCCCTTGCGCCCACTTCCTATGTGTAACCTCCAGGAGAGGCATAGGCTTCCGATGGGGGCGGGGGCAGGAGCAAGATGCTGTATATAATACAAAGTTGCTGCACCGCCTCGAAGAACTGCTCGCCGCATTTAGCAGCGCACTGCTCTCACCGGCTTCTTCACCAACACTGTGCTTTTTCAGAATGAGAGATTTCATTTTTATCCAGTTATTTCCCCCTAGTATTCAGAACCGAGGCTAGAACCTGGCAGGCCTGACACAGACACTTCTGAACGAACGACGTTAACGAAGTGCAAACAAAGGAGTAGGCTTGCTTCTCAGGTTGGAAGGCAGGAATGCAGAGAGAGGCTTGGGATTGAATGGAGTCGTCCGGGGGTGTGGACGCCCGTCGGCACCCTCACAGACGCCGTCGGGCGGCCGGCTCCCGGCACGCCTGCGGGGTCCAGGCGGCCCCGCCCCCGGGCGCGCGGCCACGCCCTCTCCCGGGGCTTCCTCGGGCGAGCGGCTCCGCGGCGGTCACGCGGCTAGGAACGGGGTCGGGAGTGCGCAGGCGCGGCGAGCGGCGGAAGTCGCGACCGGGAAGCCAGAGGCGCGGGGCCGCCTCGCTCTGCGCAGGCCGCGCTCCTCCCCTCGCCCCCGTGCGGCCCCGCCCCCCCACGCTCGCGGGCGGCCGCGCGTGGACATGGCGCGCGACCCCGCAGGTAAGGCGCGGGCGGCGGGGGCGTGCAGGGGGCGGGGCGGCTGGGAGGCGCGGCGCCGGGGCCGCCCTCCTGCGTCGCTGCCCGCGGGCGCTCGGCGCGGGGCCGGGGGCCGCGGTCTGCCGGGGCGTGCGCGTGTTCACCGTCCTGGCGCCTGCCGCCTCGCCGCCATTCTCTTTGGGCCCGTGGGGCTCACGGGCTCCTTTAAGTATCTGTGGTCCGACTGGAACGCACTGACCGGGACGGGGCCGTTCCGCTGGAAGGTGTCCCCAGAGAGCCGGTCCCCCCTCCCGTGACTTCCGCGCGCCCGCCGCCGCAGGGCTCCCTTCGGCACCCGGCGCAAGCATGCTCGCTGAACGGCCGGGAGCGCTGAGGCGCTTTGGGGCGCGCCCTTCGTATCAGTATTATACGTGTGTGAACTCAAGGCGTTGGGAGGAGGACTGGCTTCCAACCTTTGCAGAGCCGGGAGGGAGACAGCCCCTCTGTGGGCCCGAGGAAGAAGTAGACGAGACTCGTGGCTGGGGAGCCGAGTCCGCCAGGGATTCAGGGAACCCTGTGTCCAGGCCTCATGGAGTAAACAGATACTTGTTGCGAACTCACTGTCTCTTCTAGGCCCTGGGAAACTGGTCTATAGGACAGAAAGACCCCTGCGCTGTGTAGATCTTGTGTCTTAGGGGTGCAAGAAAAGACACCCCCCCCCCCCAAACACACAGACTTTTACAGATAGTGGTAAACGTTATGAGGAAGACAAGCGGTGTCAGAGGTAGATGGTAAAGAGAGGACCACTTTAGGTGGCAGGTTCGTGTGAGTTGGCATCTTCAGTACCAGAGGCAGCTGTCCTGGAAAGAGGGAAGGAACCAGTGTGCTCGACGCTCCAAGGTGCGAGTGCCTCAACTGTTGGGTTGGATTGCGGTCCAGAGTTTGGAGGAGATGCATAAGCAGAGGTGCTGGGAAAGTAGAACCTACATGTTGCAGTGCCGGAAGGCCCTGATCAGTGCGCATTTGGACTTTTCTTCATGTTAACATAAAACCTGTGGAGGCTTTTAAAGAGGGCAGTGACATGATACGATTTATACCTTTACCGCTCTGGCAGTGGTGGTAGCCTTGTAGAGGGGCCCAGAGTGGAGGGTTAAGACACAGTGGTAGCAGTTCAGGCCAAATGTGTTGGTATGTGTTGGCTTGGGATAGTATTAGGGAAAAAATGGGGAGAAATTAAAAGCTTCAGAAGATGTTCAGAAATTGACAGGACTCGCTGTTTCACTGAGTAAGGGTGGTGAGCAAAAGGGAGGCACGAAGAGAATTCCTAGGCTCTTCAACTGGATGACTGGTGTTGGTCAGATCTAACAACACGCTGACCACTGGAGACTCGGACAAGAGCAGACTCGGAAGCAAGATTGGAATGGAAAGTTCTTAAGAGAGCGGACTCAGCTAGTAGGACTATTTTTGAACAATTTCTTGGTTTAGATTCCAGAATACAAATACACTGCTCTTTTAATTTGTGTTTGCTTCATAGATTGAAGCATAGAGTCATGTTTTGATATTTGTTTTGCTTCTTAGAGTACACAGTGGTATGTTTCTTGCTAAATGAGTAGATATACCAAATGAAGCTTATGTAGCAACATCTATTTTCCCATTGGTTTATGTTAGATTTTTAAAAATCTTTATACAAGTTTGATCTTCATTTGGCAGCAGCCTTTAAACTAACTTTGTACCGTTCATTTTTCTCAAAAAACTCTGAACCCAACAATGCATACTTACTCTTAAATGTAGTTTTATTTACGCAGTTTCCCTTTTTGTTAATGTTGAAGTAATAACAACACTCTTTGGAAGCTTATCAGCCATAATTCTGTCCACTATTTTCTCTTACTATTTGAATGCCGAGAGAAAAAGCTGGAGAGTGCAGAACACCCAGAGAAGGCGACTGAGAAGAGAGGGAAATTAAAAAAAAAAATACTAGTAGCTGTTTGCACTAGCAGATGTTCAGACTTACTTTGCCCAAGCTTCTGGTGATTTAAAATAGTCCACGGGGAGTTCTAACCTGCAGAGTATTGCCAGGGCTCTGAACTCTCCCAGGTTTATTGACTTGACCTTCAGCTTTGTTTTCTTAGCAGCCTGGGAAGTTTGCCTTGCATCTTTAGCCCTAAGTGGGACCTTTTATAACACAGTAATGATTCAAGAAATATACAGTATAGGTCATTCTCCTATGAAAAGACTTAAGCAGTTTAAGTATACAGTATGTATATTGTATGTACTATATATATTTAAAAAATCCAGTCAGACTGAGGTGATTGAAATTTTAGAGGTTGTTTATTGCTCATCCGTAGAAACAGTGTTACAAATGACACCTGTTTTTTTTAAGATCTTATAAACATTGTATTGAGTAAAAAGGGAAATCATCAAATCAAATCTAGAGCACACACCATTTATGTAGATTACAAACCATGCACATGAACAGCACAATCTGTTTTCTAAGGATGTGTGTTCAGTCATGCCTGACTCTTTGCAGCCCCATGGACTGTAGTGCAAGTGGTACTTATTAGAGTAGGATTTCCAGAAAGATAAAATGTAATACAGGTAAAGGTAAAATGTAAAAAGGTAATACAAAGTGGATATTTGTTGAAGATTTTCTCCAACTCAGTAGTGAGGGAACCGGTAAAATATAAAAACTACTCGAAAAACATTGAAACGGTAGATACATAGAAAATGTCATAGATCGTTGGCTTAGGTAAAAGCTGGTTAATTAGAAAATCCCATGGATGGAGGAGCCTGGTAGGCTGCAGTCCGTGTAAGGGTCAGACACGGCTGAGCGACTTCACTTTCACTTTTCACTTTCACACATTGGAGAAGGAAATGGCAACCCACTCCAGTGTTCTTGCCTGGAGAATCCCAGGGACAGGGGAGCCTGGTGGGCTGCCGTCTATGGGGTCACACAGAGTTGGACACGACTGAAGTGACTTAGCAGCAGCAGTAGCAGCATGAACTGTCATTTGGGGGGTTATCTTTCCACTGGTTAGAAATTATTTCTGTCTCTATTGGACAGAGTTCTGGAACTTAACCTCTGCCCCTAACAAGTTGTAAACTAGCCCAGTCATGGGAAGCCCAGCCCAGTGCTGTCCTGAAAGGACACCCGTGAAGCCTTTGCTGCTTCCAGAGTTCAGAGAAATCATCTGACAAAATTAGTCCCGGGTGACAACTCACAGGAACCTGGGCCTGAGTAGTTTCTTACTTTTCCTAATAACTAGGAGAGAGTTCTTTCTGCCCCATTGTTCTACTCTTTCCCCTTTGAGCTAAGTAGATGGTTTCCCTTCCCATCTATTGCCCAGTCTGCAGTGGGCAGCTGATGAGAGGTTTCTTTAAGCACATGCGTGGCCATTTGTGGCTCCCTCCATGGGTGTTTTCTTCCAGAAACCTCCAGGGGAGGAATGGGTAGTGAGCAGGCTCAGGGTGGGAAGTGGGGTCAGGAATTTCATGACATCCCATGAGTACAGGTTTCGAGTGTGTGTCTCCTGGGAGGACGGCATCTTGGCAACTCTGGGAATACTTAGGTTGCAGGGGTTCTTTCAGTGGTTCCCATGGAGATGGAGGTAGATGGGCTGTAGGTATACCAGCGCTCAGTCACTGGAAAAGGCCACTCTGGAGTTAGACAGCTAAACAGATTGGGAGAATCTGTTTATGTTTTTTTCCTGAGTATTGTGTGATTAATATGTAAAAAATAAAAATACTATTATGTAGTTGATTAGAATTTTTTTTATTTTGTAACTGCTTCTGTGTTTTTACAGTATCCTGTATATTCATGGTTCAGAGGTAAAAGTCTGACATTTTATAAATTTTTAAGGTCAAAGCATGTTTGCACTACTACAAAATATGTTGGTTTTGTTTGCCTCGTTTGGTTAATTAAACAGCCTGAAATTGTTCTCCAAAATTGAAAAGCCCTGGCGTGAGCAGGGAGCACAGGGGAAAGAGAAGCTTTGAGGTCACAGCGGCGCGTGTGTGGAGGCCCTGGGGTTTGGGCTGTGGATCACGAAATGGCTCTTAAACCCATTTGTGGGGTTTGGATTTTATCCAGGAACAGCAGGGAGACACTGAGAGTGCTTAGGGAAGGGAGTGACAGCAGAATTCTTCATTGTGCGTCGCTCTGACTTTTGATCAGACGGGGATCGAGATCTCAGCTGAACCCTCTGCATTGAGGTGTCAGACCTGGAGGCACCAGACAGAGGTCTGTTGCTAGTGGGTGGTTCTAATTTTGACCACCCAGCCAGTGTCTTGCCCAGTTTCTTTGCTGTGTTTTTCCTCTCCTGTAATTAATAAGCACTCTGTGGACTTCGCAGGTGGCTCAGTGGTTAAGAATCTGCCTATGTGCAGGAGTCACAGCAGACATGGGTTCGATCCCAGGGCTGGGAAGATCCCCTGGAGGAGGGATGGCAACTCACTCCAGTCTTCTTGCCTGGAGAAGCACCATGGACAGAGGAGCCTGGTGGGCGACAGTCCACGGGGTCACACAGCCAGACATGATGGAGCCTCTGTTGATGATTTTTGCCAGATTCAGTTTTTCCTGTGAAGGTTGCAAAATGATTTTCTGCCTCCAACATTCTTTCCACTTAGATGGTTATCTCTCCATTAGACAGTTGTTGACACTTTGCTGTAAACAAGAAAATACTTTGTTTCTTATTGATATTACTGGCATGATTATTGGCATGGATTCAGGAATTTGTTTTCTCAATGGTGTATCATTTGTCACTGTAACTATTTCAGTGCTCACATTTTCCCAGATTTGTCCACCTAGAGTTCCTTCAGACCAGCTTCTGGGTCTTTGTGACACGCTCCCATCTTTTTTTGAGCGTTTCCTTCACTTCTCACACAGAAAGTCCTGACCACTCTGGGACCTTCCCAGCCCAGCCACAGGATTACTCATGTTTCGAACAAGCCCTGGTTCCTTTATTTGGGGGGTCTTGGAGCACAATATGTGGGCCCCTGGGCCAAAAAAAATAAAGTGTCTCTGTTACCACTGTTTCCCTGTCTATTTGCAATGAAGTGATTTGACCAGATGCCATGATCTTAGTTTTCTGAATGTTGAGCTTTAAGCCAACCTTTTCACTCTCCTCTTTCACTTTCATCAAGAGGCTCTTTAGTTCCTCTTCACTTTCTGCCATAAGGGTGGTGTCATCTGCATATCTGAGGTTATTGATATTGAGTTTTTCCTGTGCAGGGATTGATTCTTGGAGCGCAAACCTTTGGGGGAGAGACGGAGTAGGAGCTGAAGGGAGGAGGCTGAGTAAAGGTGTGGTATGGGGACTTGTCTAGCTTCCGAAGCAAAGGAATTGGGCTTTGTGACCCCCTGTCAGCCCTTGCCTACTGCAGGTGGAGAGAGAGGGGCCTGGAGATGGAAAACTACCAGGTGCTACACCCACGGCCCAGGTGGCGTGCTGGGAAGGTTGCAGGTGGTGAGCAGGCTTTCGCTCTCCTCCGGCTTTGTTACAGGGAGAGACACCAGCAGTTCAGTTCAGTCACTCAGTCGTGTCCGACTCTTTGCGACCCCAGGGACTGCAGCACGCCAGGCCTCCCTGTCCATCACCAACTCCCGGAGTTCACTCAAACTCATGTCCATCGAGTCGGTGATGCCATCCAGCCATCTCATTCTCTGTCGTCCCCGTCTCCTCCCGCCCCCAATCCCTCCCAGCATCAGAGTCTTTTCCAGTGAGTCAACTCGTCGCATGAGGTGGCCAAAGTATTGGAGTTTCAGCTTCAGCATCAGTCCTTCCATTGAACACCCAGGATTGATCTCCTTTAGAATGGACTGGTTGGATCCCCTTGCAGTCCAAGGGACTCTCAAGAGTCTTCTCCAGCACCACAGTTCAAAAGCATCAATTCTTTGGCGATCAGCTTTCTTCACAGTCCAACTCTCACATCCATACATGACCACTGGAAAAACCATGGCTTTGGCTAGACGAACCTTTGTTGGCAAAGTAATGTCTCTGCTTTTGAATAAGCTGTCTAGGTTGGTCATAACTTTTCTTCCAAGGAGCAAGTGTCTTTTAGTTTCATGGCTGCAGTCACCATCTTCAGTGATTTTGGAGCCCTGGAAAAATAAAGTCTGTCTCTGTTACCATTGTTTCCCTGTCTATTTGCCATGAAGTGATGGGACCAGACGCCATGATCTTAGTTTTCTGAATGTTGAGCTTTAAGCGAACCTTTTCACTCTCTTCTTTCACTTTCATCAAGAGGCTCTTTAGTTCCTCTTCGCTTTCTGCCATAAGGGTGGTGTCATTTTGAACTGTGGTGCTGGAGAAGACTCTTGAGAGTCCCTTGGACTGCAAGGAGATCCAACCAGTCCATTCTAGAGGAGATCAATCCTGGGTGTTCATTGGAAGGATTGATGCTAAAGCTGAAACTCCAATACTTTGGCCACCTCATGCAACAAGTTGACTCACTGGAAAAGAGTCTGATGCTGGGAGGGATTGGGTGCGGGAGGAGACAGGGATGGCAGAGATTGAGATGGCTGGATGGCATCACTGACTCGATGGACATGAGTTTGAGTGAACTCCGGGAGTTGGTGATGGACAGGGAGGCCTGGCGTGCTGTGATTCATGGGGTCACAAAGAGTCGGACACGACTGAGCGACTGAACTGAACTGAACATCTGCATATCTGAGGTTATTGATATTTCTCCCGGCAGTCTTGATTCCAGCTTATGCTTCATCCAGCCCGGCATTTCTCATGATGTACTCTGCATTTGAGTTAAAGAAGCAAGGTGACAATATACAGCCTTGATGTACTCCTTTCCTGATTTGGAACCAGTCTGTTGTTGCAGCCTGTAAATAACTGATCTGAGACTGTTAGGAACTTCAGTATGTGCAGTGAGAGTTCGAATCAGGTGGGCAAGTCAGGCAGGAAGGAGGACCCCTGCGCACATATGAAAATACACATGTGTGCTGTGTCCAGGAGTATCATGGGGTTGTGGTAAAGAAGTGTAGGTAACACTGGCCTGAGATCTACTTTGTTGTTTAGTTGCAGAGTTGTGTCTGACTCTTTTGCAACCCCATGGACAATGGCTCCTCCATCCGCAGGATAACAGATGCCAAATTGTGCTCTCTCTTTTTTTTTCTTTTTGTCTCTAGGCCTTTGCCTGCTGTTCCTTCTCTTTGGAACGTTTCCCTTTCTGTCCCACCCTCACATCTAAGTCTTATTCTTTTTTGAAATGAGTTTCATAGAAGGCCATCCTTGATGTCACTGCGTCCGGACTTTATTTTAATATTTTAACAAAAAAATTATTTTAATATATGGAATTTTAAAAACCACCAAAATGTCGAATAACCAGTGTGTGGAGTTTCTTTCATTCTAGATCTAGAATTTTTTCTTTTAGAAAGAAAATGAAAGCTACGTGTATCAAATAATTTGAGAGATGAAGAAAAATCAGATGTGAAGGAATATTTACTTCTGTGGTGAACAGTATCTTTGATATGGTTCTGTGTCTTTAACTTTATTAGCATAGGGAAAGGATAGGCCAGATAGTTACAGCTAGAGAGTAAGAGATTCTCCAGTAGCCCGAGTAGGCTCTGTACTGTTATGCAAACAGCACCGAATTGAATTTGGGAATGAGTAGGACTGAGGTGTTTCAGACATTGCTAGTAACCTCAGGCCCTTCAGGAATTCTAAATGGCTTATTCTGAGATTTGAGGATGACGGGGAGGGAGAGTAAGATGTATCGGATGCTAAGGCTGCTTTAAGCCTTAAACTTGTGTGTGTTTAAATACTTGGAGGTGGTCTCAAGGGGTTCTAGACTCAGCACAGAAAGCTCATGTTTCATTGACTGGATTAGTATGGTTATTTATCTCTAGGCGTGTTATTGATGCTCAGGCTGAAGTTCCAGTACTTTGGCTACCTGATGGAAAGAACTGACTCACTGGAAAAGACCCTGATGCTGGAAAAGACTGAAGGCAGGAGAAGAAGGGGGTGACAGAGAATGAGATGGTTGGATGGCATCACCAACTCAATGCTCATGTGTTTGAGCAAGCTCTGGGAGTTGGTGATGGACAGGGAGGCCTGGTGTGCTGCAGTCCATCGGGTTGCAAAGAGTTGGACACGACTGAGCAACTGAACTGAGGGGTGTTATTACCTTATTTGTAGAAATCTAGATTTGATATAAGTCGGCCACACAAAATGTGCCCAAATGAAAACATTGATTCCCAAGTTAACCTTCTCCCTGCATCAGCCAGCTCCTTTTACACTTTTACATTTTTAAGAGATTGAGGGAAACAAACATTTTTAAGAAGAATCCTTTGTTGTGTTTTTGCTGGAGAACTCTTACTGGTTTTCCATATTTTAATTAACTGTGTGTTTGTCACTCAGTTGTGTCCGACTCTTTGCGACCCATGGACTGTAGCCCACCAGGCTCCTCTGTCCATGGGATTCTCCAAGCAAGAATAATTCTCTAGGCAAAAAGGTGGCCATTTCCTTCTCCAGGGGGTCTTCCTGACTTAGGGATTGAACCTGGGTCACCTGCATTGCAGGTTTTTTTACCATCTGAACCACCAGGGAAGCCCTAAGCATGACTAATTGAAAGACGATTTTAAATGTTTATATTGCAGAATAGGGCACATCAATGTATCAACAATCGCTAGCCTGATAATTGGTAGATAGTGGGCACCTAATACATGTTTGTTAACAGAATGAATGTCAAATGAATAAATATATCTTTCAACTATTTGTTGATATAGTGTTAATCACTGTAGTTGTTATAATGATTATCAAATATGGAAATTTTACACATATGTGTCATTTATTACATAGTTTATTGGATTTTTGCCATATCCTAGGAGTAGGAGGGAAATTTGGAGGTTAACGAGGTGTGGTCTCAGACCTCATTATAGTTATATTTCATGCAGTGGTTCTTAATCTAGAATCTAATATAATTATTTGGGAAGCTTTTTAAAATACCAGTTCCTGGATGTTACCCAGCGTCTCTGATTTAACTGGTCTGGAGTGGGGCCCAGACATCAGGTGTGGTTGTTAGATGCAGCCAGAATTGACAACTTCTGTTCAAATCCTTTCTCCATCCTCTTGGGTTGCCGTAATAATATTCTATAGACTGGGTGGCTTAAACAATAAATGTTTATTTTCTCACAGTTTGGAAGGCTGGCAGCCTGAGATCAAGGTGCTGGCCGATTCAGCTGCTGGTTTTTCCCGTTCTTGGCAGGGCCCCCTGTCTGATTAGGGCCCTACCCACGTGAGCTCTCCTGGTGACTCAGATGGTAGAGAATCTGCCTGCAATACAGGAGACCCAGGTTCAGTCTCTGGGTCAGGAAGATCCTGTGGAGGAGGAAATGGCAACCCAGTCCAGTATTCTTCCCTGGAGAATTCCATGGACAGAGGAGCCTGGTGGGCTACAGTCCATTGGATCACAAACAGTTGGACATGACTGAGCGACTAACTTTCATACACATAACGTACATACATGTCAACTCATTTAACCTTAATCACCTCTCCAACTAGAGTCATTTCGAGTTTAGGGCTTCTGTGAATCCTACAGTGGTGGGAACACAGTTTGGTCCTTGGCAACCATTGATCAAGAGAAGAAAGTTTTTGTAGGAAGTGTGCTACTCTGAGTTGTGAGTCCACGTATGATTAGAGCCATAGTGTTTGTGCGTGAAACACCTGGGGGTTAGTGGAAGGAGAAGTCACTTTCAGGTGCTGGGGTTAGGGCGCACCTTGGATGATGGTAAGTGAGTCAGCTTTGATAAAGAAAATGAAGGGTGGGAGGTGGAGAATAAAGCCGGCAGGCTGAGGCAGAGTCTGACCTGGCGGGCTGCCTGCTCGGCGCTGCAGGATCGCTCTGTGCTCTCTGAGCCTCGGGGTCGGAACACCCGCCCCTGCCTGGATGGGGTTCGAAAAACGATCCCTTCACCTCCACTTCGGCCTTCTTTCTCTAAGTAAGATCTCAGCTGTTTGTCTGATGGATTGATTGATTTTTAGCCAAGGAGGATAATATAACCCCTGGGATGGCAGAATAAGGATTTAAACAATAGACATTTTAAGTTGGGAACTTCTGATCCTGGTGGGACTTTGGAATTACTAACAGATTCTTGAAAACGTGGGTCAAATTTGGTGATAGAGAGCAGCACTGAGAACACAGCCTGAAAAGCACCGATTTAAAGACAAAGCCTTGTGGGGTTGCCTGGGGAGGAATGGGAGCGGAGCTTGCTTTGGGAGTGTTTATTTGGCTTTTAGTATTACCGTTGTTCAGAGTATTTTCAAGACTCTTTTAGAATTTGCCTTCAGCCTCTACAGTACATTTATCTTAATATCTTAAATATTTATCTTAATATCTTATTAATATTCCCATTTTGGTAAATTTTTGTTTTGAAGGCGAACTTGAATTTCAGCCACAGTTAGCCAGAGGCAGTCTGATGAAGGGAGTAGATGACCCTCCTTGGGGAACACTGCTCCCCAAGAAGGTTGCATTGTAGTTTTAACTCAGCTTGGCTCTAAAGGCCATCCTGAGAAAGATGTTGTGAGTCTGTACAAATGAACCAGGTTCGTTGCTTTTTATGGCTGAGCAATGCTCCTTTGTTTGTATGTAGCATGTCTTCTTTATCCATTTGTCTCTCAGTAGACATCTAGGTTGCTTCCGTGTCCTGGCTGTTGTCAGTAGTGTTGCAGTGAAGGACCTGGAGGCTGTCATATCGAGTAAAGTGAGTCAGAAAGAGAAAAACAAGTACCGTTTATTAACGTGTGTGTGTGGAATCAAACAGATGGCACTGTTTGCAGGGCAGGAATTGAGACGCAGACGTGAGGAATGGATGTGAGGCCCCGTTTGTCTGTGTGTGTCTCAGTTGCTCAGTCGTATCTGACTCTTTGCAACCTCATGGACTGTAGCCTTCCGGGCTTCTCTGTCCATGGGGTTCTCCAGGCAAGAGTACTGGAGTGAGTTGCCATGCCCTCCTCCAGGGGATCTTCCCAACCCAGGGATTGAACCCACGTCTCTGGCATTGGCAGCATGGTCTTTACCACTGCACCACCTGGGAAGTCACAGGGAGGTGAAGGGTGGGGACAAACAAGTTGAGAGGTTAGCATTGGCATATATGTAGTTAGTGGGAAGCCGCTGTACCGCCCAGGGAGCTCGGCTGGATGCTCTGTGATGACCTGGAGGGCTGGGAGGAAGGCTCAGGAGGGAGGGGATGTTTGTATGCATGTGTCTGACTCACGCTTCCGTACAGCAGAAACTGACACGGCATTGTAAAGCACTTATGCTGCTGCTGCCGCTAAGTCACTTCAGTTGTGTCCGACTCTGTGCGACCCCATAGACGGAAGCCCACCAGGCTCCCCCGTCCCTGGGATTCTCCAGGCAAGAACACTGGAGTGGGTTGCCATTTCCTTCTCCAATGCGTGAAAGTGAAAAGTGAAAGTGAAGTTGCTCAGTCGTGTCCGACTCTTAGCGACCCCATGAACTGCAGCCAACCAGGCTCCTCCATCCATGAGATTTTCCAGGCTAGAGTACTGGAGTGGGGTGCCATTGCCTTCTCCAAAGCACTTATACCCCCATTTAAAAAATGTGAATGATTGCAGCAAGCTATGAATCTTTGAAATAAGTGAATAAGCTCTCAATATAAAAATATTCCCCTGCTCTATTATCAAAATGGTCCATGTTTTTTGTTAAATTTTATGAACTGTTGAGAGATGGAGGTGAAGGACCGGGAGAGCTCGGACGGCCAGAAGCCATTGAGGAGTGCTCATCGGTGTGGGGGTAGCCCACTGTGTCCCAGATGCGCATCGGAGGGAAGGTACGAGAGTGAGGGATGTGTTGCTGGGAGGCCCAGGCATGCTGTCATATATTCCTTTCTCAGATGTCTACATATGTAGACATGTCTCCGATAGTAACATGACTGATTTCCTATTAGCAGTCAATGGGAAATTATGCCCATAGCAAAAGACAGTCTTGAAGTTTTACCAAATAAAGTAAATGTGAAACCTCTTCACTGAAGGCATTATGGCCACAGCGGAGATCACAGCGCTTTTCTAAAATTGGCAGGTCTTCTTGCATAAGCCGATTTCCTGCTTCGGTATGCTTTGAGATGGGTTGTCCCTTTCTGGCCTCATCTTGGTTAAAGCAACGTGGGTGGAAGAGGAAGTTTTCACACCTCGCAATCTGCAGAATCTGAGGTCCAAGAAATAGGTGCTTTTGGGAACCGGGCACTCGTGGTGTGAACGCGGCGGTTACTACCAGTGGGAGCTGATAGCACGGAGGAGCTCAGATGTGGCACAGCGATGGCGGGGCGCCGGCGTGTGTGACCCAGAAGCTGAGCAGAAATAGGCACTTCTGCCTCACTGATGTGCTTTCCGGGTCTTGTGAGGTCGCAGTTGTGAAAAGTTCTATGGTCACTGACTGACCCAATATTTGATGTTTACTCTCCGCGAAGGTACTTTTTCAGCCAGCTGACAAATCAGTCCTTTGCCTTTTGTAAAATAGTTTTCTTCATGGTTGAAATCATTGAGCTTCTTTCTGATAACGAAGTATGAACTGTGAAGTTTTGAATTTTGCTTGTTCAGAATGATGCTTCTGAAACCAACATTCTTCTTGTCCAAGAGTTCTGCAGGCTTCACCAGGCCTCTGGAAGCTCCGGGACCTAGTTTACTAAGTCCCCTGAAATAGACCACCGCCCTAGGGGAGGGCTTGGGCCATGGAAGAGCTTTGGAACCTGCCCCTGGGTCATCCCGCTCTGTCGGAGTCTCCACATTTTTCTGTGCACTGTGGAGTCCAGGTGCTGGGGCAAGTGTGCCTTGAGCACTGAGACCAGAGCCCTCGGGGGCTCCGGGGCGAAGTGCACGGGGTGAAGGTGCCTTTGGCCGCCCTGGTTCTGCTGAATGCTGCGCATTGCCATCTACTTGGGGCCTTCAGTACAAAAGACGGACCTGAAGGAGAAACCGTTGCTAATAAGAACACCTTTGCGCATTTCCTACAAGCATTTTTCTGATTTTGCCTACAGAGTGAACAACGTCATGGTAATGGAACAAGTAAAACAGAGTCGGACACGACTGAAGCGACTTAGCAGCAGCAGCAGGAGGCTCCAAAAAACAAAAATGTGGCATTGCCTAAATAGCGGTTCCGCTCGTTGTGATGGACACTGTCAGTGTTGAAGGGCACTCCTTGCCCGCTTTCTGGGGGAAGGTTCTGTGATGCTCTGAGCTGTGTCACTGTTGTCACTTGTGGATTCAGGGCAGGTACCGCCGTCGGTTGTTTTGTGTGATCCCGGGTGGCTGTGTTGCAGGAACATGTGAGCCCCAGAGCAGAGTCTGTACTAACAAAGTCAACCAGTGAAAAAGGTAAAAATTGACTTATAGGTGGTGATAGAATGTCGAGGAGTTAGAGCTTTGAAAATTTGCCCTGGTGGTGTTACCCTGATTCTTCATTTCAATATAAATTCATGTGACTGTAGAGTAGCAAATTCTCAAAGTTTGATTTTTTTTTTTTTTGCAAGCTTTGGTGCAGATGTATAACATCTCTGTAGCGTATTGACACTGAGGGAATCACCCTGTAATTTTGTGAGTAAAAGGTGCCATATCTATATTTGTAGTATCAAAGGAAACTTTGAAATACATACAGAATCATAATTAATTAAAAATTGACTTTTAATGAAAGTCAGTTTTACCAAGTGTTAGCAGAATTTATTTATGTGTATATATATATATATATATATAATTTTTTTAAGCCTTTTATTTTTTGACTGCTCAGCATGCAGGATCATAGTTCCCCAACCAGAGATAGAACCTGTGTCTCCTGCAGTGTACGCAGAGTCTTAACCACTGGTCTGCCAGAGATTTAACACCAAGAGTGTGGAAAATCAGAATCAACATTCATATGATTCTATGATTTTCTTTGCCTTAGGAAGTTTTAGACGAATGATCAGAAGGACTTCTTACAGCACATTTAAAAAATGTTTCAGGAACACTGCAAGTTGTGGAGGGAAGGGGTGGATTCATGAGGACGCACTGTAGATAAGCCGTCTCGGTTATAGGTGTGTAAGTGACGGGGGAGCCCAGGTGCTGAAGCTGACTGTGTGAACCAGATCAGCTGTCACGCTGTTTCTCCTAATCTCCTCAATAGTCGTGCTGCTGATTGTGTGTGCCTGCTCAGTCGTGTCCAACTCTTGTGTGACCCCACGGACTGTAGCCCACCAGACGCCTCTGTCCGTGGAATTTTCCAGGCAAGAATGCTGCTCCAGGGAATCTTCCATGTAAATCCATGTCTCCTGCATTGCAGGTGGATTCTTTACCCCGATGATTGTGGTTTGCACTACAGACAAGGAGAAAGAAATGTGTGGAGATGGCCCCAGTTTTATTGTTTTTCTTCCAAGTAGTTGCCAGCTCTCCACTCACAGGGTGTCTCGTAGGAATCTCATATTCCATTTGTCCAGTCAGACTTGCCATCCCCCCTGGAGTTCTTTCGTCTCCCTACCTTGGTGAGTGGTCACCTCATTTCACTGTGAGACGAAACCCTGGGAGGCCGCCTTGCCGCATCCCGGTCCCTCTGTCCCTCCAGCCCCCTGTGCCCCCAGGTCCGCCCTCTCAGTCCTCCCCTCTCCACCCACACTCGGCAGCTCCTCCCGTGTGCTAGTGTGCTTTTTCTCATCCGACAGCAGCTCTGGCGAAACTAAGGAAGACGAGAAGGCATGGATCAATAGTGTAGGCCAGACTTCAACCATCTGTGTCCTGGGCAGAATCTGGTAAGGCTGGTAGGCTGTGAATGGATAGTAATATTTTCAAAGGGTTGTTTGGAAAAAAAGAAAAAAGGAGCGTACATGACAGAGATGGTTTGTAGCCTACAAAGCTTGAAATATTTACACTCTGGTTCTTAACAGAAAGTTTGTTGACTCCCTGGCAGGCAGTAAAAACTGGGATAAAGTTATAAGTGCAGTAAAGAGGAAAAAGTCATGTGAACATTTCCATATCATTATTTTGAACTTTTAGATGAAATGGATAGTTTCCTTGAGAAATACCAACTTACTGAAAACTGAAGTTGACTCAAGAATGAATAAAAAACCTTCAGAAAATTTGATCAATAGATAAAAGTCTTTCTATGACTACCTTGGGGCTTTCCTTGGTGACTTAGAGGGTAACGAATCTGCCTGCAATGCAGGAGACCTGGGTTCGATCCCTGGGTCAGGAACATCCCCTGGAGAAGTGAATAGTCACCTACTCCAGTATTCTTGCCTAGAGAATCCCACAGAGAGAGTAGCATGGTGGCCTGTGGTCAATGAGGTTGCAAAGTGTCGGGCACGACTGAGCGACTAACCCTTTCCAGCGCACACATACTCACAAAGCCTGCCTAAACCTGGCACACACACATAAACTCAGTTCAGTTCAGTTGCTCAGTTCTGTCCAACTCTTTGCTACCCCATGGACTGCAGCACACCAGGCTTCCCTGTCCATCACCAACTCCCTGAGCTTGCTCAAGCTCATGTCCTTCGAGTCGGTGATGCCATCCAACCATCTCATCCTCTGTCATCCCTTCTTCTCCTGCCTTCAGTCTTTCGCAGCATCAGGGTCTTTACCAATGAGTTGGCTCTTCGCATCAGGTGGCCAAAGTATTGGAGTTTCAGCTTCAGCATCAGTCCTTCCAGTGAATATTCAGGACTGACTTCCTTTAGGATTGACTAGCTTGATCTTGCAATCCAAGGGAGTCTCAAGAGTCTTTTCCAACACCATGGTTGGACTTGCAAAGAGTTGGACATGACTGAGCGACTTTCACTTCACTTTGATCAATGATTTAACTCTAACTGGATCTCAAAAATGTCAAGAGCGACTTCAGCGACTGAGCGACTTTACTTTCTTTCTTTTCTTTCTTCTTAAAGTCAACTGATTATAGCCTTCAATCACATCTGCAAAATACCTTCACAGCAAGAGCTGGATTAGTGTTTGTTTGAGTAACTGGGGACTTGCACCTAGCCAAACTGACCATAAAGCTGACCATCACAGGTGGTTTCTGTCAGACTTTCATAAAACTGGTAGTAATCTTTATCTTGTACAGTGTTTCAGAGAATACAGAGAAAAGTCCCTAATTTATTGTTTAAATCATGTAACTTTGCTACCAGAACAACACAAAGATAAGAGAGGAAAGTCATGGGCAGATCTCAAAATCAAGATAACTGCAAAAAGTCTAAACAGAATTGGAGTACCCAAGGTGCAGGTGCTGCTGGCTACTGCTCACTGTTCTTCTGAAAGGTGTTGACAGTAAGAATTAAGGAAAATGCAGAGCTATCATTATGCTTGTCTGCATGGAAATCGGAACACAATCTATTGGCAGAGGATTAGAATTAGAATTCAGTCAAGCTGTATTGGGTTTCCATGGTGGCTCAGATGATAAAGAATATGCCTACAATGTGGGAGACCTGGGTTTGATTTCTGAGTTAGGAAGATCCCCTGGAGAAGGGAATGGCAGTCCATTCCAGTATTCTTTCCTGGAGAATTCAATGGACAGAGGAGCCTGGCAGGGTACAGTCCATGGGGTTGCAAGGACTCAGACACGACTAAGCCATTAACACTTTTACTTTCAAGGCTGTATTGATTCAGTCAGTTCAATCAAGCCTGTATGTGTGTGTGCTCAGTTGTGTCTTTGTGACCCCAAGGACTTGGCCCAGCAGGCTCCTCTGTCTGTGGGATTTCCCAGGCAGGAATACTGGAGTGGGTTGCTGTTTCCTTCTCTAGGGGATCTTCCCAAACCAGGGATCGAATCCACGTCTCTTACTTCTCCTGCATTGCGTTGGCAGGCAGGTTCTTTACCACTAGCACCACCTGGAAAGCCAATGTACCAGCAATAAATAATTATGTTATTTATGAAAAGATACCTTTACCAACAGAAATGAGTCTAATGAAAGATGAACAGTCAGTATCTTGAAGGATACTTAAAAATGTTTTTACTTTTGCTATCTGAGTAATGCTGTCCTAATAAAATGTAGTGGGTCCAACCAGCTGCCACTGTGTAGTGCCATATTACCTATGTGTTGGGAAAAGTCTCCTTCTAAGTGGACCTTCACAGTACAAACCCATGTTGTTCGCAGGTCAGCTGTATTGGTTTGAGACTTTAAATATGAACATTTATGGTGTGAATTTCCCTGCTTCAGCTTTGTCTTACACATTTTGATATGCTGTGCTTTCATTTTCATTCAGATCAGTGTCTTCTTTTAATTCCTCTTCTGCCTTATGAATTATTTAGCAGCAGGATATTGTTTAATTCCCAGGTATCAGGAGATTTTCCTGCTATCTTTCTGTTATTACTGTCTGGTTGACTCCATTCCATTTGGTTTATCTATAGTGTTTTTGACGGAGAAGGCAGTGGCAACCCACTCCCGTACTCTTGCCTAGAAAATCCCATGGACGGAGGAGCCTGGCAGGCTGCAATCCATGGTGTCGCGAAGAGTCGGACACGACTGAGCGACTTCACTTTGATTTTTCACTTTGATGCATTGGAGAAGGAAATGGCAACCCACTCCAGTGTTCTTGCCTGGAGAATCCCAGGGACGGGGGAGCCTGGTGGGCTTCCGTCTATGGGGTCGCACAGAGTCGGACACGACTGAAGTGACTTAGCAGCAGCATAGTGTTTTTGAATGTATTTCTTTGTCTTTTTTAGTGGTTGTTCTGAAGATTACCTTATGCATAGCTTATCACAGTCTAGTCGAATCAACATTTTATCTTTCAAATAGAACGTAGATATCTTACTACCAAAGTTGCTTTACCCTATTCCCTTTACAATGAAGTCATCTTTAATATTACCTCTGTGTATACTGAGAATGCTATATTTTTTGCTTCTGTCAAAAATGAATTTTAAAACTCAAGAAAAAAACAGTTTACTGTGTTTACCCTTTTTGTTGTCCTTCCTTCATTCCTGTTGTTCTGAGTGTCCTTTTGTTAATATTTCCTTCCTGTATGAGTAGCTTCCTCTTGCCATTCTTAGAATAGGTCTGCTGGCAGGAAATTACCTTAGCTTCTCTTCATGTGAGTTATCTTTATCTTCATTCCTGAAGAATATTTTCACTGGTTATAGAATTCTTGATTGACAGTGCTTTTCTTTTAGCACTTGAAAATACCATGCCACTTCCTTCAGGCTTCTGTGGTTTCTGATGAGAAATCCTTTGTCTTTTGAATTTTTGTTCCTCTGTATTTCTGATACTTCAATGACTTTCCTTTCTCATTTTCAGAAGTATAAGTATGGTTTGTCTGGGTGTGTATTTCTTTGGGTTTTCAACTGTTTTATTGAATTGATAGGGTTCTGTCTTTTCACTAATTTGGAAAACTTTCAGTCATTGTTTCTTCAAATATTTTTTCAGCCTTGCAATTCTTCTTTCCTCTTTTTGAGACTGTGGTAAAATCAATATTAAATTTTTTTTTTTTTTTTTTTTTTGGTCTTCCAGGTTCCTGAGCCTCAGTTCATTTTTTAAAAAGCCATTTTCTATTTTATAGCTTGGGAAATTGTTATTGAATTATCTTCTAGTCCTCTGACTTTTATGTCATTTCCATTAGATTTTTGTATGTTAATGTTGTGTCTGGAAATCTTGCTAAACTCACTTACTAGTTCTAGTAACTTTTTATAGATTTCATTTGATTTTCTATATAGATGATCATATGACTTTCAATTAACTATGGTTTTATTTCTTTCTTTTCACTCTAGAAGCCTTTTATTTTTCTTGCCTTATTATACTGACTAGAACACCCAGTATAATGCTTAATACAAGTGGTAAGAACAGCCTTCTTTAGCTCGTTCCCTGTTTTAGGGGGAACCATTCAGTATTTCAGCATTAAATGTGATGTCAGCAGTAGGTTTTTTCTATAAATGCCATTTATCATGTTGAGGAAGTTTCCTTCAGTTCCTACTTTATGGAGGTTTAAATTAGGAATGGATATAGGATTTTTGTCAAATATATTTTCTGTGTCTGTTGTGATAACCATGTTTTTTAATATGATGAATTACACTTCTTCATTTTTTGAATATTAAACAAATCTTGCAATCCTGGGATAAACCCCACCTGGTCATGAAGTATTATCCTTTTTTTTAATTGCTGGATTCAGTTTGCTCATCTTTGTTAAGATTTTTACATTAGTATTCATGATAACATATTGGGTTGTAGGTTTCTTGTAATGTCTTTGTCTGATTTTGGCTTCAGAGCAGTTTTCTGAAGGAGTTTATGTGGAATTGATATTATTTCTTTCTTAAGTGTTTGGTCACATTCACCAGTAAGGGCTCTCTGGGTGTGGAATTCTTTTGTGAAAAAACTTTTGATTACAGATTCAATTTCTTTAATAGGTGTGGGGCTATACTGATTATATGTCCTTATGAGTTAGGTTTGGTTATTTGTGTTTTTCAAGGAATTTGACTACTTCATCTTTGTTGTCAAATTTATTCCCCTATATTTACATATTAAATACATTATTGTTATATAAAAGGTGTATCATTTCTGATGTTTGTGACCTCTCTTTTCCTAGCTAGGTTGTTTATCAATTTTAATAATCTTTTCAAAGAACCAGTTTTGGTTTCATTGCTTTTCTCCATCATTTTGCTTGTTTGATCATTTTGTTTTCCATTCCATTGATTTATGCTTTGTGTTTCTTTTGTTGTTCTTCTGATTTCTCAAGACAGGAGCTTAAGTCATGATTTGAAGACCATCCTTTTTTCCAGTGTAGATGCAAGTGCTACAGGTTTCTCTGTCAGTACTGTTTTACTGCATCACACAAAGTTTGATGTGTTACATTTTCTTTCATTTACAAAAACTTTCTAATTTCCCTTTTCATTTC
This sequence comes from Moschus berezovskii, assembly GCF_049115385.1. Taxonomy (NCBI): domain Eukaryota; kingdom Metazoa; phylum Chordata; class Mammalia; order Artiodactyla; family Moschidae; genus Moschus; species Moschus berezovskii. Next base: position 59,080,097 of record NC_142483.1, on the reverse strand, counting down.
TGCTTAGACCCATGGATTATTTAGAAGTGTGTTGTTTAGTTTCCAGATGCTTAGAGATTTTCAAGAGATCTTTTACTGATTTCTACTTTAATCACACTGGTGTCAGGACACATACTTTGTATGAATGATTTGAATTCCCTTACACTTATTAAGATTTGTTTCATATCCCATTTTGTAGTTTATCTTGCTAAATATTCAGCTGTTATTGAGTGTAATATTCTATAAATGTTACTTGGGTCAAGTTAGTTGTTGATGTTGCAGGTTTACCGTGTAAATTTAAATGTGTGTTTTCTAATATGCTTTATATATTTCACATTTGTACATCACGGATTCGTTTCTTTGGGTCAGAGTATGTTCTCTATTACTTCTTGAGCCAAATTTTGTTTTACAAAGAAGGTTATGCCAGTATCTTCCATCTGTCAAGCTCTGTGTGATGTAGCCCTCTGTCCATTGGGGTATAGGCTGAGCTGAACCCAGTGACTTGAAATCCACAGAAGATAGCAGAAATGCGGCTGACGGCTCCCACGACAGGCTCAGAGAGAAGGCTGCTCTGCTTTCCCCTGGGCTGCTTGCTTCTGCTCGTCACCTCCCTGCTATGCCCTGTGGAGGGGATTTGGTTTCTCTTCCTCATTGAACCCGCCCTCAGTCTTCCCAGCCCACGTGTCAGGATACGTATGTGAAGAGAGAAGTCTTGGAGAAAGTCCTCCAGGCCTAGCTTTCATGGGTTTTGAGCACCAGACAGAGGCAGAGAGGAACCGGCTCTGCTCCACCTGCCTGAATGCCTTTCTGCCGGCTCTCTGTGCACACAGAAGCTGTTTGTTCTGTGTTCACATTGGGTTAGCAGCTTGGCGTGTCTCACTGTTACAAAGATCATTTCTGTTTCAGTGAGGTTGAAAGAGGTAAACTTTTCAGCTCCTACATATCTGAAAATACATATTTTCCTCCCATTTTTAAAGTCTTCATTGAATTTGTTACAGTATTGCTTCTGTTTCATGTTTTGGTTTTTGGGTCACAAAGCATGTAGGATCTTAACTCCTCAACCAGGGATCAAACTCTCACCTTTCACATTGGAAGGCAAAGTCTTAACCACTGGACCACCAGGGAAGTCACTGAGAATATCTTTAATTTCACTCTTGATTGGCTCTGGAATTCTTGGATATAAAGTAATGTCTTCTCAGAGCCTTGAAATTATTTCACCATTGATTTCTTGTATCCACATCTTGCCTGTGAAATATGATGTAAATCTGGTTCTTGTTTCTCTGTGTGTGTGGTGATGTTTTTTTCCCTTTTGAAGCTTTTAGGATTTTTGAGCTTCAGACTTTCATCAGTTAGGTGATCTATGATTTGTTTCTGTCTGAGGGCTCATATCTTTTTATTTGCCTCAGTACATTGATTATGTTCATTTGAAAGTCTTATTTTCTGTACTGTTTAACTGTCTCAGGAGTTTACTTCTTGATTCATTGCGGTGGGCTTCTCCCTTTCACTGTGTTGTCCTTATCAAATTTAGGTGATTCTTGACTTTGGCCACCTCATGCGACGAGTTGACTCACTGGAAAAGACTCTGATGCTGGGAAAGGTTGGGGGCGGGAGGAGAAGGGGATGACAGAGAATGAGGTGGCTGGATGGCATCACCGACTCTGTGGACATGAGTTTGAGTGAACTCTGGGATTTGGTGATGGACAGGGAGGCCTGGCGTGCTGTGATTCACGGGGTCGCGGAGAGTCGGACACAACTGAGCGACTGAACTGAACTGAACTGACTGGTTGTTGCTAATTTTATTTGCTTTTTGAGACGATGCCCCCTTACCCTAACTGCAAATACTGTATCACTTCATAGCTACATCCAGAGGATGTTGGGGACCAGGAAAAGTTTAGGAGTTCCTGGTCTTAAGTGTCACTATATACATACTCAGAAACTTGCTCATCTTTTGGAGATAAGTGCCTGTATTTACTTATTTTACCCACGGTCTGAAGGCAGCAAAAGAGTGACCTACTTTGACTCCTGCTGTGGTTATTTCGACCACTGATGCTTTGGCTTCCTCTCGGGAAGTCTTCTCTCCATTTCTGTTGCTTCAGAGAGTGGGGCATGCTTCCAGCTTTTGACATCAGTGTTTTCCTGGGAAAAAACTCTGGGGATAAGAATGCCTTCTTTAATCTGATCCCATCCATCTTTTGCCTTTTGGAATTTCTGACCATTTGGATTTTGGGAGAATACTCACCTCTTTGGGTTTTAGAGCTCTCTGGGAACTGAGGAGCATGCTGGGGGGGAGTCTGGAGCAGGAGCCCAGGCCTCCGTGTTCGTCTGACTATGGTAGTTGTGTTTGAGACACACAGAAACCTCCTGTGCTTTGTTTTCTTTGCAAAGGTAGTTCCACTTTTTCTTCTTCTGCCAGCTCGCTCTTAAGCTACTCATTGTTAGGTGGAGAAACTACTTATATATGTAATCTTGGATCTCTTCATCTACCCTTGGGTCTCAGTGTTGATAAAAATTCTCTTCTTGTGGATTATATGAATTAAAAAATGATAATGCCTTAGTCTATGACTTTAATTTTGTCAAGACTATATGGAATATGTCACCAAATAAAAGTGTTACAATGTAGTTTGCAGAAAGTCTTTTAGGAAGATATTACCTATGCCCCTCATGTTTTTTCTGTTATATTTAAAACAATGTTTAATGATTTTCAGTGACTTAATTACAGCTTCATGAGGTTATAGAAGAGTTTCTTTTTAATATATTTGCACAGGCTTTTATTTTAAGTAAACCAGAATGCTTATTTTTCACCTAAACAGGTGGTTTACTTGAGACTTTATTAAATGAAGATTTTTTTTTTTTTCAGAGCAGCATCTCAGACACGTCGAAAAAGATGTTTTGATCCCTAAAATAATGAGAGAAAAGGCCCGAGAGAGATGTTCTGAACAAGTTCAAGGTAAATTCAAATATTCATGTAAAGATCAAATATGTTTTTTATAATATGATCTGAATTTAATCCTTAGCCTCAGAGTGAAGTAGTCAGTGAATTAATATGTATGAATTGGTTCTCACCCTTTCACTAAGATACCAGTGTTTCAGCTTTCAGAACTTACAAGCGGCGTTCATTTACAATTTAAAAATATTCTCCCAAATTCCCAGTAAAGAACATTTTTCCCCCCAGATGTACAGTTATAGAGAAAAAACTTGCATTTGTATTTTGGAGAAACAAGTTAATCTGGTGATTTTGATAGGGAAAGAAGAAACGTCAAATGTAATGTATATCTATTTCTCCTCTGTCAACATATTAATATAGGAATAAATTCTAAGATGATTTCTTTGGCATCATTGCTATTGAATTATGAATGGAATCGCAATAGTAAATACAGTGAGTCTGTTTTTTAAATTTTTTCTATGTTTTACAGTTTTAAGTGGAAGGTATTTATGTAAATGCATGTACTAGGCACCCACCTATGCCTATGTTCTTTGGAAAATAGTTTTTAACATGAAGTATTCCTGTATTCTATAAATCTAGAGATATATTGTTGATTAATATGTAATATTATAGTGAAAAATATAAACAAAGGCATGGAAGGTGAAAAATGAGACTTTAAATAATGGGTAATTAGAAAAGCAGATGGCAGTCTTACTGTAGAAATGTCTTGTAGCGACAGTCTATCTCTTGGAATGGCCACGTCAGAGAAGCAGTGGCAAACTCTGGCAGACGTGGACCTTCCCCGGCTTCCCGTTTCCCCTCTCCCTTGTGGCCTTTGCTGAGGGACCATAGTTATGCCAGGTGGGGCTGACTGCAGTTCCTTGCACGTTTCTCATCAGGAAGCCAGGCTGTATCAGCTATCTTTTGGGGACTGTGTCAGGAGCATTTGGTGTCAGGCACATTCTTGTCCCTTAGATGCTGTCTCCTTAGAGAATAACCTCTGGAACTGATGGATACAGACAATAAAAGAGTAGTTCCTCAGAGTCAACACTGTGTGATGATCATTTCTTTTTCATAAATGACTTATTATGAGCTATTCCCATTTTATATCCATCTATAAATTAGGTTTGAATTAAATCCATCTGTAAATAAGTTTGTTAATAAATCATCAGCAGTTTATCAGTATCATTTGATGGTCTTACTTTCATTATGAATTAGTTGTCTGATTGGAGCCCACCCCCCCGTCCCCCCTCCTCCCCAGATTAAGGAGAAGTTGCTCCGTTGGCCCCTGCAGTGCGATTCAGTACACACCTGGCGGTGGGCAGCCATACTCATGGTTTCAAGAAGTAATCTTCCATCTGCTGCACAGACGTTTAAAAATACAGATCCTGATTCTGGTGATGGAGGAGAAAACTTAAAAATGGATAATAAAATTTTAGGGTTAACTTTTCACTGCCAGGAAAATTATTTATTTATTACTGATGTATTGGTTCAAAATTATAAACATTAGTCGTACTTATTCTGTTTTGTGGGTCTGCCCTGGTATTCAGCTGGTGAAGAATTTGCCTGCAACACAGGAGACCCCGGTTTGATCCCTGGGTCGGAAAGATCCCCTGGAGCAGAGCATACCCACTCCCGTATTCTTGCCTGGAGAACCCCCATGGACAGAGGAGCCTGGCAGGTCCCACTTCATGGGGTTGCAAAGAATCAGACACGACTGAGTGACTTTCACTTTATTCTCTTTTGTAACATGTTATTCTGATTCTTAGAATGAAAGAAAGCTAGCCAACTCAGTTACAGACTGTTTCCTCTCGTGATTCAAATGAAAATGCAAAATGGTCGAGTGTGGGTTTCAGGACTACCTTTGCTTTGCTCTTGGACAATGAAACTTTGGTTTTGGCCTTTGAAATGAAAGAACTAGAGTACAACTTTAAAAGGCTTATTTGTGTCACGCACCTACTACTTTGTAATGGTACAGAAAGAATATTTAATTTTGCTTCTTTATCAAAACTTAAGTTGCTTACAGTGTTAAGGTTTTCTTTCCTTTTTTATTTAATATACTTAAAATCCTTTGAAGATGGAAAGCACCTTGAAATTTGAGGTTCATTTGAGTTATTTCAATGCTTTAACCCTAATAGAACATGTTATAACATATGATCTTTGAGTATTAGGACTTTTATAATCATATATTGATTTTTTTTTCTTTTAGGCCATATGGTCCAAAACAGTATTTTAGAATCTAAAATCGATTATTTTGTTAAGAATAATCTTGCTGTTTAACCAGGTGAATTAGGAGAGCACATACACTGACATTACTCAGGCAGGAGTAGAACAACTCCATTTAAACTGAACAAAAAGGCATAATGTAGAATCAGGAGACTTTCTTTGTGGTTTATTTACTGTTTATAGCCTTTGCTTTATTACATAATTATAGGATTCTACATAAAAGCATTATGCATCCTAATTGTATAGTTCTCAGATAAAGATATAAGAATTCTAATAAATGATCTGACTTTCTGCTAAATGCCTGAAACATGATTATGTCAGAAAGCTTTTCTGTTTGATTTTTTTTTTTTTCCTGTGTCATTTCAACCTGGCTGATCATAAGAATTGGGTCAGGCTGCCAGCAACTTATAGGTTTGTGAAGGGAATGGAACAGCTTTTCCAGTGACAAAGAGAAATGAAATCACTTTCAATGAAAAAAAAGAGATGCCTCATTATAGTCAGCAACAGCAGTTATTGACAGCTACACTTCCTATTAACAAGGAGCATTTAACTAAGAGTTTGGCTGTTGGATCTTTGGACTTGATCTAATTTGCCAGCATTAATTAGTTTCTTTTGAGCACAGACACTTGGTGCTCACAGCTATAGATTTGCAGGGCTAATTAGGATAGAAGATTGAACAGAATGGGGCAAGGCATTAACCTTCAGCCATTAGCAGCTGGGACACTGATAAAGACCACAGGGTCCAAATGCTCCTACTGATGTGAAGAGCACCCTAATGAGTATCAGTTTCAGCCAGGTTGCTGTATTCCTCCCAGTTCTCTCTTCATTGTGCGTTTTGACCTGCTTCCCGGTCCCTTCACTATCTGTCTGCACGTCTGGGTTTCACTCTGCACAGGTTCAGTCTGTGGTGCACACTGCACCTTCTGTTTAAACACAGTTAAAATCTGTCAAAGCAGTGGATCATGTTTAGAGTGTTCCGTGGTTACATCCCCTATTGCTTCTAAAATTTGACTTTTACCTATAATTACATGATTCTAATTCTGCAGTCCATTATTTATAAAGTCATGGTCACTTCACCATTGCCATGTAATGAAAATTATAACCTGAAACAAGAAAATCTCAGCTTCGGGGTAACAATTAAGCAGTGTTTGTATTAAACTGGGATCAACCTGAGAATCTTTGTAAAATAGATATACTTCTTTGTTTCTTTTTGAAGAGAAAAAGAATGCACGTCACCTTTTCCCTTAGAACTTAGTTTTGATGTGATGAGTAAAGATGGCTTGACTTGATGATTAAATGCAGAATTGAGAATCCCAGTCTTACTATTACATAAACTTTCACAAGATGATAGACTCTATTGGTAGAGCATACATCAAAAGAAAGGCATTTGCACAGTTCATTTAAATAGAAAACTCAGCTTTATAATGTTCTTTTTTTGCCAGTAGCAAAGCATGAGTAGCAGTGAACCGAACCACTAAAATAAATGAACAGAGTAACGATGAGGGCTGAGTGTACTGGGGATGAACAGAAGGAAAACTCTTGAATGGCTAGTCTCTGCTTTTCTCCCCACTGTGTCCCCACCTCCCAAAGGCCCAAACAGAAATCCCCTTCTACTAAGCGTGGTGGTGGAATCACTGCTTTTTCTTGAATCTGCGACGTACCAGCTTGTGGTGTCTTAGGAGGATGGTTTGATGACCTCTGGGGGTTACTTTTCACTGTGTGACTTTTTCCACACGTTTGACTCTTCACTAATTTCATGATTTATATTTTCTATGTTACTAATATTTTTAAGAATATTATTTGTCATATATATTGGTAAAGTATGCATTCTATTGTTACATTTTTTTAAAAAATAGAGCCTTTATAAGAGGAAGAGTCACTGAATTGCTATGTTTTGTAAAAATTCATTGTATTTCTTTGTTTTTTGGAAATGCATAATTAACATTTTATAATAATGTCTTTGTTGACTAAGGAAGTTTGCCTTAAAAATAGTGCGTGCATGTGCTAAGTTGCTTCAGTCACGTCTGACTGTTTGTGATTTTGTGGACTGTAGCCCGCCAGGCTCCTCTGTCCATGGAATTCTCCAGGCAAGAATACTGGAGTGGGTAGCCATGCCTTCCTCCAGGGGATCTTCCCGATCCAGGGGTCAAACCTGTGTCTCTTACGTCTCCTGCATTGGCAGGTGGGGTTTTGTTTTTTTTTACCACTGGGGCCACCTGGGAAGCAAGAACCTTTTTTTGTTTTTGCTGTGACAGATCAAGACCAGTAAAGGACTTTGACATCAGCAGTGGCCTGGAACTTTCTTTAACCTGGTTATGTTCTACTCTCTGACTCTTCATCCCTTGCACCTTCTTTTATGGTATTTCAGTGTTTCTTTTGAATCAGTGTTTTTTGTGGCTGTCTTTTTCATCTGTTGGCCAATATGTAGCATTGGTTCTAAAGGAATTGTAACAAGTTTAAGGGCGTGGATTGTTTATTTGACACATCACAGAACTGTTGTTAAATAACACAGAACCTTGATAAAAACGCCTGTCTTCTTTATCAGTCACATAAAACTGAAATATGTTGTGTTTTACTAAATTCCAAAGGTAGATGAACCTTAATTTGAAGTAGATTCAAATTAAGAATGCTTAGGATATTCTTCAGGGACTTTGCAGGCAGAGAACTATCAAGGCATCATTAAAACTGATCAGAGGGCTGCTGCTGCTGCTGCGTTGCTTCAGTCGTGTCCGACTCTGCGACCCCATAGACGGCAGCCCACCAGGCTCCCCCGTCCCTGGGATTCTCCAGGCAAGAGCACTGGAGTGGGCTGCCATTTCCTTCTCCAATGCATGAAAGTGAAAAGTGAAAGTGAAGTCGCTCAGTCGTGTGCAACTCTTTGCGACCCCACGGACTGCAACCCACCAGGCTCCTCCATCCACGGGATTTTCCAGGCAAGAGTACTGGAGTGGGCTGCCATTGCCTTCTGCAGATTGGAGGGCTACAGACTATAAATGGTCAAAGTAATCAGTCTTTCCAACTCTGTTACTTGAACTTGCCCCAGATTTCTTACTGGTTGTTTGAATTGTACCTGTATTATCACATAATGTGTTTGCCATATAACTAGTTCACCAATGTTAACTCACACTGAAATGGAGATGCAGCACATCTTTAGACTGGTTTGGATCAATTAGGAGAACGAGATATAAAATTCTCAAATATGATGAATGTCTGTTATGTATAAGAGTATGTTATGTAGTCTAAGGAGCATAAAGGGATTTAAGGCACAAGTCCTCTCTCCTGGGCCTTCACTGGGCTGTGTCAGGTTCCTGAGACCACCCTGGGCTTAGTACTTTCCTACAAAGACTCATTGTCCTCAGCACACAGTCAAGGTCACAGCTAAGGTTTATTACAGCAAAACCAGCCAAGGGAAAGGCATGTGGGATGAAGGTTAGAGGAGACCAGGCACAAGCTTCCTCTAATTCTTAGTAGAGTCTGTCAACTTGAGCGGAACTCTTCTGTGGTCAAATTGTGAGGACGTGTGAAGTGTTGTCTCTGGGGCGACTCACTAGAGGCTCAGGGAATTGGTGATGTGGCAGCTTCTGCATAACATGTACCGAAATTTCAGACTCCCAGAAGGAAAGCAGGTGTGGAGCACAAAACACATGCTTTACCCAGATGGTTGAAGCACAGGGAGTGGCTCTTACCAATTAGGGAATAGTGAGAGTACTTCCCAAATCGAGATTCTGACACAGCTAATGGTTAGCCTTGGAAGCACTTTCTAAGGAGTGCAATTTCAGGCCTGCCATGGTAACTCTTTCTTGCACATGGACACAGTAAAAATTATTATGTTTAATAATTGTATTATTATTATTATTTTGGTCATACCATGTGGCATGTGGGATCTTTAGTTCTTCAACCATGGATGGAAACCACACCCCCTGCTGTGGAAGTGCAGAGTCTTAACCACTGGGCCACCAGAGAAGTCCCTGTATTTAGTAACTTTCTAATACTTAAATAATTATGTGTGATTAAAGTTATTATGTATGCCTATTGGGCCTGATGTCATGCCAGTGGAATCATGGGCAGTAAACCTCTGTCAGTCACAAATCCAACTGAATGATTTTTAGAACAACTGAGCACAGTGTTTGATGGTCACGACTCATTGACTTGAGTGATTCTTGGTCACACTTATTAATTCACACTTCTGTTGTAGGACTCATGATTGTCTTGACTTATGATAGTTTCTGAATAATGGCAATTTTATAATAAAATTATGTATACTTGGACTTCAGTATACTTGAATAACATGGCCAGTTCTTATTTCACAAAGAAAGGTGCAGTATATTTGTCTTAGGAGTTAAGCTAAATCTTTAAATGACTCAATTAGCAGGGAGTATTGTTAGGGCAGATGAATTTAGTATTTTTTTCTTTTTCTTTTGGCTGCACCCTGCAACATGTAGGGTATTAGTTTCCCTGCTGCTGCTGCTAAGTCACATCAGGTGTATGACTCTGTATGACCCCGTAGACGGCAGCCCACCAGGCTCCCCCGTCCCTGGGATTCTCCAGGCAAGAACAATGGAGTGGGTTGCCATTTCCTTCTCCAGTGCATGAAAGTGAAAAGTGAAAGTGAAGTCGCTCAGTCGTGTCCAACTCTTTGCGACCCCATGGACTGCAGCCTACTAGGCTCCTCCGTCCATGGGATTTTCTAGACAAGAGTACTGGAGTGGGGTGCCATTGCCTTCTCTGATTAGTTTCCCTACCAGGGATCAAACCTGCACCTGCTCAGTGGAAGGGGAAATTCTTAACCACTGGATTGCCAGGGAAATGCTGAATTTAGTATTTTAACAACTAATTTATGCAACTCATCTCTGAAGGTTTAAGAGTGAAAAGTCTACATTTTGAACACAAAGCCAAAAAATTATGTTGCTTGGAACTTATAAATATTGTTTAAATGGGTAAATATTATTAATATAAAGTATGAGTTATAGCTGTTTCTATCAGTACTTCATTAACAAGTTTGTGTTAATTTTTTCTAGATATCTATTTTTCTAGATTTCTTTGCTGTTCAACTTTCAAATATTTTGCCATAATAGACTTAAATCCTGTCATCTTATGTGCAGTTAATCCAGACTTAACTGTGGTCTTTAAACAGTTCCATGCCTTGTTTATAAAATCTGAATATGAGATCACACTTGATTGAAGCTACCTGATGATTTTGAGTTGTGATTGTGATTCTTTCCGGATAATCAGGAACTGATACTCACAGCCAGTTATATTTTGGCTAGATACATTCTCATAGGAATCTTATATGTCCATGGAAAAATCAATAAGGGGGAAATTTGGAATATGTTAAATTGATAGATGTAAAACTGTTTAAAATATAACCAGTTTTTTGGGGGATGGTCTAGAATTTGCAGCCCATTGAACCTGAAACTTCAATCCTTTGGCCACCTGATGCAAAGAACTGGCTCATTTGAAAAGACACTGATGCTGGGCAAGATTGAAGGCAGAGGAGAAGGGGACGACAGAGGATGAGACGGTTGGATGGCATCACCGAGTTGATGGACATGAGTTTGAGTAAACTCCGGGAGTTGGTGATGGACAGGGAAACCTAGTGTGCTGCCGTCCATGGGGTTGCAAAGAGTTGGACACGACTGAGTGACTGACCTGAACTGAACTGATAATATATAAAACAGATAAACACAGTATTTTTTTGGTTTTATTACAAATTATTAATTTCATTACATTTAAGGAGTCAATACGTGAAAACAGTGTTGTGGTATTTCCATGAAGCAAATCTGAACTCAGATGTTATGGAGTACAGTTGCAGCCTAGTGGGTATTTCCCAGTTCATTTTTGTGGTTTACTCTTTTGGGGGATGCAAATGTAGAGTAAATCCTAAATCACATAAAGAAGTTCTAAATAGAAATGATTTCTTATAATTTACCCAAAGAATTGTTCAATTAAGTAGATATAATAAAAGTTTTGTTCTGAGGCTCAGAAACAAGTTTATCTGGCATCGTATTTTAGTATATTGGTTGTCTCCAAAGTGTTATATACTATTTGCATATATTTCAGTGTTTGTCAACTTTTACATGACTAAGATATATTTTTACAAAGCAAAACAGAATTTTCAGATTCCCTTAAGCACTTAGGGTTATATGGAACATAGTCATTCAAAAGTATTTACTGCGTATTTCCAATGTGCTCTTCACCATTATATGAACAGTCAATAAAACACAAAAATATTTGCCCTTATAATTCTTAGATTTCAGTGAAGGAAGGTGGTGAATACCTTAAGTTATTGTAAGAAAATATAAGTGATCTAGAGAGTAATGAAGTTGGGTCAGAGCAGTGAGGATGCTGGTGTTAGACGGGGCTGCAGTTATTAGTAGGTGGTCAGTGTAGGTCGCACCAAGAAGGTGACATTTGGACAGAATTCTCGTAGGAGGTGAAAAGGTGAGACATACAGACATCTCTGGGAGGAGTGGTGTGAAGAGGAGGGAAGAGGCAGACGCAGTGGGCGTGGCTGGCGTGTTGGAGGGGCGCTAGAAAGGTCTTTGTGGTTAGGGTGAGCAGTGAGAGTTCAGGAGGGTGACAAGTGCAGGCTCAGGGTCTTGAGAGCCCTGAGGAAACAAGTGCAAGGACGCAGTGACTTGGAGCAGTGGAGGGAGATGGGTCTGATGCACAGAGTGCTACACCGCCCCCTGCTGCGTTTGGAGTAGATGGGTCAGGGCGAGGGCTGAGCGGGGGCCGGTGGAGGGACGAGGACGATGGTCCAGCTGACAGGGTGGGGGAGCAGCGGCTGGTGCCAGTGAGCAGACCTGGGGTGTCTGGAGACAGGGCTGAGAGAGAGCAGGTAACGGATGGACCTGTGGTTAACAGAGGTGGGAAACCTGCATGTCAAGAAGTTATATGATTTTAGTTTCTGGAGATTGATAGGCTGGGAGTTTGGACACGTGAACTCTGAGGTGTCTGATAGACATCTAAGTTTGAAGCCACTATATTGGACAGTGGTAAAAATTCATCACTCTTTTCGAGGGAAATGAATATTTACCCAGTTTTGGTGGGTCTGGTATGTTTCTAATGGTTGAGTTCTTTCAGTATATGTTTGACACATGGTGTTGACTTAGTGATAAAAACTGACACTTTTATTCCTTGATTCTAAGATGCCACCTGGACCACTTTCCTTCCAGAGTAAATCGTGACTACACTGATGTGTTTATTCAGCACACTGGCTCTGGTACTGGTGCTGGGTACCTGGATTCACACGACAGTGATGATGCTGAATTAGCCATTTGCGTCACAGGACGTGTTGCCAGGGGTAGCGATTATGGCTCCTCTGTGCTGACTGATAGTCTGTAAGTGTGCCCAGCATGGTGGTGCTGTGTCTGTTGGGAGTCGTAGGTTTTTTAGGTGATGATACACTTTGTCTAGTACTTGTCCTTTCAGCCTACGTGCTAGGTTTATTTGTAGTTACTGCTTTTTAGTTCTGGATCGTGTTTGCTATGCTTTATATTTATCTCAGACTTCACCTAGATTGAAAAGTTATTTTCTTCCAATAGCGTAAGTAATTTTTATTATTCTCTTCATTTTGTACACTTCCAGTGGTGTTTTCTGTAGCACTCTTTTTGGGGAATCTTAACAGCAGAGCAGCAGCCCGATGTATGTAAACTGTAGGCCATTTATTTACTCATTAAAAATGCAGTCATACTCACATGGTATAGTAATTTGGATTATGTGTTGAACTTAAATGTTTTACTTTTATAATTTATAATTAATAGTATCTACTTTTTTGATGTTTAGTTTTTAAAATTGAAAGTGTTGATTTTCATTACCCTAGTAATCTTATGAAAAATACACTCAAAATATTATGTGCTAATTAATGGTTGATTTTAGGAAGGATTGTTAGCAAATCTGAACATATTTATTTATCATGCTAACTTTAAAAAAGCATGATGTAAAATTGTCTACATAGTTTAAGCCTGATTATAACAAAATGATAGATGCATATAGAAAAAAGTACATTCAAAGTTTAATAAGTATCTGGAAATGTGGGAAGGGAGATGGTACATCATAAGTTATTTCTTTTCCTATGTGTAGTTTTTTTCATATTCTCCAAAGCTTTATGTTTTTACATTACTTTCTTGAAATAAACTTATGCCCTGTATGTGCAAATTATCAGTGTGTCACTTGATGAATTATGATGTAGTAAACATGCCTGTGTTACCACAGTTGAAGTCAAGAGGCAGAAATGACCGGAAGTCACTCTCTCTGTGTCCCCTCCCAATCGCTGTCCTTCTGCTCTTCCCAGAAGGGAGCCGCTGTCCTGACTGCGGACTGCATAGATTAGTTTGCGTGTGCTTTAATGTAAATGGAGTCGAATGGTGTGTGTTCCTTGTGCCTCACTTCCTGTACTGACCTTGGTGAGATTCACCCGTGTTCTTGCGTGGAGTAACAGTCCTTCATTTTCGTTGTCACGTGGTACCATGATGTGAATGTGCTGCTCCTCCATTCTTCTGTGATAGAGATTTAGGTCATTCTTGGTTTTATGCAAATAAGTCTCCTAGCAACATTTTTGTTCATGTTCTTTGGTACCTGTGTACATGTATTTCTATTATTTATATACTTAGTAATGGGATTTCTGAGCCCTATAATGTGCATGATAGTCTTCCAAATAACTGGATGCACATACATCCAACTTTTAAAAACAACACATGAAGGAATATGGGAGGAAGAGGGTGGATTATGGGTGATTTTAAAATTGTCATAGATTGTTCTCCATAATGAATGTATATTTCTTAAAAAATAAACCTATAAAAACTCACTATATGTTTTATAATACAGTAAAGCTATAAATATATAAAGAGTAAATTTTTCCATATGTTCTATAGAAAGATAAAGAAAGATCATAAACTAGGAAAATATTTCTAACATATGAGACAAATATTTGGTATCCTTAATATATAAATATGTACTGTCCATGAAGAATCAGTGAATATCCAGTTTAAAAAAAAAAGAGCAAAGGACACAGTTTCTTTCTGATAAATATAAATTTCTGATTAAGTACATATTATTAAACATATTCTCACTTTCAGTGGGTTAATTGAAAACCGCACCCAATATGTAATCTGTGAACTTGATATGATTTAAAAATTCCCAGTAGAGACTTTCTGCTTCTGGCCTGGCCTAATAGCTCTATCACACGCATCCTTCTGTAGAAAACAATATAAACTATGAACAAAATTTAAAGAGAACCACCTGAAGGCATTGGAGGGTAGACAAGAACAGATGGAATTCAAAGGGGAGTCACACATTGGTATTTGACTGAGGGGAGGCTGCTGCTGCTGCTGCTCAGTCGCTTCAGTCGTGTCCGACTCTGTGCAGCCCCATAGAAGGCAGCCCACCAGGCTCCCCCGTCCCTGGGGTTCTCCAGGCAAGAACACTGGAATGGGTTGCCATTTCCTTCTCCAGTGCATGAAAGTGAAAAGTGAAAGTGAAGTCGCTCAGTCATGTCCGACTCTTCACGACCCCATGGACTACAGCCTGCCAGGCTCCTCCGTCCAAAGGATTCTCCAGGCAAGAGTACTGGAGAGGGTTGCCATTGCCTTCTCCAGAGGGGAGGCTGAGACTGACCAAAAACACATTGGTCTTACTGGTTTGAAGAACCAAACACAGGGTTTGGTATAACTGCAAGCCCTGGAAAGTTTGTGTTTGTACGTGGAGGAGAGGGGAAGAGCATAAATCCCAAGGATTGAGCCAGAGGAGAGGAGTTTCATACTCTGTCCATGAACTGTGGTCAGTCCTGAACTTCATGTGGGGCCCATTCCAAGCAGCTCAGTTAAGGCTAAAAGAACTGAGCCAAAATTCGAGCTCTACTCACTGTATATTGTTGGGGAGACAGGCTTCTGCAGTTTGAATTCAGTGAAGAAAATTGATTGTTTAAAGGCAAAAGGAAAAAAAAATCTTGAGAGAGACAGAACAGGATCCAAACTTTTTCCATGATATCATCACAGTGTTCATGATCATGTGAAATTATTCAGTGTACACAGAAACAGGAAAGTTTGACGGGTTCTTAACAGAAAGTGGCAGAGGCGGACTTTAGGGTTACTAAAGTATTGGAGTTAGATAAGGATTTTATCTCAGCTGTTGTAATTGCTTAACAATGTAATGGAAAATAGGGTTGCAATGAATAAAAAGAAAATCTTAATAGAATTTGAAATGAGAAAGACCCAAATCAAAATTCTGGAACTGAAATATCTGGCATAGAAAACCGTAGAATGAAAATGGCAGAAGGAATGATGAATATAGCGATAGATAGTAGAAATATTCAATCTTAAGAACAGAGAGAAGAAGATTAAAAGTGATGAACAGAATCTCAGGGACCTGTAGGAACATAAGGATGATAACCTTTAAGTAATAGGAATTGCCTACTTACCAGAATGGCTACAATGAAAACACTGACAGCATTCACTAAACATAGACCTGCACACTGCCTGAGGATTGCTCCCCAGGAGGAATGAAACACCTTTCATCGCGGTACACTTAAATCATGCAGTAGCTCATCCAGATAGCCCCAAACTGAAAACAGCCCAGGCATCTCTCAGAAGGAGAAAGGGTAGACTCTGGGGTACTTATGCAGTGGGTACTGTCCAGCAGTAAAATGGAACATCTAGTGTTATGCACAGTAGCATAGACGAATCTCAGACTGTCATTCTGAATGGAATGTAAATGTGAGCGTACGCACTCTTTAAAAATATTGTGTTCTAGAACAGGCAGCATTTGTATGGTGTTCTGGAACAAATCCCACTAATCTAAATAGCCAGTTTAAAAAATGAGCAAAGGACACAAAATTTCTTTCTGATAAATCACATATAAATTTCCGATAAAGTACATATTCAGTTCAGTCGCTCAGTCGTGTCCGACTCTTTGCGACCCCATGGACTGCAGCACGCCAGGCTTCCCTGTCCATCACTAACTCCTGGAGCTTACTCAAACTCATGTCCATCCAGTCGGTGATGCCATCCAACCATCTCATCCTCTGTCGTCCCCTTCTCCTTCCGCCTTCAGTCTTTCCCAGCATCAGGGTCTTTTCCAATGAGTCAGTTCTTTGCATCAGGTGGCCAAAGTATTGGAGTTTCAGGTTCAGCCTCAGTCCTTCCAATGAATATTCAGTACTGATTTCCTTTAGGATGGACTGGTTTGATCAGTCCAGGGGACTCTCAAGAGTCTTCTTCAACACCGCAGTTCAAAAGCATCAATTCTTTGGCGCTCAGCTTTCTTAATAGTCCAACTCTCACATCCATACTGTGAAAAACTAGCTTTGACTAGATGAACCTTTGTCAGCAAAGTAATGTCTCTACTTTGTAATATGCTATGTTGGTCATAGCTTTCCTTCAAAGGAGCAAGCGTTTTTTAATTTCGTGGCTGCAGTCACCATCTTCAGTGATTTTGGAGCCCCCCCCCCAAAAAAAGTCTGTCACTGTTTCCTTTGTTTTCACCTATTTGCCATGAAGTGATGGGACCAGATGCCGTGATCTTCGTTTTCTGAATATTGCGTTTAAGCCAACTTTTTCACTCTCCTCTTTCATCAAGAGGCTCTTTAGTTCTTCTTTGCCCTTTGCCATCAGGGTGGTGTCATCTTGCATCTATTTGAGATTATTGATATTTCTTCCGGCAATCTTGATTCCAGCTTGTGCTTCATCCAGCCCAGCGTTTCTCATGATGTACTCTGCATATAAGTTAAATAAGCAGGGTGACAATATACAGCCTTGACGTACGCCTTTCCTGATTTGGAACCATTCTGTTGTTCCATGTCCAGTTCTAACTGTTGCTTCTTGTCCTGCATACAGATTTCTCAGGGGGCAGGTAAGGTGGTCTAGTATTCTCATCTCTTGAAGGATTTTCCACAGTTTGTTGTGATCCACACAGTCAAAGGCTTTGGTGTAGTCAATAATGCAGAAGTAGATGTTTCTCTGGAACTCTTTTGCTTTTTTAATGATCCAGTGGATGCTGGCAATTTGATCTCTGGTTCCTCTGCGTTTTCTAAATCCAGCTTGAACATCTGGAAGTTCACGGTTCACATATTGCTGAAGCTTGCTTGGAGAAATTTGAGCTTTACTTTGCTAGCGTGTGAGATGAGTGCAATTGTGCGGTAGTTTGAACATTCTTTGGAATTGCCTTTCTTTGGGATTGGAATGAAAACTGACCTTTTCCAGTCCTGTGGCCACTGCTGAGTTTTCCAAATTTGCTGGCATATTGAGTACAACACTTTCACAGCATCATCTTTTAGGATTTGAAAAAACTCAACTGGAATTCCATCACCTCCACTAACTTTGCTTGTAGTGATGCTTTCTAAGGCCCATTTGACTTCAGACTCCAGCATGTCTGGCTCTAGGTGAGTGATCACACCATCGTGATTATCTCGGTCATGAAGATCTTTTTTGTATAATTCTTCTGTGTATTTTTGCCACCTTTTCTTCATATCTTCTGCTTCCGTTAGATCCATACCATTTCTGTCCTTTATTCTGTCTTTTATACTAATAGCTGAGAAAAGAAGAGAAGCTAAAGGCAAAGGAGATAGCAAAAGATATACCCATTTGCATGCAGAGTTCCAGAGAATAGCAAGGGGAAAGGGCTAAGAAAGCCTTCCTTAGCGATCAGTGCAAAGAAATAGAGGAAAACAATGGAATGCTAAAGACTAGAGATCTCTTCAAGAAAATTAGACATACCAAGGGAACATTTCATGCAAAGATGGGCTCGATAAAGTACATAATCATTAACCATATTATTAAGTATGCTCTCACTTTGCGTGGGTTAGTTGCAAACCACACCCAGTATGTAACTAATAAACTTGATATGACTTCCAAATTCATAACACAGACCTTACTGCTAGGGGACAGGTTCTGATTAGAAAGGGATATTAAAGCAACATTCTGGAGTGATTTTAATGTTTTGTGCTTTGATTTACGTTGCACAGGTGTATGCTTTTGTTGAGTACTGTATTTAAGATTTATTTATTTCACTATATATACGTGCCATCTACTAAGAAAAATATAGAACTCTGATCATGCCCATCATGAAGTATGTGGTAAGAAAATGTATATGAGGTATAACATTGGTGAGGCTTTGGAGATGCAGTTTCTACACTGCTGGCTTAGAATGTAGATCAGCATGATGTCAGCAAAAGAGTTGGTAAATATTTTAAAAAATTAACAGATTCCTAAATATGGCTTCTCCGTGTGTGTGAAGGCAGTGATCAGAGATGTTGCCATAGTGTTGGGTGTAATATAAAAGTCTGTCAAAAACTTTGACGTCAAGAGTTGATTGGTTATAAAGATTATGTTATCAGAAGTGATGATATACACATTGTGATCTTGTGATCGTAATGATTCATTTTCAACATGAGAGACTGGCATACTATGTACTTTTCATCCAGGGTTGCTGGTCTACAGTGGTAAGCTCCTGCCCTCTGCCTGTCTGTCTCACTGGAGCACAGCTGTGCCCATTTTCTAAGGTATTACCTGTGGCCCCTCTCATGCTGCTGTAGTAGATTGGAATAGTTGTAGCAGAGACAATATAGTTACCATAAACTTCTTTGCTGAAAAAATGTCCTAATTCCTTGTTTGCGTGCATGCATGCAGTTGTGTCCGACTCTCTTTGACCCCATGGACTATAGCCCACTAGGCTCCTCTGTCCATGGGATCATCCTGGGCATGAACAGTGGAGTGGGTTGCCATTTCCTGCTCCAGGAGAATCTTCCCAACCCAGGGATTGAACCTGCATCTCCTGCATTGACAGGTGGATTCTTTACCACTGCGCTGCCTGGGAAGTACAATCCCTAGTTCAATTAGATAAAATTTTTAAAAATATAGAAGGCCTTGCCAAAAGTAACTAATTCCATACATTCTTCTGCTCCCTTGCTGCTGCTGCTGCTAAGTCACTTCAGTCGTGTCCGACTCTGTGTGACCCCATAGACGGCAGCCCACCAGGCTCCCCCGTCCCTGGGATTCTCCAGGCAAGAACACTGGAGTGGGCGCCATTGCCTCCTCCACCTGCTCCCTTACCGTGTGCACAACGCTGTGTGCATAGGTGTGGCTGAGACCGAGTTGGTCTTCACCCTTACAGAGGTAAGTATGGGAGGTGGCAGTTAGAAAACAAATGCTTGAACCGAAGTTACGACTAATGGTCTGGAGAGAGAGAGAGCTGTGAAGACATGTTAACAGAAGTTGTTTTTAAGTGTTGGGAATATTGGTGATTTTAAAAATTTGTCTCTTTTTGGAGTTTTCTAGGTTTCTGATATATTTGTCAATTATTTTTCTTTGGAGGGAAGTAAAGAAGATTGAGTTGATAACCAGACATTCACTGCTTCAGAAATTTTTTAAACTTCAAGAAAATATTGCTCCTGATTTAAAGAATTTTAACAGCATTCTTATTAAATGTTTGTCGAGTGCCTGTCACTTGGGCACCATAGTGAGAAGCGCTGAAGAGCGTGGAGTGAGACTCGCGTTAAGGACCTCTAGCCTGACTGAGCGGGGCCCAGGCACACGTGGAATAGAATGCTGCAATTACAGTTTACAGTGAAATAGTGAGGATTAGTTTGGAAAAGCCCACGAGTCCTGCTGTAGTCGGGTTCGCCTCAGTGGAGAGTGTGGGCTGGCACTGGCCCCGGCGTCACAGCTCCAGACTTGGACGGGGCAGCTCGGCTGGAAAGGCACCCCAGCCCCCAGACTCAGGACTGAGGCAGGGAGCTGAGAAAGGCCTGGCGTGTCCCTGAAACAGTAAGGAGACTGACCTTGGGAGAGCAGGGGTCCTCTGGGGAGGCTGATGGTAGATCAGAACTGGGAGTCGAGCTGAGCCTGACTTTGTAGCACCTTCAACACCTCAGGCAGAAGTGTAGACTTGGGTTCTAGTAAGAAGTCAGAAGCATCTACAGTGGCTACTCCCCCGTCCATTGTGTTCCTCTATCCCTCCCCAGGAGACTTTACCCAAGGAAAAGTAGGGGACTAATTCTGCAACAGAATGCAAGACAAGCTGACAAGTTCCTAAAGTTTGACTCTCTTCATTCTTTTGCATTTCGAAGCTGTTTTTCATTCAGGTGACCACGGTGTGTGTTTGCCAGAGCCTGGGGTCACCCCTGGGCCAGCCTGGGCCCATGTGTGGTGGCAGGACCCCTTTTTGGTGTGTGTAAGGTGGGCGTTACTATGGCACAGGCTTCTGCACAGTCTCTTCCTCCTTATAGGTGTCCTTCAGTTCAGTTGCTCAGTCGTGTCCGACTCTTCGTGACCCCATGAATCACAGCATACCAGGCCTCCCTGTCCATCACCAACTCCCAGAGTTCACTCAAACTCATGTCCACAGAGTCGGTGATGCCATCCAGCCACCTCATTCTCTGTCGTCCCCTTCTCCTCCCACCCCCAATCCTTCCCAGCATCAGAGTCTTTTCCAGTGAGTCAACTCGTCACATGAGGTGGCCAAAGTATTGGAGTTTCAGCTTTAGCATCAGTCCTTCCAGTGAACACCCAGGATTGATCTCCTTTAGAATGGACTGGTTGGATCTCCTTGCAGTCCAAGGGACTCTCAAGAGTCTTCTCCAACACCACAGTTCAAAAGCATCAATTCTTCGGCAATCAGCTTTCTTCACAGTCCAACTCTCACATCCATACATGACCATGGGAAAAACCATAGCCTTGACTAGATGGACCTTTGTTGGCAAGTGTCCTTCAGTTCAGTTCAGTCGCTCAGTCGTGTCCGACTCTTTGCGACCCCATGAATCACAGCACGCCAGGCCTCCCTGTCCGTCACCAACTCCCGGAGTTCACTCAAACTCATGTCCATCGAGTCGGTGATGCCATCCAGCTATCCCAGTGAGTCAACTCGTCGAATGAGGTGGCCAAAGTATTGGAGTTTCAGGTTTGCATCAGTCCTTCCAATGAACACCCAGGATTGGTCTCCTTTAGAATGGACTGGTTGGATCTCCTTGCAGTCCAAGGGACTCCCAAGTGTCCTTAGACTTGTATTATTCGTTATCTTTTCTAGAGAAATCGAGTCATCACATTTGTCAGATTTTAACATCTAACATTTTTAAGTCCCCAGAGCTAAAGAAAAACCTTCAGTGGCCTAAGAATGGCTAAATAGCTAAACAGTTTATCCTTTTATTGAACAGCAATTGACTTCTCCTTACATAATCTGAAAGTTCATATTGCCACATTGTGTGTGTAATCAACATCCATAGTTTTGTTCTGCCCTGGAATATCATATACAAGTCCTTACTTTCAAAATGCATAAATGCTTAGTCTGTTTTGGGCTCCAAAATCACTGCAGATGCTGATTGTAGCCATGAAATTAAAAGACGCTTACTCCTTGGAAGGAAAGTTATGACCAACCTTGATAATATATTAAAAAGCAGAGACATTACTTTGCCAACAAAGGTCCATCTGGTCAAGGCTATGGTCTATCCCGTGGTCATGTATGGATGTGAGAGTTGGACTGTGAAGAAGGCTGATCGCCGAAGAATTGATGCTTTTGAACTGTGGTGCTGGAGAAGACTCTTGAGAGTCCCTTGTACCGCAAGGAGATCCAACCAGTCCATTCTAAGGGAGATCGATCCTGGGTGTTCATTGGAAGGACTGATGCTAAAGCTGAAACTCCAATACTTTGGCCACCTCATGTGACGAGTTGACTCACTGGAAAAGACTCTGATGCTGGGAAGGGTTGGGGGCGGGAGGAGAACGGGACGACCGAGAATGAGGTGGCTGGATGGCATCACCGACTCTGTGGACATGAGTTTGAGTGAACTCCGGGAGTTGGTGATGGATAGGGAGGCCTGGCGTGCTGTGATTCATGGGGTCGCGGAGAGTCGGACACGACTGAGTGACTGAACTGAACTGAACTGAATCCCCTTTATTCTACATCATAACCTTATAACTGGTTTTAGTGATGACGAGACTCAAAAATCATAGTGCCAATTTAACCCTGAATATATGGTATTAGACATCTTTTCCTATTTTTTGTATTAACTATGAATGTTTTGGTTGCTCTGTGGTTGTAACTGTTCTTAGTTTTCATGTGTCACATTTCCTGAACCTTAATTTCCTTTGCTTCCATCATGGAGGCTCAGCCCCAAATTATGTAGGCAAGCCTTCTGTTTCTTTTCCAGAGGCTCAAAGATTCTTGGTAAAACTCCTCTTAGGAAATGATAAATCCAAGTATATTTTTGCAGTCTTCATTCTCAACCCCCTTTTATCCTGTAATTACATGATTACCCCTTTCCCTCTTTCCCGTTAGGACAGTCGCTCCCCTCGTGGCACACAAACCTCCCCTTCCGCGGTGGTCTTTCCTCTGTGTTCCATCAGCACGATCTTTGATTTGTGATTTCAAATCTTGACTCTAAACTCCATGAGCAGAGAGTGGTCTGTGGTCGTCTCGGATCCCTGAGTCCAGAGGATGATGCCGTGTGAGTGATGAGCTTAGAGTTTTAGGGACGACAGTTGCTCTGGCTTGAAGCTGTGGTCCGTACCCAGCCTGTGCCTGTGAGGTCGGTCCTCCCCACCCTCGTGGTGCGCCCCCTGCACAGAGACGAGGAGACACCCTCGATCCCCTGTTCAAGAGGAAGGCCCTGCGTCGCGACACATTTACACTCAAAAACTGCCTACAGATGGAGTTAAAGTGTTGTTCTAGTTAGCGAGTATGTACTATAGAGTATATGTATAAGCATGAGAATTGGTCCTTTAAAAATCTTAATTTGGATTAAAGAACATTCATATACATGACTTACCGAGTTACTACTCTAATCCTGCATATCATCCAGGGAAATGCTCAGCTCATTTTTGTTATGTTACTCTCATCATGCATGTATATTAGTTAGACTCATATATATCCCATTTTTGGATTTCACTAAAAGAAAAGGCTGAGTCAAAGATATCACTGTTAAGTGTATAGGTTAGTGTCCTTGATAGCTAATATACTTTTCACACTGGTATACAATAACTCTTTTTTTCCATGCCAATATTTTGAGTGGGCCTATTTGAATGTCAAGACTTCTGCCTCACTGATGCAGAGTCAGCTTAGATGGGCAGTCAGGAAACCCCTTTAAGTTTTTGATCTTGAAGGAACATTGGTTTTCCTATCGTGGGTTATACTGAGACCTTTTTAGGGTTAATTGTCATTGGATTGGATTCTTCACCTTTTTTCCCTATACATTTTAACATACCATTTAATGAATGTAAAGTTATGCAGAGCATTTATATTAAATAGACTTGTTAAGTATGTCTTTCCTATCTGCTGCGTGGTTCCTGCTGAGAGTGTTAATATTCAAATATCCATCTATGATGTGAGTTATTCAGGAATATGCCTAATAAGAATATACCATATTCTTCATCTTCAAATTATCACTGTTCAAGAATATATGCCGTAATTATATTTTTCAGCAGTGGGTGGAATGTCTCTGTTTTCTTCTATTTCCTTTTTGTTTTAAAGGAAAAGTTCCAAGGTTTAAGGAAATAGGTCATGGCATCTATAAACTGGTCAGGAACTGAAGTATATTATGAAATAAAAAATGAAGCTGAGTTGCCCTCTAGGGGTTCAGTTTTAACACAGCACATGTGGAAAAAAGGTGATGAGATCTTGGGGGGAGGGGTCTGCCAAACAGGGAAGCTCTGTTCATTTTCTGTGCCGTGTGACCAGTCAAAGCAAGCTGACTTTGTAATTAAACATGAGAACATCCCAATTTTGTCACCTACAGGCAGTTTAATTGAACATCCTTTTTGGGATTTCTTGGTTGGTTTTACAGTTAGAGCACGTGTGCCAGACTAATCCAGCCATCACTGCATTTTCCAGAGTCCGACCCATGAATTCTTCTCTGATGCTCCTTTGTCACCCAGTGTCACCTCACTAGCACTTGCCAGTCAGCTGCCTCCCCTCTGCTGCTCAAACACAGCAGAAGCCTCAGCGAGGTGGGCTCCTCATGGACCTGAGTGCACTCCGGCCGCGATGGTGGATTTCTAGTGACATCTCTGTGGACTGAGTCTTTTGGCCTGAATGGCGTCCAGCCTGGCATCACTTAAGGGCCAGCTGTTCTCCTCAGACTCCGTCTGTGACACAGAGGGCTCTACTTCATGATTATAGAATGAGGCTCTTTACCATTTAGTCACCCAGTCGTGTCCAACTCTTTTGTGACCCCACAGACTGTAGCCCACCAGGCTTCTTTGTCCATGGGATTCTCCAGGCACGTATACTGGACTGGGTTGCCATGTCCTTCTCTGGGGGATCTTCCTGATCCAGGATCGAACCCACACCCCCTGCACATGTCTCCTGCGTTGCAGGCGGATTCTTACTGCCAAGCTACCAGGGAAGTCCCTTACTGTTTAGTAAGAGGGAGCAATTTCTTTCCCATTATTGAAAATGTTAACTGAACTTGGACTTGAAAGTGAAAGTTGCTCAGTTGTGTGCAACTCTTTGTGACTCCATGGACTGTAGCCTGCCAGGCTCTTCTGTCCATGGAATTCTCCAGGCCAAAATATTGGAGTGTGTAGTTGTTCCCTTCTCCACGGGATCTTCCCAACTCAGGTATCGAACCCAGGTCTCCTGCATCGCAGGTGGATTCTTTACCGTCTGAGCCACCAGGGAAGCCCAGGAATACAGGAGTGGGTAGCCTATCCCTTCTCCAGGGGATCTTCCTGACCCAGAAATCGAACTGGCGTCTCTTGCATTGCAAGGGGATTCTTTACCAGCTGAGCTACGAGGACTTGAGTAAATGACAGATGTGGAGTTCATGTGCAGATATTTAAATATTTTGTGTGTTTAAGCACATTTCTATGTCAAATATAAAAATTCACATGGTAATTGACATATTTTTAAAAGATTAGTATGTGTTGTATGTGTGTGCTTGTAGTTTAATAATGCTCTTTGTTATTCCCTTTGAGGAGTGCTATAAAACTTTACTCCTTTTAATATATATTTTCACTTTTGTAGTTGTATTGATCTTTTCCATTCTTTTTCTCATGGTTATGGAAAAACCTTGATTATTGATTGTCAGAACCTGTGTTTTATCATTAGTTTGTACTTTTAAAGTTCAGGTTTTATTTAAGTGCTTTAATACTGAAACTCGTTGGATTTTGATGTATATGGTGTAGATTTTTGCTGTCTAGTTTGGTAATCACTAGTCACAGAAGCAACTTCATTATTCTTAGCACTACCCAAACTTGCAGTGCTCACTGGCTCCATGTGGCCTGTGGCTGCCATACTGGATAATCCAGTCGCTAATCATCTCTACCACTGCAGAAAGTTTTTTCAGACAGCAGTGGTATAGATATACGAATCATCCTTGTCAGTGTATTTTTAAAAACATCTTAATACTGGTAGTTTCCTGTGTGAAATGAATTGAAATAGGTAAACATTATATGCTTTTGTATTTTCTTCTCTTTTAGCAAAAGAAAATTTTGGAAAGAACTGTAATTGAAACTCATCACATATGAAATAATTTTACATCATGGGGTCACAAAAGGTCGGACACGACTGAGCGACTGAACTGAACTGAACTGAACCTATATATTTAAAGATCAGCCTGTATTTCTGA
This sequence comes from Moschus berezovskii, assembly GCF_049115385.1. NCBI lineage: Eukaryota > Metazoa > Chordata > Mammalia > Artiodactyla > Moschidae > Moschus > Moschus berezovskii. The sequence goes on along the minus strand of NC_142483.1, from coordinate 59,054,412 downwards.
TTATAAGCTAAATGATATCAACTGTTGTAGTAAAAATTATATATTTTTGAAATATGTAAATATATCTCCTTTATCTCCATCTTGTGGTGGAAATATATGTAAATCCTGTTTTTAAGAATGTTGTTAAACTATGTTCATCTTTATATTGACTTTCTCTGCTCATTCCCATTACTGTAAATGAAGTGTTTATTAACAAAATTTTAGGTCTTATTCCAGGAGCCAACTAAAAATAATTTTAGATTTTATAATTACTATAAAGGGGGAAATATAGAACTACAAGCCATTTGAGTATGTTGGAATATTAAAACAAGGAATACAAACGTTTTAGTCATGGTTGAGAGAAAAACACACACGATAGCTTTAGCTTCTTACTTGGAGATAGTTTAAGCACATTGTTGTTAAAGAGGATTATGGTAAATATGTTTCTGTGATAAATCCATGAAGTTTCATAAATTGTCTCTTGCTGACTCAATTTTTTTGGTTAATAATTTTTAGTTATAGTTTCTAGTGTTTGAATGTACTCAGCCTTTTTGAAGAGAATTATCATTATAAAATTATTTTTGGAAGTAAATTTTAAAATGGGCATTAAAATAATTTGTAAACTATAACATTCTATGTAAATGTATAAAATTATCTTCTTAAATTCTAATATGAAATATCAAAGATTTAAGAACATATTCAAATCAGATTTATTAGAATCAGATTTATTTAAAATTTTTTTAAATAAAATAATTTTTTAAAACTTTCTGAAAGATTTTTAACAGATTGTATTTAACTTAATATTTTGGTTTTTATATTCTTTTAGTTTGGTAAGTTTTGTTTATTTTAGTTGACTAATATAATTTACAAAGTAGTATTCATTTAGAGTTTACTTTTTATATTGAAAAGTCTATGAATGCTGTAGGAATTCTGAAAGAATATTTTAGTTAAATTCCAAGAGCTTAGGAAGAATTTTATGCAGCAGATAGACTTTTTAGCTAGGTTAGATTTAGATTAACTTTTAAAAAAAATACCCATTTATGTTATCAATAATTAGGGAAGAAATAGCCTAAAAATGGGCAACATCTCAGTTGCCTATTTAGAAGATATCCCTAATAGGAGTTAGAACATGAAAGCTGAATATAATGCAAGTTATCTGTGGGACAGTGAATAGAAATCAGACTGAAAATAAGCCTAATCATAAGACTAGTTCAGGACCCTGTTTTGGTGCTCCTTGAAAGCCTAGCAAAAAACGCCTAGATCTAACGTAATAGAAAACAGGGATTTCCCTGCAGCTAAGTTGTATTTAGGGAAATTCTGGGATCTTAGAAATTTGCATTAGATGGATGTTTTGAGGTTATTGGTCCCAGTTCAGGAATCTTTCCAACTATATATGAGACCTTCCATTTTTGATACCTCTGCCCCAATTCAGACTTTTATTATTTACGCCCTCCTATACCTGATTGTTAGTTTTTTAGAAAACACCATTCTTGAAATAAAAACTATAAATACTATATAAAACTATAAAATTCATGTAATTATATAAAATTATATGAGTTATATAAATTTATATAAGAAATACAGAAAATATGAAATCCCTTCCACAAAATTATCCAGAATGTCAGCATTCACACATTCAGATATCTCTCTGTGATTAAGGTATTACTTAAAATACATCATATTTTAAAACTGAATTTAGCAAACCAGAACTAAACTAAACTGAGATTTTCTGACATTCAGGTCAAATTGTTTGATTAAAAGTGTATTACTTCTAAGTTTGCCTCAGATCTTACGATTATATAAAAGCCATTAATAAACTTGAGTCATTGGGTTTTTTTAAATTTCATGATCTAGTTTGGCACAGTCTCGAAAATATTATACTCCCCCCACATCCTGTCTCAGGGCCCCAGTTTCTGTCAGTTATATTTTTACATGGTCACAGTGTATAATACTTCTTTTCTATAACTGAAAAATTCAGTGCTCACCACATCTCGTCATTCCATTTTTTGGTTTCTATTCATTGCTTCATGGGCTAGATTTCATTGTCGCGTAGTTTATTTAAGAAGAATCTTTGGATCCTAGAATCCTTACTGTCTGTCATGTTTGGAAATGAATGCTTGTTGCCTTACGCATGTGTCAGATAGAGGGTGGGTATAAAATTATGGTGTTCTTTTCCTCAGAACTTGGTAAGTGTCGCATTCATGATTTGTGACCCTGGATGTTGCTCTGGGAAGGCAGAGGCCAGCCTGATTGCATCCCCTCCTCACCTCGCACCCACCTTGCCGCGGATGATCTGATTTTTCTGCTTGGATAGTAGAAACATTCTTCCTTTATCCCTGCGTTTGGCATCTTGGGTGTTCATTGGTCTGTGTCAGCTCTTTCTATACTTGGACATGGGATTAACTCTTGGTGTCATTTTGGCTGCGTCACAAACTACCCCAAACCGGGTGGCCCCCAGCAGTGCACACCGGTCATCTCACAGTGTCTGCGGGTCAGCCCTGCACACAGCTGCCTCAGTCTCCCACAGGCGGCAAGGGTCTCAGCTCACCTGCGGCCTCTTCCGGGGGGTCTGCCACCAGCGCCCCAGCAAGCACCTCCTTGCTGGTCACGGGAGCAGCACCCACGGGCGGTTTTCCTCAGAGCGCCGAGCTGGGAAGGCAGCTGTGTGTGTGCACAGGGGAGAAGTCCTGATGCTTTCTCAGGGCATGCCCTCTGCCCGGAAGGGGGTGGCTGGTTCAGCCTGCCCTCCGGGTCTGGTCCCCAGGGGCTGGCATCTGTCCAGGCCTCCTGAGCAGCTGCCTCCTGCAGTAACTGCCTGCCACACCTTGGCCTTCCCTACCTCTGTGTGAGCTTTGTTTTACTCTGAATTTACCATGATTATCCCAAGTCATTTCTATGAAAATCTCGCACTTGAATTTTAGCTGTGTCTGCTCTATTATTTGTTAGCACTGTAATGGATTTGTCCTGGTCTTCAGTTTATATTTTTATCTCCTCTTTCATCTCACTCTGTTTTATCAGCCATTCCTTGAAGTCTGGCTTTCTTGAACTTAGGTTTTTGTGAAGTTCTTACGTAGTCTGACATCTGAGATGAATCTTCTTTTCCTTCGGGCATGTTTGCAGAGTTGCCCTGCTGCTTCTCTGAGAAGTTGTGGGTTAATCCTCTCTAACACTCTTGTCACCTTTTTCTGATGTCTCTCGTCCCTTGTGGGAGCCTGGAGGGAGGCCGGGCAGTGCCTTGTTTCTGTTGAATAGCCCTCAGGGCCACGTCCTCTTTCCCATGGGGTAGCCTTTGGGTGCCTCTCTCTGTTTGGAGCTTAGGTGGGGAGCAGCAGCCCTGGGGGGTCTTCTTCCCCTGTTGGGTCCTCTGCAGGGGCCGGAGGCTTTTGTTCTAGATGCTTTGCTTTTGCTTTTTCTTTAGGATTTCTGTGTGTGCCTTGTCTGCTTCTCTTGAGATTAAGGGGCTGGCAGTGGAGATTCCAGGACTTTCTCAGCTCTTTCTCTGTGACTCCAGGGTTCTAGGGGTGGAGCAAGAATGGGATCTGAGCTGAGCTTTGCCAGAATCTTTTCTTTCTTTCCTTACTGCTCCTTTGTAAAGCTTAGGGTGTAAGACCAGAGATACACCTTTTTTCTTGTATTGTGAGAGCTAGCCAATGTTTCCTTTTCTTAAACTCCTTCTCGTTTATTTTTCTGAACAAGCAGAGCAGGAGTTCATACTCCTCCTGGTTGAGAACTCCTGGAAGGCAGCAGAGGCAGAATACACTCGCCCAGGGAACAGGTGTTGCTACAAACCAACTCTCTGGGCTCTTGAGTGAGTTTTCTCAGCACCTTTCTCCTTCATATAGATTCAAGTGGTCGATTTAGAGACTTCACGTGAGCTTGAAATAGCCTGCCATTTTTACCCAGGACTGTCCTCAGTATCTGTTGCTTGAATTGTTTTCTTAGTGTGTAGACTGGCTTTCCCTGTCTGGAAGATTTCCTTTCCTTCCCCTTTCCTCACCTTACCCTGAGTGTAACTGCTCGGTAGAGCTTGCTGAGGTGCACAGTCTGGTCCGTGTCATTCCCACTGCCTCTACTTTTAGGCTCAGCATCTTCCAGGATGTCCCTTGTACTTCCCAGGTGGCTCTAGTGGTTAGGAACCCGCCTGCCAGTGCAGGAGATGTAAGAGATGTGGGTTCAATCCCTGAGTCGGGAAGATCTCCCGGAGGAGTAAATGCAACCCACTCCAGTATTCTTGCCTGGAGTATCCCATGGATAGAAGAGCCTGGCGGGCTACAGTCCATGGGGTTGCAAAGAGTCGGTCATGACTGAAGTGACTTAACGCACACACACAAGATGGCACTTTAGTCTGCCTTGCTAGTCACGGTCTCACTCTCGAGCTTCAACTGTGGCTAAATTTAAACATTTTCAGTTTCCCATTGGTTTCCCCGGTGGCTCAGTGGTGAAGAATCCATCTGCAGTGCAGGAGATGCAGGAGATGTGGGTTCGATCTCTGTGTCTGGAGATCCCCTGGAGGAGGGCATGGCAACCCACCCCAGTCCTCTTGCCTGCAGAATCCCATGGACAGAGGAGCCTGGTGGGCTACATCCAAAGGGTTGTGAAGAGTCAGACATGCCTGAGACGACTGGGCATTCACGCCGCAGGTGGGTTTCCAAGATGCAGCTAGACCGTAACATGGCTTGTGCACCCCTTGTGCTTTCTGACCTCCTGGGCTCCTGCTCCCTTTCTCTAGGAACGCGATGGTTTGTCCAGACCCATCTCAGACAAGAGCACAGAGAGACTGTGAGCTGCCACTGCCATTGTGACACTGACGTCCTGTCATTTTTTATATCATTGGAGCACATTGACTTTATAGTCATTCTCTTCTAAAATTTTTTTTTAATGTAATAAATGCAGAAATTTGTATTTATTCCTGAGAAATTTCACCTTTAATCAAAGGAGACCTTAGCAGGACTTGGTGATTGATGAGATCACTGAGAAGCCTGATGATGCCAGGGAAAGTTTGATTTCAGATGCTTTGCCAGAAGCATTGAACCTGGGCACCTTAGGTCTGAGGTCAGTAGCTGTGAGATACCCAGGAAGATGCCCAGCGTTCAGCAGAGACTGTTTAGTCGTAGGTGTCTAATTATTATTACAGCAAAACATACATGTTTGCAAAGTATTCTTAGTTTTTTTAATATATATTTTTAGATTTTTTTAATGTGAACCATTTTTAATATTTCTTCTCTTGTTTATATTTTGCTTTTTTTGGTCATGAGACATGCGGGATCTTAGCTGACTGGGAAGCAAACCACACCCTCTAAATTGGAAGGGAGGGTCTTAACCATGGGACCACTAGGGAAGTTACCCAAAGTATTTCTTTTAACTCAAAGTCTTGGTTTGAGTCCTGTAAAGTCTGTGTTCATTTTCTTCTTAAGACCTTCCTAAGATATTTTGCTGTGTGATTAAATTTGAACTGTATTGAATTCAAATAAGGGAAGAGGATAATTATTTTTTTAAGAACTTATTTTGATAAGGGGTTCAATAAGTACAAAAGTACTTATTGCCGCACTGTTTTTAATAGCGAAGATTGTGAGCAATCTAAATGTCCAAACAGACATATGCCCATATGTCTGTATCAGTTCAGTTCAGTTCAGTCGCTCAGTCGTGTCCGACTCTCCGCGACCCCATGAATCACAGCACGCCAGGCCTCCCTGTCCATCACCAACTCCCGGAGTTCACTCAAACTCATGTCCACAGAGTCGGTGATGCCATCCAGCCATCTCATTCTCCGTCGTCCCCTTCTCCTCCCGCCCCCAACCTTTCCCAGCATCAGAGTCTTTTCCAGTGAGTCAACTCGTCGCATGAGGTGGCCAAAGTATTGCAGTTTCAGCTTTAGCATCAGTCCCTCCAATGAACATCCAGGATTGATCTCCTCTAGAATGGACTGGTTGGATCTCTTTGCAGTATAAGGGACTCTCAAGAGTCTTCTCCAACACCACAGTTCAAAAGCATCGATTCTTCGGCGGTCAGCCTTCTTCACAGTCCAACTCTCACATCCATACATGACCACGGGAAAAACCATTGCCTTGACTAGACGGACCTTGGTTGGCAAAGTAATGTCTCTGCTTTTTAATATACTATCAAGGTTGGTCATAACTTTCCTTCCAAGGAGCAAGCGTCTTTTAATTTCATGGCTGCAATCAACATCTGCAGTGATTTTGGAGCCCAAAAAAACAAAGTCTGACACTGTTTCCACTGTTTTTCCATCTATTTCCCATGAAGTGATGGGACCAGATGCCATGATCTTTGTTTTCTGAATGTTGAGCTTCAAGCCAACCTTTTCACTCTCCTCTTTCACTTTCATCAAGAGGCTTTTGAGTTCCTCTTCACTTTCTGCCATAAGGGTAGTGTCATCTGCATATCTGAGGTTATTGATATTTCTCCCGGCAATCTTGATTCCAGCTTGTGCTTCTTCCAGCCCAGCGTTCCTCATGATGTACTCTGCATATAAGTTAAATAAGCAAGGTGACAATATACAACCTTGACGTACACCTTTTCCTATTTGGAACCAGTCTGTTGTTCCATGTCCAGTTCTAACAGTTGCTTCCTGACCTGCATACAGGTTTCTCAAGAGGCAGGTCAGGTGGTCTGGGATTCCCATCTCTTTCAGAATGTTCCACGGTTTATTGTGATCGACACAGTCAAAGGCTTTGGCATAGTCAATAAAGCAGAAATAGATGTTTTTCTGAAACTCTCTTGCTTTCTCCATGATCCAGCGGATGTTGGCAATTTGATCTCTGGTGCCTCTGCCTTTTCTAAAACCTGCTTGAACATCTGGGAGTTCACGGTTTACATACTGCTGAAGCCTGGCTTGGAGAATTTTGAGCATGACTTTACTAGCGTGTGAGATGAGTGCAATTGTGCGGTAGTTTGAGCATTCTTTGGCATTGCCTTTCTTTGGGATTGGAATGAAGACTTAACTCTTCCAGTCCTGTGGCCACTGCTGAGTTTTCCAAATCTGCTGGCATATTGAGTGCAGCACTTTCACAGCATCATCTTTCAAGACTTGAAATAGCTCAACTGGAATTCCATCACCTCCACTAGCTTTGTTCGTAGTGATGCTTTCTAAGGCCCACTTGACTTCACATTCCAAGATGTCTGGCTCTAGGTCAGTGATCACGTTATCGTGACTATCTTGGTCGTGAAGATCTTTTTTGTACAGTTCTTCTGTGTATTCCTGCCACCTCTTCTTAATATCTTCTGCTTCTGTTAGGTCCATACCATTTCTGTCCTTTATCGAGCCCATCTTTGCATGAAATGTTCCCTTGGAATCTCTAATTTTCTTGAAGAGCTCTCTTGTTTTTCCTATTCTGTTGTTTTCCTCTATTTCTTTGCATTGATCACTGAGGAAGGCTTTCTTATCTCTCCTTGCTATTCTTTGGAACTCTGCATTCAGATGCTTATATCTTTCCTTTTCTCCTTTGCTTTTCTCCTCTCTTCTTTTCACAGCTATTTGTAAGGCCTCCTCAGACAGCCATTTCGCTCTTTTGCATTTCTTTTCCATGGGGATGGTCTTGGTCCCTGTCTCCTGTACAATGTCACGAACCTCCGTCCAGAGTTCATCAGGCACTCTATCAATCAGATCTAGTTCCTTAAATCTATTTCTCACTTCCACTGTATAATCATAAGGGATTTGACTGAGGTCATATCTGAATGGTCTAGTGGTTTTCCCTACTTTCTTCAATTTAAGTCTGAACTTCGCAATAAGGAGTTCATGATCTGAGCCACAGTCAGCTCCTGGTCTTGTTTTCGCTAACTGTATACAGCTTCTCCATCTTTGGTTGCAAAGAATATAATCAATCTGATTTCGGTGTTGACCATCTGGTGATGTCCATGTGTAGAGTCTTCTCTTGTGCTGTTGGAAGAGGGTGTTTGCTATGACCAGTGCATTCTCTTGACAAAACTCTATTAGCCTTTGCCCTGCTTCATTCCGTGCTCCAAGGCCAAATTTGCCAGTTACTCCAGGTGTTTCTTGACTTCCTACTTTTGCATTCCAGTCTCCTATAATGAAAAGGACATCTTTTTTGGGTGTTAGTTCTAAAAGGTCTTGTAGGTCTTCATAGAACCGATTAACTTCGGCTTCTTCAGCATTACTCGTTGGGGCATAGGCCTGGATTACTGTAATATTGAATGGTTTGCCTTGGAAACGAACAGAAATCATCCTGTCATTTTTAAGATTGCATCCAAGTACTGCATTTCGGACTCTTTTGTTGACCATGATGGCTACTCCATTTCTTCTAAGGGATTCCTGCCCACAGTAGTAGATATAATGGTCGTCTGAGTTAAATTCACCCATTCCAGTCCATTTTAATTCACTGATTCCTAGAATGTCAACGTTCACTCTTGCCATCTCCTGTTTGACCACTTCCAATTTGCCTTGATTCATGGACCTAACATTCCAGGTTCCTATGCAATACTGCTCTTTACAGCACCGGACCTTGCTTCTATCACTGGTCACATCCACAACTGGGTATTGGTTTTGCTTTTGCTCCATCCCTTTATTAGATTAAATAAATGGTGTTATATCTAAAATAACAAATTTCATGATTTGTTAATTCCAATTTTCATGAAATGAAATAAAATATTGTTGCCAACATCTTTTTTAAAAAATGGATTAAAAGTCAGGTTAATGATTTTTTTTTTAAACCTTCGTGATAATCATGCACAGTTATGTAGAAAGGGCTGCTCCAGGGTCCTCTGTTTACCATAACATGATGTATGCCTGTGAGTGGTTCCTGTCTATGGGGTAGTTACATAAATGAATTCCATCAAAAAATTTATAGAACTGGCACTACAATTTTGAGAGCCTTATCAAGTATTCCAGTTGCAATTCAGTCGCTCAGTCATGTCCGACTCTTTGCGACCCCATGGACTGCAGCACACCAGGTCTCCCTGTCCATCACCAGCTCCCGGAGCTTGCTCAAACTCACGTCCATTGAGTTGGTGATGCCATCCAACCATCTCATCCTCTGTCATCCCCTTCTCTTTCAATCTTTCCTAGCTTCAGGGTCTTTTCAAATGAGTCAGTTCTTTGTATCAGGGGGCTAAAGTATTGGAGTTTTCAGCTTCAGCATCAGTCCTTCCAATGAATATTCAGGATTGATTTCCTTTAGGATTGATTGATTTGATCTCCTTGCAGTTCAGGGGAGTCTCACGAGTCTTCTCCAACACCACAGTTCAAAAACATCAGTTCTTCGGTGCTCAGCTTTCTTTATAGTCCAACTCTCACATCCATACATGACTACAGGAAAAGCTGTAGCTTTGACTAGACAGACCTTTGTCAGCAAAGTAATGTCTTTACTTTTTAATATACTTTCTGGTTGGTCATAGCTTTTCTTCCAAGGAGCAAGTGCTATCAAGTGTTACAGTTACAAAAAGACATGCTTGTTTCTCACTGATACACAAAATTTCTGCAATTGCTTTCTTTTCTTACCAGATAGCTTTCTAGCATTGCAGTAAGGGAGAAAATAGACTTGGAGGATAGTATTTTCCTTTTCTTACATGACATAAATTTCTTCCTTCTACAGTATAGGACAAGTAAACTTTCATTAACCATTTCAGATGTCAGATGGATTTAGGAGAATATTTCATAGGCTTTTACAAAGTGAGTGAAAGATAACTTGTATGGCCGCATGGCCAGTATGGAATACCAGAAGTTAACTATGACACCCCTGTATTTCATAAACAAGAAGAAAGAGAACTCTGTATTTACAAGTTAAAAACTCATTTTAACCTGACATACTTTCATCTTATTTTTCTCATCTTGAGGAGGTCTGTTTGTGCTCACTTCCTTATACAAAATAGAGGACTTAGGCTCCTAGTGGATGCTCGTAGGGCTGTGTCTGTATTTATTGTTCCAGACGTTAACCAACACCGAAGTTGCTATTACTCAGGATACTTGTTTTATTAGAAACCAGGCTTGGGTTAATTAGCCAAATTTATTTCTTCATTCTTCTGTTACTGTGGTAGAAATTGCAGAGATGTTTTGTGTCATTGAGTTTTTAGAAAACCAAAGATAAAGAATCTGTGACTCTGGAAGGAGTAGGGAATGCTGTTCTCATGCTTGTCTACCCTGGAAATACTGTTGGTGAATGTTTTTTCAGTAGATTTATTGTAATCTGAGCTGTTCAAGATTTTAAAGTAGTTTTTATGTATTTCGTTTTTCTTGAGTCTTTACTTTCATTTTAGTGGCATCTTAAACTCTGTCTGATTTCCACAGGAGTCATGTATTGGCATCAGTAGCTATGCCTTCTCTCTGGTAGCTGGTGAAGTGGCTACCTGCTTTGTGTTTAGGAATCCATTTCTGGAAATTTAGTCTTATCTACAGTTACTCTTTCCTCATGTCCCATTTTGCTTATATTTTTTGGATCTCTCAGGTATAGAATTACAAACTAAAATGTTTGGGGACTTCCCTCATGGTCCAGGGGTTAAGACTTTGCACTTCCACTCCTGGGGGTGTGGGTTCGATCCTTGTTTGGGAAACTAAGATCTCACATGCCTTGAGGCGTGGACAAAAGATCAGTTCAGTTCAGTTGCTCAGTCGTGTCTGACTCTTTGCGACCCCATGGACTGCAGCACACCAGGCTTCCCTGTTGATCACCAACTCCTGGAGCTCACTCAAACTCATGTCCATCGAGTCGGTGATGCCATCCAATCATCTCATCCTCTGTCATCCCCTTCTCCTCTGCCTTCAATCTTTCCCAGCATCAGGGTCTTTTCAAATGAGTCGGTTCTTCGAATCAGGTGGCCAAAGTATCGGAGTTTTCAGCTTCAGCATCAGTCCTTCCAATTGAATATTCAGGATTGATCTCCTTTAGGATGGACTGGTTGCATCTCCTTGCTGTCCAAGGGACTCTCAAGAGTTTTCTCCAACACCACAGTTCAAAAGCATTAATTCTTCAGTGCTCAGCTTTCTTTATAGTCCAACTCTCACATCCATACATGACCACTGGAAAAACCATAGCTTGACTAGATGGACCTTTGTTGGCAAAGTAATGTCTGTGCTTTTTAATAGCTGTCTAGGTTGGTTATAGCTTTTCTTCCAAGCAGCAACCTTCTTTTAATTTCATGGCTGCAATCACCATCTGCAGTGATTTTGGAGCCCCCAAAATAAAGTCTGTCACTATTTCCATTGTTTCCCCATCTATTTGCCATGAAGCAATGGGACCAGATACCATGATCTTAGTTTTCTAAATGTTGAGTTTTAAGCCAAGAGTTTCACTCTCCTCTTTCACTTTCATCAAGAAGTTGTTCAGTTTTTCTTTGCTTTCTGCCATAAGGGTGGTGTCATCTGCATATCTGAGGTTATTGATACTTCTCCCGGCAATCTTGATTCCAGCTTGTGCTTCATCCAGTCTAGCATTTCTCATGATGTAGTCTGCATAAAAGTTAAATAAACAGGGTAACAATATACAGCCTTGACATACTCCTTTCCCAGTTTGGAATGAGTCTGTTGTCCGGGAGTTGGTGATGGACAGGGAGGCCTGGCGTGCTGTGATTCACGGGGTCGCGGAGAGTCGGACACGACTGAGCGACTGAACTGAACTGAACTGTTGTTCCATGTCCAGTTCTAATTGTTGCTTCTTGACCTGCATACACATTTCTCAGGAAGCGAGTCAGGCAGTCTGGTATTCCCATCAAAAAGTAAAAATTGCATTAAAAAGGAAAAACTAAAGTATTTGTATTATGCTACCATTGTGTATACAGTGTATTATGCTACATTGTGTATTGATTCCTTACTTCAAGTTTTCCCTCCAAATTCTCAGCAGGTCTAACCTCAGCAGCCGTGAGAAAAATCGGACCCACTGCGTCTACTCTCCTGTAGTCCCCTTACCTCTCTCTGCTCTTTTCCTATAATTGTGCCCACATTCTGACCCACCTTGCCATATTGTATTTCTTGTCTGGTTCTTTTGAGGACAGGGAGCCTGGTTTGTGTTACTCACTTATTCCAAGTGCCTAGAGTAGGGACATACAGAAATGTTAGGTATTTAACAGAAGAAGGAGGTTGGAATATGTTGTCTCAGTTGTTTTCCTACTGTTGTGGAGTATAAGAATTAGAATGCACTAGGCCAGTGGCTTTCAAAAAATTTTTTCACCAGGCTGAATGTAAGAAATATACTTTAAAGTGCAACCCAGTGTCTACATAGATAAATAGGCACTTTTGTATATATGTATGTGTTTATGTAGATGAAATGCATGATATGTGCTATTTCCTCTTCTCTTTCATTTTTAAAAACAACTGTTATTTGCCATCTGCTAAATTTTCATGATCCATTAAAGGGGTTCAGACTGCAATTTGCTTTGGGCAATAGATAAACCAAGAAACCTTTTTATGTAAGTAGTACCCAGTTTTCCCTTTGTCTTATGTGACTGTTTGGAAATGTTTTGTTTTCATTTCAAATTGATCTTTGAGAGTATTTTTTGGGTTTCTGCATTAGCTGCTGTTTTGAGAAACTGATTCTTACAAAAACTATGGATACATTATTTAGTAAAAATGTACTTAATTTGTAATTTGTGCAGTTCCTCTCAAGTGTGTGTTTTTTAAAGTTTGGATTCATTTCTTTTTGAAGGAAGAAGAGAGGCAGTAGCTGGGAGACAGAAATGAAACCGCAGTGGAGTGAAAGGCAGCCATTGATTAATTTTGAGATCTGAATCACTCAGGGCCAAGTAGATTGGGAACAGATTGTTAGAAATCTGAATTCCTATCTCCCCCAGCTGTTCTAGGATTTAACAGGCCAGGAATTATGCATATATTCAGTTAGCTAGAATGTGATAGATATGCCCCATGAAAAATGTAACGTGGAGATATTTAAATGGTTGATCGATTACCTTTGAAACCATGTAATCTTTTACACTAGAACCAGAAAACCCAGGAAATAACTCTGACATTTAAAAATATGATGATTCTCTAGTTTTAAAGTTTGTACATTTTGAGAAAGCTCTTTTTAGCTTAATGTTAGCAAAGCAGCTGCTGTTTGAATTTATTTTGTAAAACACTGAATTATTCATTTCCATAAACAAAACTTCCTTAGTAATTATTTAGCATTAATTTATTTCTCTTTATTTCAATCAACCCTGTTGACATTCTGTTTTAAAATTAAAAATATTCTTTGTGGAATCTAACGAACATGACTCTGTGACAGCAACTTTCTCTACTTTCTTCTGTTTCCTATGGCAGAAAATTTCCAAATCTGTTTTTATACTTAGAATATTTTATATTTTAATTTATTTTTTAATGTTTATTTTTATTATTTTAATGAAAGTTACTAATAAGGTACAGGTCAGAAGTAAAATTCTTATTTAGCATTGTTTTCTGTAAAGTGGCTTCTTACGACCAAGCCTGATGTGTTTGACTTGTTAAATTTTACCACTCATGTTATGCATGAGTATAACAAACAGTATTATATTGGATTCTGAAAATGTAAAATTATTAAAAGTATTTTGGATTAATTATCTAAAATACTTCAGCAGTTGTACCCACAGACTAATAGACAATTCAGTAGGAGAGGAAAGGTAAAGAATGTAGTTTTGCACTTTTGGGACTCTTCCATCTATCTTTGCAAACGTGGGGCCAGTCCTTTAAATGTCCTGTTTCGTCTCTGTGGCCACGGGGACCCCACGCACCTCACAGTAGTCTGCACACTTGTCCCCCCAGGTGGCATTGCTGCCTTGTGGTGTTTGCTGTATTTTGCCATAATTGCTGTTCAGTTTTATACGTCACTGCTCTGCTTCTCCATTGGAAACTTCAGGAGGGCAGCAAATGCACTACTTTTTAGGTTACTAAACGTCTGAGAATGTCATAGAGGGTGGGATGAAGTGGTGCAGTGGTAAATCATCTATCTGCCAAGGCAGAAGATGCAGGAGACGTGAATTTGATCGCTGGGTCGGGAAGATCCCCTGGAATAGGAAATGGCTACCCCCTCTAGTATTCTTGATTGGGAAATCCCATGGCCAGAGAGCCTGGTGGGCTGCAGCCCATGGGCTGCAGAGTTGACGTGACTGAGCGACCGAGCGCGCACAGTGTCGCAGAGGAGGAAAAGGGCCCCTTATTTGTGCTGTGAAGCGGCGTCCCCCTCAGTGCAGCGCGGTCAGGCCAGGGAGGCTGAGCAGCCCACACGGCACCCACCCAGTGAGGACTTGAAGGAAACGTGGACTCAGTGAAGAGTGCACTTCGATGCCCTGTCGTTGATTCCCAGAAGGAGTATTCTCCATCCGTCCCAGCCTTGTAGGACTGTGGAAAGTGGGAGGTCAGGGTGTTAGAGATGGGAACGCCTCCAACTTCTGCTTCTAGGGCGGCGATGCTAGTTTGGCATCTGTAGGAGGCTTCTGCTTTGGTGGTTGTCCAGTGAGTGATGGTAGGACTCAAGGGGATTGCCCCATGTGCGTATTTACTCTGACCTGTCCATGAGAGCCTTTCAGGCTGGCAACACAGACTATCAGCCTTCAGCCAGAAGCCACTGTGCAGGCGTAGGCATTTTGTATCTCGTGTTTCCTCTGCATGGCGTCTTAGAAACAAAATTAACTGAGCTACTTAAAATTGTGAGATTTTACATAAAACAAAAATTCCAGCTTAAAAAGAAGCATGGATCCGTGGGTCTGGCAATGCTCTTTCCATTCCTGCAAGGCAGACAGTATCTGGGATAAAGCAACAGCTCCACCTTTAAACGTGGGGTACATGCACTGGCTCAGTAGCCTCAGTGCTTGTACCGTGATTCTTATATACATGTGAAATATTTTATATTATAAATATACTATTTTATACATGTATACTATATAATATGTATATGCTGCTTATATTAGTTATTTCTCTGAAAATACGTTTCAGTTATAAGAAAATCAAACAGATGTCTGTATGGTTCAAGAAAAATAGGGAAGAGTCTTCCATGAAAGTCAAGAATATTCTTTGAATCTGACGTGCAAATGGCCCGACTTCATGTCGCATAGATAGCCCCAGCTCAAATTCTACAAGTTTCTGGAGAATGGTGTATCTTATAAATTCTGGGTTTCATGCCCCTAGTTCGGGTCTCTAAGTAACTTCTTTGGCTGTTTCTCATGGGATATGAATTTTGGAAGTCCACATTTCTAGGTTAATTTACTTAATTTTTTCATTCTTCAAATTCTTTTCTGGGACATGATAGGTAAGACATGAGAAAAGGTACACCTAAGGTAGGTAACATGTATGAATTATTCAGTATATAGGAATAACCTCTATTGTAAGGTTTAAAAATAATAGATAATAAATGCTTCATATATTTTATGTAAAATACATATTTACAATAGACTATTTTACATATTATATACAATACACAATATATATAATGAACAATATTTGGCATGCATTAAATACTCTAAATTGTATTATTATTTTCAGTTCTTATAATTAGTGCATTTAACAGTGATTTTGGTTTCTTAAATGTATTGTTTAAAATTTGACAGTTTTCTGTCATTTTCATATGAGTTAGTTGAGTTTGCTAACAAGACAAGCAATACTTCTGTTCAGTCGACCCAGTGAATGATTTGACTTTCCCCTTCTCCATCTTGGATCTGAGGAGTGCTCCTCTTCTCTTTAGAAGTGTAGGTTACAAGGGTGTAAGCGTTTTGTCACTTTCAGTTCAGTTCAGTTCAGTCGCTCAGTCGTGTCCGACTCTCTGCGACCCCATGAATCACAGCACGCCAGGCCTCCCTGTCCATCACCAACTCCCGGATTCACTAATTTTTATCCTGCTTGGTACGTCCAGCTTTCTTTGGAAGAGTCAAACAATGATTTGGTTGTTTCTAGGTGTGTGCATACTTTGTGGAGTGGTGATCATGGAAGGAGGATGACCTGAACAGAACTGTTTCTTTTCTTTGGCTACCTCGTAAATATCTGCGCCTGAAACAAGACCCCTCCAAGAGCAGTCAGTCTGTAATAAAAGCATATTCCTAACTACTTGAGCTGATAAATAGTGAAGTTTGTTTTAAAGAAGTCAAGTTTATTTTATGTCAATTTTCTATTTGCCCTGTATAAGATATATTTAATTACTTTATTCCATCTCCGTGTTCAAATTAATCAGATTCTGACTACATATTGGTGCTCAAATTAGAATAATTCTTTAATCAACTGTGTCATCCCTGCCATGGTAGACTAGAATGGAAAAGCTACTCTTGGCATATTGAAGACGTGTGCATTTTATTTTCTATTGTAATTTAAAAGTAAAATCAGAAATATTGATTTCTACTTGACTGGAGAGATGATTTAGTTTGAATATCAGTCTGATCTTAATCAGGTGAGAATTAATTGAGTTGGAGGTATTAGATATTCAGTGATGTTAAGTGAACCATGGTCAATCTAGAGAGAAGCTTTCTTTTGTACTATGTTAGAATTATCAAATAGCCTATGCACCACCATGTAAAATCATCTTTTCATGTTCATCTTTCTTGTCTCATTAAATGCATCACTAAATTCATTCTGTACCCAGTCTAATCTTTAAAGTAGCAAGCTAATAAACCACAATTTAATAGAAAATTAAAAGCATAATAATTTTGTCATAAATGCTATTGTGGTCAGAATTTTCTAGTGATATATTTTCTAGTATCTAATTTTAAAAACCAAGTGATAAAACCTCTGTTTTTCAAGTATACCTGGGGCTTAAAAAAATTAGTTTTACTTTTTTTCTAATAGTCAACACTGCAAGAATCAAGTGAACAATACAGAATGATTTTAATATTTATTTCCAGAAATAGAGTATGTAGCATTATATTGGTCCACCACACGGCATGGGCTTTTTATTTATTTTAAGAGTGTGATAGCAATATCATAAGTGTTGTGAAAATATAAATGGTGAGATAACACCTCCATAGGACTCGCCCTTAAGTAGTAAAATTGTAAAGTCTTTAAATAACCTGCAGCTTGAACGGAAAGGATGGATTTGCCTTGTTAACTAGGGACACTACATTTATTAAATGTCTAATTAAATTTAGCATCACATGTCTTCTGTTCTCTTTTTTTTTTTTCCTCTTTAAAACTGAGAATTGGGACCAGTTTATGAGCAAGGGAGCATGCGTTATCAGTGTTGGGTTTCTTCCATTTTGGCAGTTGGTGTGACTGTGTTAAATTAAAAGAAAGCCAGGAGTGTGGGTTTTGACGGTGTCTTTTTACCTTGGGTCAGGGCTCCACGTGGCATTGGTGGGGTGGGAATCGTAGGATCTCTGCAGCTCTGTAATTTGTGAAAAGGAATGCCCACATTTTTATTTGAGAACAGTCAGCATTTAATGAAATGAAGCCATCCAGGCAGAAGTGTCCATTGACTGTGAAGAGTGGGGTGGTTCTGTTGCAAGAAAGAGGTCCCTGCCCTCTTGTCATTAACGGGCAGTTCCGAGGAAATGGAAGAGGACTGTTTAAAAAAAAAAAATCGGGAGAGATGACCTCTCACTCTGCGTCAAAGTGAGACCTCCTCCACACAAAGGTATACTTTATTCACTCTCCTTTTTTAAAATTGCGTGTTGTAAGGTTGGCCCAGGGACAGGCTACCACAACACTGTAGCGACCTACTTCTTCCGTCCCCCCAGACTCCAGGTTTTCCCCTGAGCCCAGGACCGTCACCCGTCCCTTCCCGGCGCCCCCAGCCCTTGGGTCTTGTCTGTAGGGATATGTGTGTGTGTGTGTGTGTGTGTCCTTGCTGGTTTCACTTTGTGTCTTGGAGATCGTCCCCAATTGTGCACTTTCTTTAGTGGCCGGATAGAGCTTTGTGGTTTAGTATTTCTACTCAGGCTGTTGGTGTGACTCTGTTAGATTAAATGAAAGCTGGTAAGTGGCTTTGAACGGTGCCAAGGCTATTTTTTACTCACATAAAGATATTTTTTGCTTCAGCTAAGAGAAGACAGAATGAGGAACGACTCGTGATATGCCGTTCTCTTAATGATTCTCTACAAATGACTTTTGTTATAAGAAAGGTGTAGTCATGGTTATTTTTGTATTTGAATTGTCCCCTGTGTTTGGATATAAAGAACATAACTGCTTGGAAATGCCAAGCTGTGTCAGCTCCTCTTTTGGAGCAAAGCAAGGTGTCCGAGACATAAGAAAAGTTGACAAAACCATGCGTTGTGGGGGAGGGGTAACGTGGGGTGCAGCTGGCTCCCTTGTTTGCTAAGGTGTTTCTGTTCCCAGAAGATTTGCACTTTCTGAATTGAGGAAGGGTCTAGGGTTTGGGTTAGTGACGTCTAGTCCTTCTTTCTCTGGCCGTTTCCACCCGAGGAGTTGAGAACAAGGTCCTTTCCTGGCCCCTCTGTGGATGGCCGTGAGTGGTCACCCTGGCCCACCCTGGCCCCCAGAACAGGCTGTGAAGCCTCCTGCAAGGATGGGAAGGCACAGAAGGCTGGTTTGTTGATTGCATTGCTTGTGTTGTTTACAGTGTTGATCCTGCTTCTTATCAGGGGATGTTCAGAAACATGGTGCCTTTGTTGGTTGCTCTGATGGACATGTGTTCATGAATAGATCTTTTAACTTTAGAGGCGGGGGCGGGGGTGGGGGGCCAAAGAGGAGCACGCAGCCAAAATGTGTGGCGTGAACCAGATTGACTCACTCAGCGTCCCTCTGGCTTTGTCGCTGTCTGAGTCCTCCCCCTCTGTCTCTGCTAGTGATACTCACGGATTCTCCTGCCTGGGGAGGCTGACGGCCTCTCTTGTGTGCGTCTCATTTGGGAGATGGAGTGAGTCGGTGCTCTTCTTAGCCACAGCCCGGCTGTGCTGATGTCTCCCTTTCCTATGCTGAAGGCTCTCAGAACCCCAAGCACAGAACTTAGCAGTTTCTTGTAAACTGCTTGGTAAAGTCACTTTCTAATGTGTAAAATCCTTATTTTAAATATTTAAATATATTTTATAGGCATTCTGGAAAAGGAGGTGTGGAACCAGAGGGCAAGGTATCTGGCATCATTTTATTTTAGATGATTGCTCAGGAGCAGAGCATCAGAGCTCTAACCTGTAGCTTTTCTTCCCCCGGAGGTGGGGATCTGAAGGACTGAGCTTCCTGGGCCCAGTGTGTGGTGACCGGCAGGGCTTACGGCTCTCCTGTGACCATGAGGACTTGTGCCCAGTGTGGAGGAGTCTCCCCTGTTCTCACTGTGAAGGAGAGTCAGTGGGATTCCATAGGAGTTACGGATTTTTCAGGAACTAAAGGCCCGGTTCCAGGCTAGTCCTCGCCACACTGTCCGTCTTGGAATGTATGATGTCACCCACTGAAAGCTCGGTGTCCTTGTCTGGCAAATGAAGATGATGACAGTGCTTATCTGTTAGGTTTTTTTTTTAATTCAAGTGAGCTAATGAAGTGCTCATCGTGTCTGGGACATAGTAAATACCCAATATATGTCAGTAGCCATTATTAATTTGATTTTGTTGCTGTTATTATTAACATCTTTAAATACCTTACAAGAAAAAGTTATGAAATCACATAGGAAAATGGAAAAACAAAAATTCCACCTGAAATAAGAGTTTATTCTAATAGAGATATGGATCCTGCTGAGCAGTTAATGTATTCTCATCTCTGTTCCAAGAGCTCCATGCTAAGGGCTCCTGGTCAGAATCACAGCTGTGCCCATTGAGCTTCATTCCAGTCCG
Organism: Moschus berezovskii; assembly: GCF_049115385.1. NCBI lineage: Eukaryota > Metazoa > Chordata > Mammalia > Artiodactyla > Moschidae > Moschus > Moschus berezovskii. The sequence continues at coordinate 59,034,804 of NC_142483.1, read as the reverse complement.
TGGAGACGAGCAGTCTGAGGATCTTATCACCAGCCTCCTGCCTGCATCTGACCTGAAGTGCAGGGAACTAAACACACTCAGGGCTGCCTCTTTCAGTGTGGCAGGCGCTGCACACACGTCACTCTCTAGCTTGATTAGCTACAGAGACACAGTCAGCTCCTCAGCTGCACTCAGCCGCGTTTCGAGTGCTCAGTCGTCCTGCGTGGCTCACGGTGGCACTATGGGAAAGTGCAGAGAACACCTCTGTCGTTGCAGAAAGTGCCACTGGACCAAAGAAAATAACATGAACTATATTTATAATTTTAAACTATAGTGATGTAGAAGTCACTCAGTCGGGTCCGTCTCTTTGCGACCCCATGGATTATACAACCCATGGAATTCTCCAGGCCAGAATACTGGAGTGGGTAGCTTTTTCTTCTCCTTAAACTACAGTAGCCACATATTTTTTAATGTGACATTAGTTTTGAAAGGTAAGCTTAATTTCAATGTTATATTTATTTAATTTATGTATTAAATAAATAGTATTTATCTTATTAGGGCTTCCCTTGTGGCTCAGACAGTAAGGAATCTGCCTGCAATGCAGGAAACCTGGGTTCAATCCCTGGGCTGGGAAGATCCCCCGGAGGAGGGCATGGTATTCGACTCCAGTATTCTTTCCTGGAGAATCCCCACAGAAAGAGAAGCCTGGCAGTCTTTAGTCCACGGAGTCAAGGAGTCAGACACAACTGACTGACAAGCACAGCACACCTATCTTATTAGCATGCAATCAGCATAAAAACTGTGAACAAGACAGTTTGTTACATTTTTCATCCTTAGTTCAGTTCAGTCGCTCAGTCGTGTCCGACTCTTTGCGACCCCATGAACCACAGGACGCCAGGCCTCCCTGTCCATCACCAACACCCAAAGTTTACCCAAACTCATGTCCATCAAGTTGGTGATGCCATCCAGCCATCTCATCCTCTGTCGTCCCCTTCTCCTCCTGCTCCCAATCCCTCCCAGCACCAGGTGTTTTTCCAACGAGTCAGCTTTTCGCATCAGGTGGCCAAAGTCTTTGAGTTTCAGCTTCAGCATCAGTCCTTCTAATGAACACCCAGGACTGATCTCCTTTAGGATGGACAGGTTGGATCTCCTTGCAGTCCAAGGCACTCTCAAGAGTCTTCGCCAGCACCACAGTTCAAAAGCATCAATTCTTCGGCAGTCAGCTTTCTTCACAGTCCAACTCTCACATCCATACATGACCACGGGAAAAACCATAGCCTTGACTAGACGGACCTTTGTTGGCAAAGTAATGTCTCTGCTTTTTAATGCTTTCTAGGTTGGTCGTAACTTTCCTTCCAAGGAGTAAGCGTCTTTTAATTTCATGGCTACAGTCACCATCTGCAGTGATTTTGGAGCCCAAAAAAATAAAGTCTGGCACTGTATCCACTGTATCCCCATCTATTTCCCATGAAGTGATGGGACCAGATGCCATGATCTTAGTTTTCTGAATGTTGAGCCTTAAGCCAACTTTTCCACTCTCCTCTTTCACTGTCATCAAGAGAGTATTTAGTTCCTCTTCACTTTCTGCCATAAGGGTGGTGTCATCTGCATATCTGAGGTTATTGACATTTCTCTTGGCAATCTTGATTCTAGCTTGTGCTTCTTCCATGGACGGAGATTTGTGACATTGTACAGGAGACAGGGATCAAGACCATCCTCATGGAAAAGAAATGCAAAAGAGCAAAATGGCTGTCTGAGTTGGCCTTACAAATAGCTGTGAACAGAAGAGAAAAGGAAAGATACAAGCATTTGAATACAGAATTCCAAAGAATAGCAAGGAGAGATAAGAAAGCCTTTCTCAGCGATCAATGCAAGGAAATAGAGGAAAATAACAGAATGGGAAAGACTAGAGATCTCTTCAAGAAAATTCAAGAGATACCAAGGGAACATTTCATGCAAAGATGGGCTCGATAAAGGACAGAAATGGTAGGGACCTAACAGAAGCAGAAGATATTAAGAAGAGGTGGCAAGAATACACAGAAGAACTGTACAAAAAAGATCTTCATGACCAAGATAATCACGATGGTGTGATCACTCACCTAGAGCCAGACATCTTTTAATATGAAGTCAAGTGGGCCTTAGAAAGCATCACTGCAAACAAAGCTAGTGGAGGTGATGGAATTCCAGTTGAGCTCTTTCAAATCCTGAAAGATGATGCTGTGAAAGTGCTACACTCAATATGCCAGCAAATTTGGAAACCTCAGCAGTGGCCACAGGACTGGAAAAGGTCAGTTTTTATTCCAGTCCCAAAGAACGGCAATTCCAAAGAATGCTCAAACTACCGCACATTTCCACTCATCTCACACACTAGTAAAGTCATGCTCAAAATTCTCCAAGCCAGACTTCAACAGTACGTGAACCGTGAACTTCCAGATGTTCAAGCTGGTTTTAGAAAAGGCGGAGGAACCAGAGATCAAATTGCTAACGTCTGCTGGGTCATGGAAAAAGCAAGAGAGTTCCAGAAAAACATCTATATCTGCTTTATTGACTATGCCAAAACCTTTGACTGTGTGGATCACAACAAACTGGAAAATTCTGAAAGAGATGGGAATACCAGACCATCTGACCTGCCTCTTCAGAAACGTATTTGCAGGTCAGGAAGCAACAGTTAGAACTGGACATGGAACAACAGACTGGTTCCAGATAGGAAAAGGAGTACGTCAAGGCTGCATATTGTCATCCTGCTTATTATTTTTCATCCTAAGCTCCAACAATTCAATGTGTCTTTTTTTTTTTTAAGGTGTTTTTGAAGTCTCTATCGAATTTGTTACAATATTGCTTCTATGTTTTTGTTCTGGCCACAAGGCATGTGGAATCTTAGCTCCCCAAACCAGCTTAACCCTTGTACCTGCAGGGGAATCCCTCCAGTGTGCCTTTTATACTCACAGTACATGGAGATTCAGACTAGGCGCATTTCAGACCTTGCTTGGTAGTCTTGTGTGTAGGGTTTCAGTTCAGTTCAGTTCAGTCACTCAGTCGTGTCCGACTCTCCGCGACCCCATGAATCACAGCACGCCAGGCCTCCCTGTCCATCACCAATTCCCGGAGTTCACTCAAACTCATGTCCACAGAGTCGGTGATGCCATCCAGCCATCTCATTCTCTGTCGTCCCCTTCTCCTCCCGCCCCCAACCTTTCCCAGCATCAGAGTCTTTTCCAGTGAGTCAACTCGTCGCATGAGGTGGCCAAAGTATTGGAGTTTCAGCTTTAGCATCAGTCCCTCCAATGAACATCCAGGATTGATCTCCTCTAGAATGGACTGGTTGGATCTCCTTGCAGTATAAGGGACTCTCAAGAGTCTTCTCCAACACCACAGTTCAAAAGCATCGATTCTACAAACCCAAGCTGACCAAATGAAGACAACTGTTTGGTATTATTGAATTCCTTTGTGCATCTGCCACTATATTATAAACACATTGAAGTTAGGAACCATATTTTGTATTTAATGAATACTTGATTAAAGAAATAAGTGTCTTGGAAATAAAAGCTATGTTTAATTCATCTGTGATAAAGAGCAAGGATTTTTGTTTGTTCTAATCCTCTTCCTGACCTTACATTAATCAAAGATATTCCTAGACAGCAGAATGTCACAAAGTCTTAACATAAAAACTAACAGGTGACTTTCTCCCCTCATCTTAGCATTCAACAATCGTGACGCCTTCTTTAGTCCATACTGTCCTAGAAAAGGTGGTCATCTGTGGATACCTTTTATTTATTAATTTTTCTATTTAAAAATCAAATTCAAAAATTTTTGAAAGAACAAAGGGTGACCTTAAAATTTTAATAATAATTAAATATAGCTGTAGCAGTTTTTATTCTGTTGTTCCCTGTTCTGAAAGTTTTGTACTTGCAATGGTCAGTGTTGCCTGAATGAAGCTGAGTGTCCGTTGGGAACCTGGACACACCTGTCCTGTCAGTACTGTGCCAGGTTCCCGCACATCTCCAGCTGGCCCTCCACGGACCCGCAGTGCTGGTTCTTCTTGTGCTTGCTTTCATAACATACAATGCTTTTGCAAGCATCGCTGGCTACTAATTTTTTTTAAGAGAATACAGTTATCTTTTTTGCTCCTTAATTTTTAAGAATTTTAGTTTTTTGACTTATACATCCCATCACATAAATGCTATTTCCTTGATCGTCTTCGTTTATAAGCCAGGTGTAAGTATCTAGGTCACATACACATCAGCACAGAAGATGGGAGGATGCCAGTGGGGATCCCCAGCACGTGGGCTGTGCTGGTTCCTTTTCACGGGACACCAGGTGCCTCTCGTCAGATGACTGATGGGATGAGGAGGCCTTATTTCCTTTTTGTCCTGCAGAGTTTGTTATTTACTCATCAGTTCCTGAGTTTTGAGAAGTTCATCTGGGATACTGTCATCTGAAGATACTGGTTGGTGGTTGTGTTCATAGTAGATAATTTTGTCGTTGTTGGCAGAATCGGGAGCTCTGCTTTCAGGACTTAGCGTGCATTTTCTGATTCATCTAATAAATGAGAATCATCTTTTTGTCAGTTTTCCTTCTTCTGCTACAGGCAGTGCAGTTAGTTCATTATGGCAGCTGTCACAAATTACACACATTTAGTGCAGAGTATATCATGAGGAACTCTGGGCTAGAAGAAGCACAAACTGGAATCAAGATTGCTGGGAGAAATATCAATAACCTCAGATATGCAGATGACACCACCCTTATGGCAGAAAGTGAAGAGGAACTCAAAAGCCTCTTGATGAAAGTGACAGAGGAGAGTGAAAAGGTTGGCTTGAAGCTCAACATTCAGAAAACAAAGATCATGGCCTCTGGTCCCATCACTTCATGGGAAATACATGGGGAAACGGTAGAAACAGTGTCAGACTTTATTTTTTTGGGCTCCAAAATCACTGTGGATGCTGATTGCAGCCATGAAATTAAAAGACTCTTACTCCTTGGAAGGAAAGTTATGACCAACCTACATAGCATATTAAAAAGCAGAAACATTACTTTGCCAACCAAGGTCCGTCTAGTCAAGGCTATGGTTTTTCCCGTGGTCATGTATGGATGTGAGAGTTGGACTGTGAAGAAGGCTGATCGCCGAAGAATTGATGCTTTTGAACTGTGGTGCTGGAGAAGACTCTTGAGAGTTCCTTGGACTTCAAGGAGATCCAACCAGTCCATTCTAGAGGAGATCAATCCTGGGTGTTCATTGGAAGGACTGATGCTAAAGCTGAAACTGCAATACTTTGGCCACCTCATGCGACGAGTTGACTCACTGGAAAAGACTCTGATGCTGGGAAGGATTGGGGGCAGGAGGAGAAGGGGACGACAGAGAATGAGATGGCTGGATGGCATCACCGACTTGATGGACATGAGTTTGGGTGAACTCCAGGAGTTGGTGATAGACAGGGAGGCCTGGCATGCTGTGATTCATGGGGTCGCAAAGAGTCGGACACGAGTGAGCGACTGAAGTGAACTGAACTGAGTACCATAAAACAACACAGGTGTGTGACGTTACAGTCTAACTCAGAGGTGTGACACAGGTCTTTCTGGGTTAGTATCCACATGTTGGTAGAGCTGCGTTCCTTTCTGGAAACTCAATGAGAGAGTCTGTTTCTTTGCCTTTTTCAGTTTCTAGAAACCTATCTTAGCATGACCTGCTTAACAAAAATAATATAAACCGATGATTCATAAACAATAAAACTTCATTCTCACGGGTTTAGATGCTGGAAGTCCTAGCTCAGGGTGCTAGCTTGGTTGGTTCCTCTTCCGGGTTGCAGACCTCACTGGTGGGGAGCAGAGAGCAAGCCACTCCCTCCTGACTCTTACCAAGGTGTTGCTCCATTTATGAGGATCCACCCTGCTGACCTTGTCTCATCCTGATTCCCTCCAAGCCCCCACCCCCTGATATCATCACGTGGTAGGTTAGTGGTGGGGGTGGGGGCATTAGGGTTCCAACACATGCATTTTGTGGGGACACAGATACCCCATTATAAGGCACCCTATTATTTTTTTTGTCTGGTGTCCCCTTTTTCCATGTTCAAGCTGCCAAGGTGATGTCTCGCCATCCCCACGTCTCTCTGTTCATCTGTGGCTCCCTCTTCCCTTTCTCAGGACCCTGGTGATTCCTTTGGGCCCCGCCGGGGATAATCCAGGGTAATCTCCTTATTTGATTGTAGCTGATTAGTAACTGTAATTCCCCTTTGCCATATAACCTGACACATTCATGGCGTTCAGGGAGTAGGATTTGGAAATCTTTGAGATCTATTATTCTACCTAACATAATCAGGAAGTGAAAAAAAAAATCTCAGATCTTAACTGTGTTCAAGGAAAGCAAACATCAAAAAGACTCCATTTCTATACTGATAAATGATGATGTAATATGCCAGATGATCCAGTAAGAAAACTGATACAACAGTGGTTTATTTCACTGTCGCATCGTTCTTCTAGCTGATTCCGGGCTTCCCTGGTGGCTCAGAGGTTAAACCGTCTGCCTGCAGTGCGGGAGACCCGAGTTCGATCCCTGGGTCAGGAAGAGCTCCTGGAGAAGGCAATGGCAACCCACTCCAGTACTCTTGCCTGGAGAATCCCACGGATGGAGGAGCCTGGTGGGCCACAGTCCACGGGGTCGCAAAGAGTCGGACACGACTGAGCGGTCTCACTTTGTTTGTAGCTGATTCCATCATTGTGTTTTCTTGTTTTAGTCAGGTTGAGCATAGTTGAAAATAAGTGATGAGTCATGACGAAAGAAGCCCTGGGATGATCCAGTGAAAAGGCTCGAAATGTGGAGAAAGACCGTCGAGTCTGTGTGGTGGCTCACCTTCACACACTGCTCCAGTGAGTCTATTTGATTTGCAGCTGCAAGACAGAGATGAGCCTCATTATATTACAAAGTATATGTTTTCTCTGGTTTTTTGGAAAGCCTCAGAAAAAACGAAAATCATAACATACCTTTAAAATAGTTAGAACTACTCTAAGAAATTCAGGAATTAAAATTGGGTCCAGTGGACCCTGCTCTCTACTCAGAGGGTCAGCCTCTTGGTCCCCTTACCTTCTGTGATGCCCCGAGGTCCTCCCGTCTTTCGGGCTCCCCTGTTTCCACTGACCCTTAAATATTGGCAGCCTAGTGGTTACCTGGGCCCTCTTCACTTTTCCTTATTTTTCATAAGTGACTGCTGCCACCCCAGTGTCTTCGACTTGCTTCAGCCCCGTAGAGCCGAGGGTTTTCTGGACAGTCCACTTGGGTGTTTCACGGGCTCCTCTCAGCTGGATGTGTCTGAAACACGCACTGATCTTTTCCCCCGTCACGTGCATTCCTTTCCTAGTGTCTCTGAGACATCACACCGCGCCGGCTGCGCCCAGCGGAGGTGTCGGCATCATCCTTGACTTCGTGTCTGTCACCCAGTGACTGGCCAGTGTCTGTCATGGTTCCCTGGTAGCTGTCTGCGCCTCTCCAGAGCTGCTCCCTGCCTCTTGCCCCGCTGCCGTCTCTCGGTCTGATTACTGTGTTCAGTTCTTCACCGGTTTCCCTGTTATCCCCACCTCTGCCTCCATTCCAGCTCGACTAGTTCTCTGTAGAAGAAAGTCTCATCATGCCGTTCTGCTGGGCGAACCCTTCTGAGGGCTTCCACAGCCTCAGGACAGAGCCCGACCTGGAACGCTGCCTGCGGTGGTAGCTGGCACACGCCCCCCTGCTCCACCTCCCTTCCCCAAGTGGAGTGAATGAGTGGCATTTTTATGAGCCTTTGTATAAGTACTGAAAGAATACATGAAAACAAAACTTTAATCAGTAATACCTGTGAAAGCCTGTCCTAACTCATTGGCTGGTGCCTGGTACACAGTAAACAGAAGTGTTAGCTATCATTGTTACTGTTATGAGGCAGGAATGTAAGTGACTTTTTTCATTTTCATTCTGTTCTGATAATTTAAGAAATAAATGATATGAGATTACCATATACATACTACTGTATATAAAATAGATAATTGACAAGGACCTACTGTGTAGCACAGGGAGCTCTTCACAGTGCTCTGGAATGGCCTGTGTGGGAGAGAATCTGAAAGACAGCGGCATAGGCGTACGGGTGAGTGACTGCCTCTGCTGCAGAGACTGACACAGGCTGTTCATCAGCTCCACGCCGACACAAAGTCAAAACCAAACAAGGGACAGAGAGCTGGGTCCTCTCCCAAACGCTGGCGTGATGGCATGATTTGTTGATTTCCCTGTCTGCAGTGTTTCAGCTCACCTTTGGAAGCGGAAACATTTTGAAGGCGCGAGTGCAGTTAGGAAGTCACTGTTTCGGTGACTGAGCCTCCTGAGAGATGAGGTGGCTTCTGCGTGTTATGTTTTCCATTGAGTGATCTCTCAAAAAGTTGTCTCTGAAATTTTGTTGTTGTCAGAATGTTTGTTGGCAGATCATTTATCCATTGTTTCAAGTACATTTCTGTTTTTATTTTTATCAAGTTCTCTATAAGGAAGCAGTTTTATGCTTAAGATTTCCTCTTGTGCAGTTGATGAAATGTTTTGAATTCAGCGTGATTTAAAAATCTGCTTGCTGCATTTCTTCAGTAAGCAAGACCTCCTAAATGTCTTTTCGATTGAGTTGAAGTTCCAGATTTAAAAGTGAGACCATCAGGATGGTGGTTTAGTCACAGAAATATGACACAGAACTTACATGTTAAAAATTCTAAATTACATTGGTACCTAAATAGAGCTCTGCTTTTTATAATACTGGAAACAAAATAGGTACCTCATTAGGTGCTTCACTGATTGAGGAAATAAAAGAGCTGGAAAGTTAGAAATAAGTGCTGTGTCTAAGGGCAGTGTGCAAAAGTTCGTAAGCTCAGGCTTGTTTAGAAAATATAAATCGGTGTAATTATGAAAGGAGTGGTTCTAGTCAGAAATATGAAACACTGGAATTACTTCTTTTAATCTGGTATGTTTCTAAATTGTCATCTCTCATTGAACGCTGTAGTCCTGCCTGGATGACTGTGTCTGCAGAGTTGCATGTTGCTTGAAACTGATGAAGTGTGGAAGGCCAGTCTTTCTGCTCCCATGCACACTTTGTTGCTCGTCTTCGGCTTAATCAGGAAACCTAATTATGGAGGTTCTTTAAATATCAAGATACATTCCAAAGTTCATAAATGAGTGAAAAGCAATGAATTCCAAACCATTTCTTTCTCTCACTGCTTTTATATGGAGTTTCCCTAAGTTTTTTCTTATATAAACTGGAAACTGTGTATTCTTGTTCTTAATTACAGCATGATTATTCTGCCCATTATCTTAGACTAAAGTGGGGAGAAGACTTTATCTCTGTTTTCCGTAGCTTCACTTGACGCAGATTTTACCATGCTCACAGAATATGTTTACCCGTAGTTTATTTTGTATGATATTCAGTGGTTTCTTTCAGAGAAAGGAGGGTTTACAAAAGAAAGCATTTCATGTTCTTGATGTTTTAAAGGGGAAAAGTCTTGAATGCTGTGGTTAAGCCCGCACTTCTCTGCAGCTGGGATGACTTTTAGTTGTCTCTCTACTCTCACTCTTTACCGACAGCCATTTCACTACATTAAGGTATATGTCAGTGAATGACAGTTCATTTTCGTAGTGGTTAAAGGCGAATATTTATTTACAGGTGCACAAACTTTTTAACACTTAATATCGAGAGACAGAAGTGATTTAAATTGGGCTTGTTTCAGAATACCATTGTAGAAATCAGCTGGCGACATCACCATTATATGAATGTTTGCTAATGTGGTTTGAAAGAAGGATCCTCATTAAAATCTTGTTGCTAAACAAGTGACAGAAACCTTACAAACAGCTTGAGGCTTTGGGCCAGTCACAGTTACTCCTGAAGAGATCTGGACAAGTGTGAAAATGCAGACTGTGCCTTTATGGCCATCAGAACACACACATGCTATCTGGAGCCACTTCCCTACTTGAGGACATTTTTAGTCACGTTAGGGAAAACAGATCTTAACATAAGTCAGTGCCTGCGCATTCTGTTGTGAATTTGTCAAGTGTCAGAGTACTGAGTGTTAAATTCAGAAAGTATACTGTTGGTAGGAGCCCTTGCATTCGTGTTTTCTGGAAGGGGGCTGGGGTTTGGTCAACTTGCACATGTTTATGAGGGGAGGTCCCTGATGCTCACGATCTTTCTGTGGACGCCATCGTCCAAGTGAGCCGGTCCAGGTGTCTGAATGAAGTGGGGCTGTGAGGAGCCAGCCCACGGCCCGTCACCGCCGTTGAACATTCATCACTTCTGGATTAACTTTGTGTTCACACTCGCTTTGAGGGTAGCTCATGCTTTAATTCTTGCTTAGGATCGTAACCCTTGCCTCTGGAAAGGCAGGTCTGCCATTAGGCTGTGTGGAGAACAGTGGATGTGTAAGGAGCTGATGACTTCCGGAGTGCAGGCTAGTGGACTTCTCAATGGGCTTGCTGCCTCCCTTCGGGACCTCCAATGAGAGTGAGATCCTGCATTTGCTTTGCCTTTTTTAAAAAAGAAATGTTTTTTCCCTTTTTTAATAGAAAATAGTTTTCCTTGTTTATTTTTGGCTGTGCCGGGCCTTTGTTGCTGTGCAGGCTTTTCTCTGGCTCTGGTGAGCGGGGGCTGCTCTCTGGTTGCGGAGCTCGGGCTCCAGGGCACACGGGCTTCAGCAGCGGTGGCCCCCAGGCTCCGGAGCACAGGCTCACAGCAGTTCTGTTACACAAGGCTTAGTTGCTCCGCGGCGTGTGAGATCCTCCCGGCTCAAGCATCGACGTCGTGTCTCCTGCGCTGGCAGCCAGGTTTATTTTCCACTGAGTCACCAGGGAAGCCCCTGCTTTCCCTTTTTGCGTCGCAGAGGACACAGGAAGTCCCCTTTGCTCTGATTTGGCCACATGCCCAGCTCATCAGCACAGAGACCACAAGAGCGTGTGTTGAGTGTAAACGATGGCTGATTCAGTTCAGGACTCAGGGCAAATGGTGGCAGTGCTGACACTGGTGAACAGCTAGTGCACGGAGCCCGAGACCCGCACTGGAGCGTCCCTGCCCCGCGGCTGTGACCAGACCTGCCCTCCGCCTGGACCAGCAGGCCTGGTTTCCGCCCGCCCGCACCCTGCAGACTGCGCTGATGCTGCAGACGCACATCCATGCCCGAGGCCTCTCGGTCCAGCACAGCCCCTCAAATGTCTTGTGCATTTACAAATGTCAGTCGTTTTCAGTTTGCTTGTGGTTTAAAGCCACTTTTGTTACACATAACGTGTCTTCATGGGGACTCCTGAAGTTACCTGCTTGTTTTAAGATGATTATAAATCATATTCCTTAGTAGCTGGAAGGATAAGAAGAGAATTCTGATAATTTTATACTAAATGATGATGCAAGCTTCTTGGTGAAGGTGGTGTCGTATCTTAAAGTCTGACATCTTTGGTTACAGATGGGGGGTGGCCGAGACAGAGACTAGAGAGAGGAGGCGGGGAAGGACTGGGCAGGACTGGGACAGCTGGGGAGAGTCGCTGCTCGAGCAGGGCCCCATGCCCGTCCCAAGGAGGGGCTGAGGAGGAGCTGGTCTGCCCCGGCGCGGGCCGGCTTGAGCAGCGGGCTGCTGCGACTGGACTCTGGCATAGGGTTCTCTGGGTTGGGGCTCCTGAGAAGGCAGGACTCCCAGGGGGCCAGTGTGATTTGAGGGGCAAACTACCAGAATGGAAATGTGATGGAAAGCCATTTGGATTCTGGGGCACCTCAGAGTTGACTCAGGATATGGGATGGGAGCCCTGGGATCAAAGTAAAGGACCATGGCAGGTTGTCTGAAGGAAATGGGGTTGAAGGATGCCATCAGAAGTCATAGAAACTGGACCCCAGGAGGGGCTGTGTCTGATACAATCCCCTTCACTCTCCCTACTCATCTCTTCTGGAATATACTCTTTTATTTTAAAAAAACTGGGAGTATAGTTGATTTACAATGTTGTGTTAATTTCTGCTATACAGCCAAGTGACTCCGTTTTATATATATATAAGTTTATGGGTATATATGTATGTGTGTGTGTGTGTGTATGTTTATGGGTTTCCCTGGTGGCTCAGTGGTAAAGAACCTGCCTGCAATGCAAGAGACACAGGAGACATGGGTTTGATCCCTGGGTCAGAAAGATCCCCTGGAGGAGGGCATGTCGACCCACTCCAGTATTCTTGCCTAGAGAATCCCATGGACAGAGGAGCCTGGCGGGGTTGCAAACAGTCAGACATGACTAAAGTGACTGAGCACTCACACATATATATGTGTGTGTGTGTGTGTATTCTTTTTAAAATATTCTTTTCCATGACGGTTTATCACCGGACATTGACTATGGTTTCCTGTGCTGTACAGCGGGACCTTGTCGTTCATCCATGGAGTACCTGCTTCCTGTCTGTAGACAGACCTTGGAGAGGCTGTGGGTTTGGTTCCAGACCAGTGCAAAATGCTCAGTGCCACAGTAGAGCAAGTCACACGCAGCCTTTGGCTTCCTAGCGCGTATAAAAGTTATGTCCACACTGCATTGTAGTCTCCGCAGTGTGTAATAGCGTTAGGTCTAAAAACACTGTGCATGCCTTCAGTAAGGATACTTTATTGCTGAAAAATGCCAATGCTCCTCTGAGCTGTGATCCTTGAGCAAGTCGTAATCTTTTTGCAGGAAGAGGGTCTTGCCTTGATGTTGGTGGCTGCTGACTGATCAAGGTGGGGTTGCTGAAGGTTGAGGTGGATTTCTCAGAATAAGAGAGCAATAATAAAGTTTGCTGCATAGGACTCCTCCTTTTAGGAACGGTTTCTTTTCTGCCTGCAGTGTGCCAGTTGGTGGCATTTGATTTGGTGAAGAACTTTCAAAATTGGAGTCGTCCTCTCAAACCCTGCTGCTGCTGCTTTATCAGCTAAGTTTCTGTAATATTCTAAACCCTCTGTTGTCATTTCAGCAAGGTTTATAGGATCTTCACCAGGAATAGAGTCCATTTCAGGACACCGCAGTCTTTGTTCATGCTTAAGAAGCAACTTCTCTGGTCAAGTGTGATCTGGAGACGAAGCAGTCCATCCCATCCCTAGGCTCCACTTCTAATTCTAGGTCTCCTGCTGTTTCCTCCGCGTCTGCAGTTACAGTAGTAACATCAAAGATCACTGATCACAGGTCACCATAACAATTACAATACTGAACGAGTTTGAAATGCTGCAAGAATTACCAAAGTATGACACAGAGAAGTGCTTGCAGAGCAGTCACATGAAGTATGCCTGAGTTAGAAATCCTGCTTCGTCTGCACTCGGCGTGTCACTGTGGAGCCAGCTCCTTCCTTACCTCAGAGGTCCCTCCCTCCTTTCAGATCAACCAGCTTTTATTCACGTTCACGTCTTTTGTGGAACATGTACTGTGTGTGCCAACCAGTCTAGGCCATAGATGTTAAATGAACGAAGATTTTAGAGCTGTTTAAACTTACAGAGATGTAATTACAGATCATTTTTTCTCTTCCAAATTTTTTATTTCAGATTTCACCAAGTGTTGCAAGGACTCTGGAGTCCTTATGGTAGTAAAATGCCGGAAAGAAAATTCTGCACTGAAAGACTGTCTGACCTCTTAGTAAGTAGTTACCTTGGTGTCCGTGTTCCTGCGTGTGTGTGTAATGTGTGGGAGGTAAGAGTGTGTTATTTAACTCACTGTGTGTCATACATTCTGTACTTCTCTCCCACCAGATTTATCGTATTGTTGGCTGAGTCTAAAATTTTAATTTGGTAAAGATGCTTCTAAGACAAGTGGTGCAATATATTTATGAAGGGTCTTTTCAAGTTATGTGTGTTTGTCAGCATTTTATCTGATTAAAATACTAGGTCAGCCATAAAAATACATGATTTTCCATAGGATTTAATAAATGCCTTTTCATGAACAGGTTAATCTATCGAATATATTATGCTTATGTTTATCTTTTAATGAAAAGCTAATTTTACCAGCCTTAGGATCTTTTGGATAAATACATTTAACTTCAAGGAGAGTTGTAATAAATCAAACAAAGGTATGTTTAGATTTCTGAAGGTAAATTACTTTAAAAAATAGTTCTTAAACGTGTTCACTGATACTTCATTGTAGTTTGTTGAGTCTTAAAGTAAAAATGTGTGGAGTTCTTTGAATGCAGGTGCTTTTCGCTCATCTCCCCAGATTTCATCATCACCCACGTTACTGACAGGTAGTGTGGTGGATGCAGTGCTTTCGTAAGTAGGTAGCTGGCAGTTGTCTGTGAGGTCAGGTCAGATCAGTACCTTCTGTACTCTGCTCCCCTGGCCTGCGAGCATCTATGTCAGATACTTCTTAGATGATTACATAAAAAGAAAGTGGTGATTATCTGAATCTTAAATTGTTTTCTTTTTTGATAACAAATAATGTACACATGGATTTACACACTGTTTTAGAATACTGATTATCTGCATTTATACATAAGGAAACATACTCCAAGTCCAAGTCTTTTCTCAAGTTAATAATAAATAAAAACAATTCTAATAGCTGCTCTTTTTTATGATCCCAGACCTGCACTGAGCATCTAACTGTGGAGAAGTATGGGTTCTGGTCCCTAGAGCTCCCAGGAGACACTGGATGCATATGAACCTCTTGCACGTCTGTGTGACTGTATGTGTTGAATTCCCTGTGCACCTGATTAATGGCTGTTGACACCTCAGCTTCAGCCTCCGTTGCGCCTGTTCCTCTTGGTTGGGACAGGGTGGCCCTGGAGCTGGGAGCAGGACTGTAGGAGGCGGCAGGCCGGTCTCGCCAGCCCCCCGGAGCTCAGCTCTCCCGTGCCCTGGGCAGGGTCCGTGCTCTCCCGCAGGGTGCTTATTCCTTACGTGGAAACACGTCGCCCCAGCACTGGGCACGGGGAGGGCATCGATACCTGGTACTCGGTAGACGCTGGCTCGTCCAAAGTCCGTCTGTGTTAGTTTCAGCGTTTGTTATGTGAATACTAGTCATTGGAATATCCCGCCGTCTCTCGCCCTTGAGAGGGGGATGAGAGGTCCTAGACCATCCGGGGGGCTGGGGGTTTGGGGGTGCTGCCGCTGCTTGGAAGAGAGGGCAGAGGGGAGACCGAGAGGAGGGACGGGCGCTGTGGGAAGGGACTGAGAGCTGCTGAGGGAGACTCCTACTTGACCACAAGTCTCCACCAGGAGGCTCAGCGTAAAGAACCCGTCTGCCAGCGCAGGCCATCGCCTGCCAGTGAGATGCGGGTTTGATCCCTGGGTCTGCAAGACCCCCTGGAGGAAGAAATGGCAACCCACTCCAGCGTTCTTGCCTGGAGAATCCCTTGGACAGAGGAGCCTGGAAGGCTGTGGTCCATAGGGTCACAAAGAGTCGGATACGATTAAAACGACTTAGCACTAGCACCACAAGTCTCAGCATACTTGAAGAAATTGTGTTTTCGTCTTTGCCCAAGAGGCGCCTTTGCTCTACCTGCTGTGGACACTTTGTGGGTGGAACCACTACCCTCTGGCATCTCTGCCCAGTGACACGGGAAGCATCAATGGTTCGTGTTCTTCCGTTTCTCCCTATCTAATCTTGCTCGTCCCTCAGTAACCATGTCTGGCTTCTGCCCTCAGCCCTGGAACTGTTTCCAGAGGTTCCAGCGTGTGTCTTTCTCTGTTCGTAGACCCCCTTTCATCCTGTCTCCCCAGTGTCTCTGCCTACTTTTTCTCCACCTTTTCCTCCTTAACCTCTTCCCGAAAGCTATTTCCCCAGGGTCTCCTCTCCATCTTCAGTCTGAGAAAGCTCAGTCTGCACCCGTGGAATTCAGTGCTTCCCGCGGGTCATGGCATTTCTCCGCTTCCTCCTGCAGGTCCCATACTGAACTCAGCTCCTCTGACTCCTGCCTCGTGTCTTTGTGAATTCTGATCGTCTAGGATCCAGGATCTTCCTGATTACATTTCCCCAATCTCTCCCAGCTCCACTCTATCCTTGTCACCAGAAAGTTGACTCCTTTAGATCGTTCAGTTCAGTTCAGTTCAGTCGCTCAGTCATGTCCGACTCTCTGCGACCCCATGAATCACAGCACGCCAGGCCTCCCTGTCCATCACCAACTCCCGGAGTTCACCCAAACTCATGTCCACAGAGTCGGTGATGCCATCCAGCCATCTCATTCTGTCGTCCCCTTCTCCTCCCGCCCCCAACCTTTCCCAGCATCAGAGTCTTTTCCAGTGAGTCAACTCGTTGCATGAGGTGGCCAAAGTATTGCAGTTTCAGCTTTAGCATCAGTCATTTCCTGTCTGGATTATTGGAGTAGTTTATTTATTGGGCATTCGGCCACTAACCTTGCTGTCCCCTGGCCCCCTTGGCCTGTGTGTGCTCCACAGGCCACACACACTCCACACTGTGAGATTCATCCAAGGCCCCGAGCCGGTGTCCCAGCCGCTCTGTTGACAGTGCCCGGCAGGGCAGCTTGGGCTTCTCATGGGGCGGGAATGGATTGCCACGATGTGCCCCTGCCTTTCCAGCTGCACCTCAGGCCCTTCCTCCAGCCCGTGCCCTGCCGCCGTGGCACCAGCTGCACGTGGTTCTCCACACATCTCAGCTTCCCTCGTCCGTGGGTTCTTCCTTGTGGGCCTTCTGTGGGGATTTCTGTTGGTCCTTCAGAATGCAGCTCACACGTCTCCCCGACAGCTGCTATGCTCCTCTTCACCCTGTCTCTCCCTGGTGCCCTGGGCCACACGGCGTGCTGTGTGCACGTCATCGTGACGTCTGCTGGTGTGGGCCCCGCGCCCCACTGTCCTGTTGTGGGACATTGCTGTTCAAGAGAGAACCTTTGGTTTTTTTTTTCCCTTTCATTTGGTAGCCTCATCTTTACAATGAATTTATGACTTTACTAACAAACCTACTTGTAAAGATTGTGCTTGATGAACTGGATGTCTGAATTTATTATTAAAGCAGGTTTATCTTACATGCTTGCAAAGTGATTTGCTTTAAAAGATTTTTTTTTTCCTTCTCACAGCTATAAAGATCCAGCCTTTTATGAAGAATGCAAAATGGAATACCTGAAGGAAAGGGAGGAATTCAGAAGAACTGGAATTCCTACCAAGAAAAGGCTACAGAAGCTTCCCACAAGCATGTAGGCAAATATTCAAGATGATGCTCAGGAACGTCAGTGTTCATGGAAATCAGTCACCTGAAATAATGGACTCAGGGAAGTGCGTTTCCTTTATCCTTAATTATGGAAATAACTTTATCTGAAATAAAGATTTTTTTTTTAATCTCAAAGTTATTGACTGATAAGAGCAAGCAGGGAACTGGGACATGGTTTGCCTGGTCGTAATGGATTTTAAATAGATGGTCTCACAACTATAGTTCTCTAACTGTGACACTGAATTTTAGGTTTCCACACGAGTATTACTCGTCAGTGTGTGGACTAATCATGGAGCCAGAAGTGACGAAAGGGAGCAGGAGTGGACAATCTGCAGAGGAGTTAGTAACTGGGCAGTGTAGTAGGGTGGTCTGAGCCTGGCTTGACCATTTTATTAATGACTAAGCAGCTGTGGATGTAAGCAGTCTCCACAGTTACAAAGACTGTGGAGGTGAGGATTAACTGTGTCGCAGCCAAGTAGAATATGCAGGACAGCATCTTGGATGAGGTAAGTGCACTTCAATGACTATTAGAAGGCTTATTTGGAAACAGGTAAGTGCTTATACACCAATCAGTTTTACTTGCATCTTTCTTTGTTAAGTTCCTTGGGCTGCACCAGGCCTCAGTCGCAGTGTGGGCGCTCTCACTGTGGGGCACGCTGTCTGGTTGTGGCGCCTGGGCTCAGCAGCTGCAGCACCCACGCTTAGTTGCCCTGTGCCGTGTGGGGTCTTAGAACCCTGACCAGCGGTCATACCCCTGTCCCAGGCAGGGAGGATTCTAAACCAGTGACCAGCGGGGAAGTCCCTGCTTACGTCTTTGACAGGAAATTTCCTAAAATGTATTAACACTCTATGACCTGTTAATTCTGCCACTGACAATATTTTAATGTTTTTAGAAGTCTTCTTTATAAGGATGAATGACCATTTTGTAACATAATATTAAGTGTAAAAGTTTTCTGTCCCAGGGCAGTAATTTGGTTGCAGGCTGAGCTTTTATATTAAAAGTTGCTCTTTTATTCATGCAAGCTGTTAACTCTTCACCAGAGCCACTGCAACTAGTTTCCAGGTACTTTATATGTATTTACATGTGTGTATATATATTTATTTTATATGTATTTACATAGTTCTTATTAAAATCACAAATAGAAATTCTTGCCTAAGATTTAACTTAGGCCCCAGTCCCATGAAACTGAATGAACTGATGGACAAGATTATAATCTTTTTTGTTTTTGGCTAAAATATCTGGTTTGTAATCTGTATTTTTCTGATACAAGTAAATTTTTCCCCTCAAGCTAATTACGGCTTACAGCAGCTTGGTAAATTATACTGCTGCTAAGTAGAATTGAGACATTTTCCTTTTCTACCTGGTCCCTCTAGAAACTGGAAACTCTTCGGTGCCCCACACCAGCACCTTTATCAGGTGAGGTGCAGGAGTCTCTTAAGTATTTTGGGGACCTCAGAAAGAGAGGCGCTCACCCACATGTGTAGGTCCCGCACTGCACCTCTTGTGTGCAGATCAAAAGGCGGGAGACCAGGGCAGCAGACACCACAGTGGGGTAAGCGAGCGCAAGCTCCGCTGGGGCCTTTTTCTGTCGTGCAGCCTGATGACTTAACTGAAGAAAGGGAAAGATACTTTTGAAAAGCTACACACGGCCTCTGGCTGTTCTGCGGGGGCCAGCTTCGTTTCTACGCGGACAGTTCATCTGTGCAGATGCCACGTCCTTGCAGCTGCTGGACAGACTAGCTTACAGAGTGTAAACGCGTCCCCTGCGGGAAACCCGTTCCCCGTCCACTGGCGCCCCTCCCGCTGGCCCCCGCCGCGCATGCCCCGACCCTGGCTCTCCTGGGCAGCTGCAGGCCGCCCGTCTTCCACCCTGTGCGAGCTGTCTCCTCCAGAGGGCGCTTCTGGATGAGAACATTGCTCTGTTCCCTAGGACTCGGTCCTTCGGGGGTTGAGGTTTGAACTCCCCCTCTGCCCCTCTGGTTTTCAGGGAGTCACATCCCTGCTCTGCTTACAAATTAGGTCCCTTTCTAGCAGAACTTGTTTCCCTTTAGAGAAGATGTAACTTCTCTTTTAGGTAATGAGGGGATAAAGAGGCTTTTTTTGGTTATCAATGTTCTTTTCAGTCTTGAGTTATGGAAGTGCTGAACTGGGTTATCCTTATAAAAACCTGGAGACTACGGACTTCCCTGATGGTGTAAAGGTTAAGACTGCCTTCCAAATGCAGGAGCTGGGATCCAATATGCTTCGAGGTCAAAAAAAAACCAAGACATAAAACAAATGCTATTGTAGCAAAGATTTTAAAAATGGGAAGGAAAAAACAAACCCTGGAGATAAAAGATATTTTCAAGTGAGTGAAAATTTTCTTTTGGAGCAGGGGTCCCCAACCTCTGGGATCTAATGCCTGATGATCTGAGGTGGAGCTGATGTAATAGTACAAATAAAGAAATAAAATGCACAATAAATGTGATGCACTTGAATCATCCTAACCATCCCCCAACCCTATCCACGGAATAACTGGCTTCTATGAAACCGGTTCCTGGTGCCAGAAATACTGGGGACCACTGCTTTGGAGGAAGTTCCAGCTAGGGGGGCATAAGTCAACAAAAGTTTCCATTTGAAATAAGCTACAGATGGGCCATTCTCTCATTTCTCTTTGAATCTTACCATTAACAGAAATGATCATAAAGGGTGCATTTAAAAAATTATGACTGGGGAAATGTTGGGGGGTTAATTTTCCCTACAGTTTTATTTCATTTGTTTAGCACTTTGAACTGTCAGGAACATCAACCACTGACTTTCTAGCATAACTGTTTGACAGCTACCTTATTACTGTTCAGATGCAAAAGCACTGTCTCTTCGAAAGTTGATTTAACAAGATGTCTTGTTAACAACTAATAATTAGCACCTGACCCCGAAATATTTAGGCAAGGACAGTATTTCACACCCACTTCAAACAAAAATAATTTAAATAAACAATGTCTTGGCATTGTTCAAACCATTAAACAAGCCATTATATCATATGACTCATTTTAAGGAACACTCCCAATCTTGCTTTTGAAACAGGCAAACCAGTAAGCTACCCTGAGAAATTAGATACAATGCACAGCTTACGCAGCCCGGAGAGTTTCCGCTGCTTTATCACACAGGTAGTTGCTTCCTTCAGCAGAAGCCTGCAGCCTCCTATTTGTTTTATGCATATTGGGTTTTGTTCTATTACTTGGCAGGAGATCCTCCTCCCCTGAGTCAGCTGTGTTCATTGGTCAGAATAAATTCCATCATCTGACACCAACTCTATTAATCACAGACAAGCCTGAATAAGTGAGGAAGGTAATAGAAATATCTAGTGAATGGCGAACACTGTTTATATATGGATGCTATCCAGTTAATGTATGAGATCTGAAATATTCTTTTTGAGTCCAAGGTGTTTAAAACTGTCAAAAAGGATAAAAGCCTTCTGACATCAAACACTTTATCTCAGGCAAAAGATGTAGGAACTGAGACAGTTATTACTAATATTCTTAATACTATCACCCTGAAATACAGAGGAATTTCCAGATGAAGTCGTCCTTACCATTAGGGATCGAACCCACGTCTCCTGTGGGACGTTCTGCCTGCGTGGGCGGGTGGATTCTTGACCACCGGGCCGCCTGGGTGGTGGTGGTGGTGGTTCAGTCACTAAGTCATGTCCAACTCTTCATGACCCTGTGAACTGCAGCCACGTCCGTCTTCCCTGTCCTTCACTATCTCCCGGAGTTTGCTCAAACTCAGGTCCACTGAGTCGGTGATGTTGTCTTATCCAACCATCTCATCTTCGTGTCACCCCCTGCTCCTGCTCTCAACACCTGGGAAGCACCATCATGACATCAACACAGCACAGAACTGGGTTTCTAGAATTAAAATTCCTCACTAATTAAAAACCACTTTCTCAATAAGCAAATCCTTAACACTTCAAAATAAAGTCTAACCGATGAATAAGCTAGTCTATGTTAATAGCAGGTGTACACCCTTTGAAGCAAACAGCTTCACATAGCCTGTGTGATGCTGTTCCCACTTCTACCTGGATAATGTACGTGACTGTAAGTTTAATTCATATAACATATAGTTTTTCAACTGTTTCATCATTTTTTTCAGTTAAGACTTGAGGGATGTATTAATACCAGGACAGAGTTGGCTGCAATGAGGTAATTTCAAGTCTTAAAATCCAGATGGCAGCTTCAAATTTTATCAACATTGTGATTAAACAATGATTTTAACCTTAAACTTTGAGACACAATAGCACACGTGGATGGAGTAAACCAGACACTACCGTTCCTCTGTCCTAGTCTCCTTATCTGTGTGCTGTAACAGGCCAGCAGGAATGTAATCTACTCACATTTCCACCTACTCCTTTATGCAGCTGAACATGGCTCTTCTCTGATAGAACAGTTTCCTTTTTTATTTTTATGTTAGGCATTTCATACGCTGTGTAAAACCATGTCTGCAAACTTTCAGTTCCATTCTCAATGTGAGAGGCAGAAATTTACAATCATCATCAAAGGGAGAATTATGATTTTGAAATATCATAAGTTTATTAATTTATTAAGTACTAACACATATTTCATTCTTAGCCAGAATACGGAGCTGGAGGGTGTTCTTCCATACTGAAAAATCAACTACATAATATGGTACATTATGTGCAAATGTAAATACTGAAAAACTCTCCAAAAGTTTAAGCAAAATCTGCTTTGTTTGCTAATGATTTTCCCAGAAAACCACTGATGAGAACACCATGAATCTCTTCAGAATCAATGTTTATAATGACAGTTTTGATTATGTTGATCCAAATAATGCAGTGGTGGCAGGTTGGGTAAAGGCAAAGGTTTACTTTTCATTTCCCCAAATGTCGTCTCACTTGATTTAGGAGGGCTTGGGAATACCCAGGAATTATCTTCCAGGGAATTTCTGCTGTAAGAGTTGTGTTCCTGAAAGTTTGTGCCGTCGTGAGGAATGGATCGCTCGTGATCTGTCCACGACTGGAGAGCTGCCTTCTCCGATAAAACCTTTTCGTCTCCTGGAAAGGGGGAAGGCGTGGCATGGCAGGGAGTTCTGCCATTTGGTGAGAGGGGGGCATGTCTCTTGTAAGTTGCAGTGAAATTTGACAATTGCAGTTTTGTGCTGTCTTTACCCAGGTCTGCCATGCATCCTGCTGGGGCGCAAGCTGAAAAGAGAATACAGGCTAAGCGTCAGCTGTCTGGCAGTTACAGTCATAAAATAGTAAATATATGGTTAATCTGGTTGATTCTAGAAGTGGAAATGGACACTGCAAAGTCAGTGCAATCACTGTGGCCCTGGGACTTGAGGGATGACAGATGCTCCCAGTTCAGATTTACCTCTTGGTAAATAGCTGATCTCTCACCTGCACAATGGGCACTGTAATCCTGCCCTGCCCGTGTCACAGTGAAGTGAAGAAATCACTATTTTAAAAAGCCGGAAGGTGGTCCAAAAGTAAATTTCCCAGGAATGATTATACTGTGAATTGTTGAGACCTAAATGGCTTTTATGAATAAAATAGTTTAAAAGCTATAAAATCATCTTTTTTCTTGTAAATGGTAAATGTTAAATTCTGCTATGGTCACAATATAGTTCAAGTTAAAAAAAAAAAAAAAAGCAAAAAAAATGTATTTAGTACCATGTCATGGCTTAGAATAGAGACCACAGACGGCAGAGCCAGCGAGGGCCTGCTCCCTCTGCCTTCACCTGCCCAGGGAAGCAAATCAATGCCTGACCAGTTTTAAAGAAGAAAGAAAGTGAACCACATGAGACGGTACGCTCACCACTGCCCTTTCTCACGGGCGGTGGCAGTGCTCAGCTTCTGGACCGTGGTGACACGTGGCTCGAGAGAAAAGGTGACTTCGGCTCATCTCTGTCCACTCTGCACAACAGAGTTCTGTGGTGGAGAGTGGTGGCCCAGGCCTAGCACTGTTGTTGGAAACGTGCTAGAAACTTAACAGTCCAGTTCAGAAGGGACACGACAGTGAGCCATTTCCAAACAAGGGGACAGCACGTCTCCTTTATTACTTTCTGGAAGTTCTACTTAGAAGAGTTACAGGAAAACTCACTGAAAAACTAATTTATGAGTCTCTCAAGAGAAGTGCTATTTCTACCATCAACTTAAAGTTATCTCTTATGTAACCCTGGCTGCTGGAAAATCTGAAAACAGAATGAATCATAAATTAAGTCGGGGCCTGCCAAAGCACCTTGTTACTTTGCTGGTCCGTAAGTAACTAACCTTAGAAAAGGAAAGGAATTCTGAACTTCTTTCCTGTCCCACTGTCCCCGCCCCACAGTAAACATCCCAGAGAACGATTCATAAAATAATTGTTTCGTGCCCTCTTTAGAACAATCTGAGGTGCAAATAATAATTTTAAGCTAATGATTTAAAAAAAATAAAAAGTTACTCTCATGCCTTTAAAGTTTAGGACATTCAAATTTACATTACTCAACTTTACAGAACTACAACTATTATGTAATGAAAGGTACAAATGCACTGATTTTTCTCTGAGGTATAAAAAGTAGCTTTGGCAAAGTACCCACTACTAGTTAACACAAAACTCAAAAGGTTTAGTCAGCTAAGCAGTTAAATATGAAAAAGCAACGAAAATTTTTGTTTGGTTAGAAGGGCTAAATGAATAGCATCTAGTCTCCATTTAAAATTATCCTTTATGGAGAGAAAAGTTTACAAAAATGGAAATAACCAAATAACCAATTAGAGTTGTCTTTTTGAAAACAATGTACAGAGCTAGGTCTCTGGCATATTTTGAAGCACTGGAATGAAAATAGCTTTTGGTGCCTTGCTGTCTTTTTTTTTTTAATATGTGAAGTACTTGTGGTAAAAGGTCAACTAGAGCAAACTTAACACCTCAGCCTTGAACACATAAGCAACACTTGGCTGAGAAAAAAGCCACAAGGGGAAGAGAATACAGTGCTGAAGAAACACATCAGCAACACCTTTATGTGTGAAGCTGACCCGTATGAGGCCGAAGCCAGAGCAGAGAATGGGAGGCTGTGAACACACTACATATACTTGGGCTTATCGGACATTTGGTAAGATTTCAATAAGACACCATCAGGAGCTGCTCTTCGGGTAGTTTGGCTGGAATCAGCGGTCTCCAGCAAACACGGACTTGCCTTTCTTGGCTGCAGTCGGGGCTTTCAGCTTCCTCAGTAGTGCGGCTTGCACTTGAGCCACCAGATGCAAGTTAGACATTTCTCTCTTCAGTTCCCAGTATGCACTTTGCATGTCGTCACTGAAATACAGGGGTTTATTTTTTAATGGTTGTTATTCTACGTGGATAGAAGGGGAAAACTTTAACACAGAAATGAACTTACCTGCATTTCTGCTCAAATTAGTTTTGAAATAATAAAACTTCCCCATTAAATATTAGTTGAAATATTTAATTAGAGCATTATATAACATGAAAAAATCTTACAGTAATAATGACCTAATTTTTATCAATGAACTGAACTGTGTTAAACGGAATGGTAATATAAAAAATATCTTAACCTAATTTAATAGTTCCCAGTGTTTAGATTTTAGGACGGCCCACGAGGTGCAGTGGTGTTAATATATTTAATACTAAGGACTGTGTTCTTCACTTGCAAGTCTCATCAAGAATTCAGTGACGTTCACTCATGTATGCATTTTAAGTTTATTAATATATTTACCTTTAGTTGTTGTTTTGATGTTGTGAATGCTGTTACCAGTTGCTGAGTGTATACCCAAGCCCACATTAACATACAATCTAGGTCCCATGCACTCCCTGCGCTCATGACTGACCGGGCTGTCTCAGACTGCTGGC
Source organism: Moschus berezovskii (assembly GCF_049115385.1). NCBI lineage: Eukaryota > Metazoa > Chordata > Mammalia > Artiodactyla > Moschidae > Moschus > Moschus berezovskii. The sequence continues at coordinate 59,009,873 of NC_142483.1, read as the reverse complement.
TCTAAACCAGCGTGACGTGACGGCACGAGACATGAGGGGCTGCCGACTTCCTGGTCAGAGAGGAGCTGCAGAGGGTCGTGGAAACAACAAGGACTGCACAGAGCCCCCGTAAATGAAAGTATTTTCCTCAGTTACCTGGGAGGTCATAAATCAGTTATTTTAAACCTAATTTTATTGAGTTTCATCTTCCACTAAGCATTCTTATTTGGATAGTCATAATTTTTTTTTTAAGGTTCTTAGTTGGCAACGAAATAAACTGAAATCCTCAATTCACATTCTTGCTTTGCTGCACGAGAATACAGAAAATGTTAACTGTAAGAACAACTGATCCCATGTTGTTCAAACAAGCACTGCTGCCTCTTAAAGATATTAGTGTAATTTTAGTAATAAAATTAAACAAACATGTCACTTCAGGTTCAGTTTTTGTCTAGCTATAAACAAAAACCTTTGCGCAAACTTCAAGGATAACACTCTTGATATCTAAACCTAATATCCTAACTATGAAAACAACAGATATAATAAAAAACAGAGTTATTTTAATTATGCAAGACTACATACCTTTTTGGTCAAAATATTCCCATTCCATTCAGACTATAATTCTTTCAATAGAAGCAAGAGAATAAACTTTACATTGCTTTTGAGAATAATCTACTTGTTTTAATCTGTTGTAAACATCATTTGTTAACCAGTAGTCTATTTTTGCAAGTTTTTGACAGGTGTGAGAGAATCACAAAAATCAGTGAACCGCCTCTGCTTCGGCAGTCAGCATCTGAGCTGTGTGCCACTCTGCGCGTCTCACACAGGCACTGTCTTAAGTGTGAAGAGTCGTGGGTTCCTGGCTGCAATTCTGGGCATCAGGGTGCTTCCCCAAGAGTTACTCACGTTACACAGCAGCTAAGTGCATGTAAACACTGTACACATGCTATACATGCAGTCCTGACATGAATCACACAGCTTACAAACAGCACTTATTATTGTGCGATGGCAAATCAGTACCTGACTTGAGAAAAGCAAATACAGTACTCAAGACAATGTGGATACTGGAACTGCAGTATCAAGCATCTCATCATTCAACATAGCTACTTGAATAAAGTAAAAGAGAAAAATAATAGAGATGTTGGGCCAACTCTAATACACATTTTCCAATTCAGTTTAGTAAAGACTGCTTATAAATTAGGTTAAACTAGAAACTATGTCACCAAGTTTAACATACGACTACTAATCTTGTTCTTTTGCCTTGAATGTCACCTGAATTGAAAACTACGGATATAAAAATCTAGTTAATACTAAGAGTAAGCTCTCCCTCTTGTGGATTGCAAAGTAATGGCAGTTATTTACGCTTTACAGTTAATATTAAAGTCTGCAAAGTGTGTTGCAAAATCCTAATGATAGACTTGTCTATAAAGAACTCCTAAAAACGATCTTAACAGTGAGATGCAACACCCAAGTATCCCAAACGAGAACCGTAAATAACAAAGCAGAAGTGACATGAGGGGAATGGTGGTTGGGCAGGTCCCACATGCCATACAGTCAGCTCACCCGCCCTCACCCAGCCTGGCGGCCTGGGGGCTCGCTGGACACAAGGAAGTGGGGGTGGGAGGAATTCCCGACCCCGACAAGCCGCCGTGCAAAGGGCCTCTAGTGATCCAGTCCCGTGACTGACTGCCACCATTTTAGGGTCACATTTTCCACACCATCCTCAGCTTCATCTTTATCACACTGACTGCTGGCACAATCTTCTTAGTCCCAGTATGTAATTCTACACCATATTGAAGCCTGCCTTATTCACAGCTCAAGAGGGGGCAGACATCTAGCTTACATGGTTAAAACTGTAAAAACTCCATTTTCTTAACCGAGACTGTCCACTCAACTCTTTAATACTGAAATGAATGTGCCTTCTTCTACAAGAAAAATCTTTTTACTTCAGTCCTATTTTTCTTTAGCTTTTGAAAATTTACTGAACCGTGAGATTCCCCAGAGGAATTAAAATGAAAGTACGGGACAGTTTCAGCCAAGAACTCAGGACTTAGGAAAGTAGTTTTGACGACTATGATTTCCTCAAACAAGCTTCTTTTAGTTGTAAGGCACAGCAGGCAATCATTTTACCCTGCAGCCCACACTCTGGAATGTTCTGTTTTATTCCCTATTTTTAAAATGCTGTCTTAACTCAAAATTTCATGATCATTAAGGCTGTGCACAGCACAGTGTGAAAAACACCAACATATTCCCTATTTTGGAAACCAAGAACGTGCATTTGAAGTGACCCCACACCTAGATCTGGCTTCAGAATTGAGGGCAATAACCTAAACGTAACCCTAGCCAGCACACTGGCAGGGCAGTGGCCCAGTTTCTGACAGGTAGGGCAATTATTGTTGAATGACATTGTATACAACGAGGACCATGAAAAGGCCTCCAGTAATTCAAACGTTCACTCAGGAATAATACTGTATCTCACCTCGTTCACCCCGTAACATGATGAAGAAATGCAAAAAACAGAGGTGTTCCAAAAAAGTTTTCTAAATAACTGGAAAATAATCATTAAAAATACCTAAACTGATAGCTAATGGTTTTATGGAAACATGCCATGTACTTCTCTCTCCTAATATAGTAGACTTAATTTATTATCTGAATTATTCCATTTAAAAGTGGATGACATAACTTGCAAAGATTAACAAAACAGGACTATAAACTGGACATAGGTATAAAAAATTGAAGGAAAAAAGATAAAACGCAGTTAGGAATGAGACTACATAAAATTTTATGCATGATATTAAGTTTACCAAAGGTAAGTCACAAATCTGGTTATTAATTTTCTAGCTGCTTAACCAGAAGACGGAAAAGTGGTCAGTTCCACAATCCACACTGCTACGGGTTTGCAAACAAACACAAACGTGCCTGGCCATGGGGAGCCATTAAGACTAGGGTTAATCATACAGTTCTGTAACACAGAAAAGCTCTTAGACTGAACTTAATTCTAAAATCTGTTTCTCTCAGTTGATATCCCCTGAACTACTACTGAGCTTTAGAAAACTCAAAACAGTACACCGAAGCCACAGTTATATAGCTCTACAGCCTCCTGGGGCTGCCTCCCTCTCCCAAAGCCTGCAGAGAGCTTCCACTGTCTTGTCAGTGCTACCGTGCCTTCACACAAACATCTTTTTGGTGGGTGGGGGGCAGCTTTTCCCGTTATTCTCAAAAGAAGTGACCCCAATTATGTAACATTGCTCATGAATGGATACAGAGGCCTATTCTATACCGTGTACTCCTAAGGAAGTATCTGTATAAGCCCTTTTTTTGACCTACTCTAACATGCCTCTTTCCAAAAAATGGTTTAAGAAAGCTTATAAAAATGACAAATACAATAAATTAATAAGGGGACACCTAGGCTGACAGGAAAAATGGTAAGTTTGACACAGAAAGCATCTTTGAAAAATAATTCACAAGGACAGTGTACTAGGCGCACGTTTTAAAAAGGAAGCGCTTCCTTGCTGTGAGTGTAGATAGAGGTGGAAGGCTTCAGGTGGAGGAATGGCAGGGCCGAGCAGCTTCCGGCCTACGAGGCCTACAGTACTGCCAGCCCTTCACACCTGCAGAGGGGCTGCCCTGCATCTGGAGAGGGGCTGCACAGGCTTTCCTTCAGCTGTTTTCCCAACTGAGTGTTTCTCTCCACTGGGTGTTTGATAGGAGGAATAGGTATGAGATCATTCAGTAAATTTTGGAAGCCAAACAATCCAACGATGAAGTCAAATATGTGTGTTTCATTGGGTGGAGTGTCCATGAAGAGAGGGGGTGAGAACACAGCACAAAAAAAACATCAGATAAAACAATGCACTTATGTCACTGAAATTAAAATGATATATGTACTTGAGAAACAGGGGGCTGAAGTAACACACATACGCCCTGACAGCTACTTTCAGTCTCACCCCAAGAAGACGGCTCTCTTAAAGTTCATGTCACATTAAAGACTAAGGCTGTCCAAGTCTGGCCCTAAAACAAAGTGATACTGCCACGTATGGAAATGCATAATCTTCACGTAAAACTCAGAATTTATTACAGCATTCTGCTACACAGCTAGCTCCCTAATATTCTATCTAAAACAGTACTGAATGTTCAAAAATTTTATCTAAGGCATCATAATAATATGCACCTTTCTACTGCTCAAGTTCAAGCCCATTGTTAAGGAACAGTTAAATATTTTTATAAATACACAGTGATCAGAGATTTCATGCAGTACTCAAACAGTGTCGATCTGTTTTCAAGGTTAAATCATAAAAGCAGCACCTAACACAGTGGCCGACAAAACGAGAAGGTGTCACTTCTGAGCGCTGAAGACGTTCATACCTTGAAACCCTCAGTCTCTGCAGATCCCTGCAGTTCAGACTGTCTTCCGGAGATGGATCCTGTCATTGTTTAAAAAACAGTTTAAAAGTTATAATCATTACCTTCTATTTACTCAGTACTTTACTAATCTACACATGCTTCAGCTTTTACAGAATACATCTGTAACCATAGTAGATCTTATATTCAACATTAATAAAGTAACTCCAAATCTGCCAGATATTTCTAAATCATTTAAAGTCATTAATGCTTTAATTTTCTTTAAAAAATACACTTGCTTTCACATAAAAGACCTTTAAGTCGTACAAAATATATTTCTGAAGACACTAACCTGAAATCTATACTCAAAAAATGGTAACATCTATCAAAGTACTGTTTCTTCAAGGTATAGCTGAGTGAATTCCATCAGAAAATGGAAGTTTGTTGGTATTTCACTTTTGGTATTATTACAAAAAAAGTACTCAAATTTAATAGGTTACTGTTTAAAAGATCAGCATAAATGTCCTCTTTCCATAATAAAATGATAGGGAAAGGATTTTATATAAAGTCCTTATATACTTTCAAGTTTTAGTAATTTAGGTTACAGATGACAAAAAGAACCTATAAAAGGTATTTAAAAGTGAACTTAATACATTTAAGGTAATTCTATAACACACTATTTGCAATGCATTTCAATTCGAGGTCTAGAACAAATAAAAATGACTAGCACAGGCACCCATTCTATTAGCGGCAGTGGCCAGTATAAGCTGAGAGAATAAAACTTCATTTTACCATTTCTTATATCATTTAATGATATAAGTGGAACACTAAAAAGCACAAAAGGAATTCATGAGACCTCTGAATCTGGGAGTGTAAATCATCAAAATGTACTACAGAAGTTAAAGTGTCTTTGGATCGGACTTTGTTTCAGAAAACAGCAACTAAACACTGCAAATGATTTGGCCGCATCTCAAGGAGCCCTATGGAACGGGGAAACAGAACTGGTCCCTGAGTCAGAGGAAGTCTGACCACGAATAAAGGACATAACCTTGGACCTTTTCCTTTCCATTTCCTCACAGGAAATGAAGGAATCAGATCAGGCCACTTTTAGTTTCTTTGTACCATTAATTAAAAATACCTGTTTTAATTACAGTATACTTATTTTTTGTTCAGTTGCCAAGTTGTGTCTGACTCTTATACATATATGCATGATGGAAACCTTCCTTGTTTTTTAAAACCAATTAAAAAAACCCAAACACCAAGCAGTTTGGGTTGGTAAAGTATTTCTCCAGCTACTACCTAACAATTTAGAAAAGTGTAATGTAAAGTAACAAAAAGCACAAAGGAATTGTCTCTAACATGCAAAGACCCTGTCCTGGCCAGTTCTTAGCTGCCATGTTCTAAAAACTGTGCTGGATCTGTTTCCTGCCATCTGATGTTTGAAGCTTCGCATGAACAGGCTCAGAGCTACAGAATCCTGGGAACACTGTTCCAGTTAAACAGGTTCCTATGCTTCAGGACTGCTCAGAACCTGCAATCCACACAGCAAACAGGGACTCTGACGGGGCTGACACCAGCCACCACAGACATCTATACCAACTGCATTCGACCAGGGCCCCTACAGTTCTTCTCAAAGGTCCCACTGTTCCGAATACAAATGGCTTGAAAACTGGAGGATACAAAAAGCAAAAAAGGCCCATAGTGGAACTGACCCTGAAACTTTGACCTCATTAATATCAAACACTATCTACCGAGCTCACGAAGTACTTTTAAAAAAAGTAAGCCCACCAAAGCCCCACTGTTCTTTCCATGTAGGATGTTATTTCATACTTCAGAGATATTAATGTTTCACAGGAAGTACCATCTTAAAAATATTTTTAAGTATGCCCGCAGAAGATTTAAGTAAGATTATTCATATGAACATAAATTTCTCTCGTTGGCTTGCTCTTTGAGTCCCAGGTTCAAAAGGACTCTGATAGCAACACCTTTGAAACAAGACTGAAATGTACACATCCCACAATATCAAGATTTAAACTTGGAACCCTTGATAAATTTCCACTCCATCTCTCTCTGGTTCATCTTTGGTTTTGAACATTTTTTTACTTTAAAACTTCCCTTCCCCTAGACATTCTTATGAAGGAAGGATCTTCAATTCCTTTTCAAAAAATAAAAATTCCTCCATTATCTCACCTTCAACTCTTAAAGTTTCTTAGTTTCTGAGTCAAGTTCATCAGCAGTAAGACAAGTGATTTCTAACGTTTCTTCTATCTTTAAAAGACTTCAAAAGTCTTTCTGAGATTTGTGAAAGATGAATTAAGCTAAAAGCAAATTTAATCCCCTAGCGCCACCTAGTGGAAAACATTAAATGGTAAGAGTTTAACTGGGTAACGCTGGTGCACAGACACACCCCTTACACCGATAGACCCCTAAAGTGCTGCTTTTCTGGATTAATCTAACTGCATTTTTTGGAAACACAGTTACTTATTGAATAAACTATGTGCTAGGCACCATGCTGCTTTACATACTACCTAACTTAACTTTCATAAAAAGTAGCTAGTTAGTGTCAAGTTAGAACAGTTAATGACTTTGCTGATGTCACAATTAATAAGCAATACAACAATTAAGAACCAAGTTTTTATGACTCTATGGTACTGCTTTCCACTCTATAAGGAGATATCCATTATTTATTAAAGCTACTGAATTATTTCAAGTAGAATGTATATGCTGACAATTGTAATTCGGAGCTTCAAGGTGCCAATCTTTTCTCGCAAGCACATCTTGCAAGTAGCGACTGGGCTTGTGGGACAAGATGTGGGACAAGATGTTGGAGCTGCTGAAGGAATTGTGTATGCGGTCACAGGTGCAAAGCTAGGAAAAACAACTTCAGATGTCAAGTAGGAAAAAAATTTCTTTTGGTTCTAACGCGAGTTGAGAGTAATTTTTATAGGGGGTATTTCCTCTGTATCAGGCCTGGGGGCTGCAAATCAGATTCTCCCTGTCCAGTGCAGAGGAATTCACTGGGTAAAGGCCAAGGCAGGATGCTGTATTATTCTTAATGCCTATCTCCTTCTTAACCAGTAGTCACCTTCAGTAAAGACCACAGTACAGAAGAGGGGCCTGTCAGCTCATCTAAGGACACGTGGGGCAGAGTGCCGGCGGGCAGTCAGGCGACATGGGGGAAGCTCTTCTCTCAGGCAGTGGCTGCCCAGAAGGATCCAGGGTGGGGGCCCAGCTACTCAGGAGTGCTGGGTACTCTGATGGGCAGAAAGGCTGACCCTGAGGAGCAACTGTCCGAGGCCACCTTAGATTGCAATATATGAGCGTACAGAATGTATATAATGGCCACTGAACTCTAGAGTAACTTTTCAATTTCTTGTAATAACTATTTTAAACTTTGCATCGAGAGCATTGCTCCCACTCTGCTTTGCTTCTCTATCATTCCTTCTTTTTACTCTCAGCCCTTTCTGTCAAGATATCTGAAAACACATATCCAAGCTTTTCAAAACTCAATGTAAAGTTGTCCCTCGGTGTCCATGGCGGTCTGGTTCCAAAATTCGCAGTGGGTACCAAAACGACTTAGGGATGTTCAAGTCCCACATTCGTCCCTGCATATCTTCAGGTCAGCATCCATGGATGCAACCAACAACCAGTGGCCTAGTCGGCAGCCACCTGTGGTGGCCTCGAGCCACAGATGTGCAACCTGAAGATTTACCAAAGACTGACTGCATATTTCTTGGGGAAAATCTCTGTATAAGTGGACCTCCACTGGTCACACCCACACTGTCCAGGGGTCACTGTAATAGCAGACAGACTCTGAATGATCTGAGAGGCAACTTGTGTTTCAGTGGATGACTTCTGCCTAAACACACCTTAGCAGCTCAGCAGGTTTTTCTGTTTTGCTTTCCCTGCCCCGAATTCTTGAATTCTCAGCTATCTGCCGAAAACTAAAGTTGCTCCGAAAGTATTAGACTTCTGAGAATTAGTGGATGCTCAAAAGTTTTGTTTCAATAATTCTAAAAATCAAGTCTCTTGTATGTTTAAATTAATCAAATTATTAAGTTAAATAGAATGGAAAACTTGAAACTTGAGTTCTCTTTAAACTTTACAGAGAAAAAAATGACTTAAGGAGATTGAAAGAAAGGAAGCTGAAAGAACAACTTTAATAAGGTTTTTAAAAAATTAGCTTTTAAACAACTAAAGCATGTAATTCTGGAATTAAGATAAAAGTATACAGTTACCACATTTTAGCAAAAATGATTAAAGGGGAAGATAAAGGTGAATTTTCACAGAATATACTTCTCTGAGTAGTTACAATTCACGCTGCCTCTGTGACCTAACACCCAGCTATAAATCCTGCATGGGATGTGCACAGCGCGCTGGGCCTCTCCACTCAGCGGCCCGGCAGTACCGTTTGTCTGGCTTTCTGCAGCTCTGCTTTGAGATCTCTACATTCTTTCCTCATCAGCTCCACTTCCTGTTCCAAACCATGGATCTTCAGGTTGCAGCTTAACTTTTCCACCTCCCAGTTTGATGAAGGAGGATTTAAATTTCTTATCACTACAAAAAGGATGGACATTAAAATTGTTATTTCTGACTTCTACATGGGTTGCAGTTCAAAAAAGATTATGTTAGTAAAATGGAGGTAAAAGAAAAACCAGTATAAAACATCTACAATTAAAACATTTTTGAAAGACAGTAAGTATTTTCAAGTGTCTATGCTAAGATATTAGCAATCTTATTTTATACAATAGAATGTATTCATCACCCCTATTCCTGATTTTCTGTTTAAACAGCAAATTAGTCTGAAACTTTAAAATATACAGCACATATCAAGCATATGCTGAAATAACGGATCAATTACATATATATGTGAAGGTTAAGGTTCATTCTTAAGTGATTAAGAATGAAATGAAGGGAGTAAGCTGAGGCTCACTCAGTTAATCATCCCATCCAGTCCTTGTAGAAAGGATAAAGTTTGACCATCAGGCCTACAACATGACTTCTGAACAATTTCATTCATAAATGTTCCACTGTACATGCAACACCACTGCACACGGACTAACCCTTATCCGTATTACGGGATACCCTTAATAAGGAACCTTACCCTTATTAAGTCCTTAGTTCCTTAGACTCTGTCCATAGAAAAAGGCCCACTCACCTGCCATGAGATAGCCCCCTCAACCTCCCGTTAGGCCTCTCAGAGGCCATGTCTTCAGCTGTCCCCTCAGAGCTTGCTTGCATGGGGGCAGGCTAGTACCCACCCCCCACTCCTAACTTCTCAGCATAGCATCTCAGCTGCACATTTTAACAACCTTCAGAAACTGGATTAAAACAAACAGAAAAGCAACTGTAACTACTCTCTGACAGGATAGCCAGTGTGGGCCAGAGGCCTTACAGAAGATGGGATTGTACTCCTTTATCTACTTCATCACAAACCAGCCCTGAGTCAACCATCCAAGTTTCTCGAGGAAAAGTACAATTTACACCTAAGGAAAAGTTAAGGATTTGATATTTGGTAAAAGCAGAACACAGAAATTAACATAAGCCCCCAAATTAAAAAGTCAGTCCTTAGCACACAGACATAGAAAACTGATCATGGATACAACACATGAATGGAAAATCATACTGATTGCGGTAGAATATTTGTAACAAGTAAGTGGCCTACCCTGCTGAGTTTCCACCTCTGTCCTCAGTTGGAGGAGTTCTACTTCTTTAGATTGTAGCTGTTCATTCAACACTTTCAAAGATTCAGAGTTGTCTTTATTCTAGTAAAGTAGGGAAAATGCCACATTACAGTCAATAAAATTTAACGGTTGGTATCATATTATATATTCATTTTCAGGCAGATGTGAAAAAACAGATTCCAGCCTTTTAAAAGCAAGGTGGGAAACTGAATGCAGTTTTCACCAATCTCTTTTTCTAACTTAGGACATTTTTTTCACTGGCTTAAAAAAGAGAAAACAGTAATAAACTCTACCAAGTCACAATTTTTCAAAATAAGTTAATGGTGTTAGATGCACTTAAGACCTAAACATCATTACAAATCGACTACTTACTTTGTATAGAAGTAACAAATATTCCTATTAAAATTTTTTCTGCTTTTGCCTTGAGCAGGCAAACTTTTTGTCTAATAAATGTAAATATCTCTCCTAATTTTAAACCTCCTGAAGGAGAAAACTCATTTGCAACATACAGAAACCATTCTTTACAGACCAACCTACCATTTTATCCAGTTTGTTTTTCAGATTATCCCTATCAATGCAGACCTCTCGGTACGCGTGATAGGCTTTATTTACTTGTTCCCGTCCCACAGAGCTTGTTTCGTCATCCTTTCGAGCTCCTATAAGCTAAAGGCACAAAATTAGAAAACAAAGCTTAAGAAGATGTTCGACATCAGCGAATAAGTCAGTCTTCTGATGGCTCCATATCTCACTTTAATTACATTAATGCAGGGAATAAAGCCTGAACTACAATTAAGTGAACGTTTCACTTCCACACAATTACGCATTAGTGATTAAGACAGTAAAAAGCACAGAATAGATATTTTTAAAAATCTTCTTTTATGCTTTTCCTTAATCAGTGTCTTATACTTTGCTGTATCTTTTATAATAATTCATCATACTAAAACAGTACATCATTCTTTTATGGCGCTTCTCTGTTTTCCAAGCTAGAACATACTATTTAACTTCCATCATCGGAAAAGTGAATATCAATTTAGTGTGTGAAAGTGAAAGTGAAGTTGCTCAGTCGTGTCTGACTATTTGCGACCCCATGGACTATAGCCCACCAGGCTCCTCTGTCCATGGGATTCTCCAGGCAAGAATACTGGAGTGGGATGTCATTTACTTGATACTTTAAGGAATAGAAGTGTTAGTTCATTAAGTTCTATATTACTGCAGAACAAATTATCAAATTATTGTTGATCACAAAGTACAGAAATATTCCAATATTGCTCACATTTCTCTACTGACTTTTAAAATAAACCTAACTACAAACTCCAAATGTTATCCTTTTTCACTCTATCCCAGCATGTCACAAATCTATTCAATAGTCATTAAAGAAAATTCGTATGAATACTAAGAAATCAATTGTTTTTACAACCGAGTCCTCCTTATCTTACTTCCTGCAAATGAGCCAATTTCTACCAAACTCCATCCTCAAGTTTCTACAGTTAGATCATTCCTTCTCATTTTGTGGAAGCTGCTGTCTGTAACACATAAATGGATGAGTGAGGAAGATTTCCCAATACATAAGCAAAGCAGATCTGAGGATTTATCATTGAATCAGCTACCTGGCTTATGTATTCCATAACATTTAGGATATACAGTTTCTGCATGAGAAAGGTATACACAGAGGACATTAATTCATCAGTTAAACACATTCTTATTAACGTGTATTTGAGAACAAAAGAGAATGCTGAGGTAAAGATGTCAGTCCTGGTGAAATTTCAGTCCTGACAAAAACACTATTAAACATATTGGAACAATGTTCCAAGAACGTGTTCCTTTCTTGATATATAATTTCTTGCATAGGTTTAAACATCCTGAATGAAATACACACAGCCAGGAAGGTACGGCAATCTGAAAGAGTTAAGAAAAACATTTGAACTTTAATCCCTTTATGCTGCTAAATCATCTTCTGCACACATTCACCAAACATTATGATACGTGAAACACTGAAGGTCAAGTAAAATGTTCAGGGTTTTGAGATTAGCAGTGACTTATCTTTGGAAATTTGGTACACTCATGGAAGACAGAGCAGAGAAATATTTAAAATTTCAAATACTTTGAATTATTAAGTCGTAAACACAATGAAGTTGATAGACAAATTACCTTTTCTTCCAAAATTCTGATTCTTTTTTTTAAGAAAGAGTTCTCTTTCTCTGAATCCTTAAGTCGTTTTTTGATGTCTTCATATGCAGTGACAAGGGCAAAATGTGAAGCAACAGATTCATCTCCTGAATATATTGAGACTGGAGTCACTGGGTCTCTCCTGTGGGCTTTTTCATGATTCAGAATACAGATATCATCTTCCACCAGTGCATCCATGACAGCTGTTTAAAAATAAAGACATAAAATAGAAATGTCTTGCTGAATAAATAAGCAGAAAAAAGTATATTGAGAGAATAATATGAACACTGCTGAAAGGTTTAAAAACTCCCACTTCTTTTTTCTTACTGAAATACAGTTGATGTATATATAAGTTTCAGGTGTATAACACAGTGATTGACAATTTTAAAGGTTATTTCCATTTACAGTTATACATTGGCTGTATTTCCTGTGTTGTACAATATATCCTTTCAGGTTATTTATTTTATACACAGTAGTCTGCATCTCCTACCCTATCTTGCCCATCCCCATTCTCTCTCCTCCCTGGTAACCACCAGCTTTCTCTCTATACCTGTAAGCTTGTTTCTTACCTGTTATACAGCCACTAGTTCATCTCTTAGATTCCCCACGTAAGTGATACCATACAGATTTTGTCTTTCTCTGACTTACTTCACTAAGTGTAATACCCTCCAAGCTCATCCATGTTGTTGCAAACGGCAGCATCTCCTTTTCCACAGCTGAGTTGTATCCCACTGTCCATATGCACCATACCTTTTTTCTCCACTGATCAGTCAATGGACATAGGCTACTTCCATGTCTTGACTATTGTAAATAGCGCTGCTATGAACACTGGGGTGCATGTTATCTTTCTTCATTTGTGTTTTTACCTTTTTTGGATATATACTCAGGAGTGGACTTGCTAGTTCATATGGTAACTCTATTGTTACTTTTTTGAGAAAGCTTCATACTCTTTTCCACGGTGCCGGCACCAATTTACATTTCCACCAGTGCTGTACAAACGATCTCTTTTCTCCACATCCTTGCCAACATTTGTTATTTGTGGTCTTTTTGATGATGGCCGTTCTGACAGATGTCAGAATTGTAGTCTCATTCTATCCCACTGTAGTTTGAATTTGCATTTCTCTAACTAATGATGCTGAGCATCTTTCCCCATGTCTGTTGGCCATCTGTATACCTTCTTTGGAAAACAGTCTATTCAGGTCTTCTGTCCATTTTTAAATAAGGTTGTTTTTTTGATGCTGAGTTGTGCTATTTTGGATGTTATCATTATCGATTTTATGGTTTGCAAATATTTTCTCCCATTCAGTCTTTTCATTTTGTGAATGATTTCCTTTGCTGTGAAATTAAGTCCCACTTGCTAACTTTTGTTTTGGTTTCCTTTGCTTTAGGAGACAGATTTTAAAAAAAAATTGCTATGATCTATGTCAAAGAGCATTCTGCCTGCTTTCTTCTTTTATAGTTTCAGGTCTTGCGTTTAGGTCTTTACTTTTGGACATGATGCTCGAGAATGTCGTAAGTTCCCTCTTACATGAACTGTCCACTTTTCTTAGCACCACTTACTGAAGACACTGTCTTTTCTCCACTGTATAGTTTATTAAAACTTTTTTTTTTCACTCAAGTATAGTTGATTTACACATGTTCTGTTAGTTTCAGCTACACAACTAAATAATCGAGTCTGTAAAGTTTGTTTTACTTTATTTCAGACAACATGAAAATTAAGGAAAGGGTGTGTGTGTGTTTTTCTGGGTCTGTTCTATCATTGTGCATTTGCTTTTCTGATTTTATAACTGAAAGCTTCCAACTGCTCCCAAGTAAAGTCAGAGTTTGACATGTCCAGTGATTTGTTTATACCAAGGATTATAGGAAAGTTAGGCAAAAATAAATGTGTTTTACTACGAGTCTGAGTAGGTGAAAGCTACCATTCAATCATTCTTCAGCAAGAACAATTTAATAACTTCTAACCATGTAGGGCAACTCCTATTCTTAAGTTAGATTCTTTCTCAGTTTATCAAAAAAGTTAAGAGGTAAGACCTGCTATATCCCCTCAAAGTGGTAGATCCTCATGACCATAATTAACCCCTGCTGTTTCCAGTGCAAACTGCACTTTCTCCTAATGACAGATAAAGAGGTAAAGTTTTCTTCCCCTGAAGGGTTTACTTTCTCCTCTCTGGATTCAACTGTATTCCAGAATAACAGTAAACATCATTCCGATCACGTTGCTAGTAGTTGAAATCCTCTTATTTCCTGTCCAAAAGGAAATATGATACTGTACACTTCAAGTGTGCATGTACATTTCCAACTAAGACTCTGTCGCACACACGTTATGCC